>NW_021604688.1:7517244-7531563 GCF_004785775.1 Grammomys surdaster | reverse complement strand
AGAGAGAGAGAGAGAGAGAGAGAGAGAGAGAGAGAGAGAGAGGAGGTGAGAGAAGGCCTCTGGCCATGACCACATGGGAAGAGGGGGAAGAAAAGGAGGGAGGGGAAAGGGGGAGGGGCAAGGTGACAGACTGAACCTAAAGGCAAGAGAGTAAGAGAGTAAGAGAGCAAGAGATTAAGAGAGAGAGGAGGAGGCAAGTAGCCCCTTTTATAGTGGGCAGACCTACCTGGCTGTTGCCAGGTAACTGTGGAGGTGGAGTTTAGACAGAATACTAACACTTAGCATCTGACTCTCTTCTTGTGGCTTCCACAGGGACTATGAACATATATGTATTGAAGAGGAACTTTGGAACACTTGTTTCCCCCCACCTCCCACGTGAGAGGCTAATATTCCTTAGTCAGAGGACACTTGCTGGATTAACATTCAGAAGAGGAAAGAAGAGGCTGATTAACATTCCTCAGACCATATGAAAAGGAATCCACCTGTAGGTAGGGAAGGCCCAGAACATGTAGACACATTCCTCAAGACAGACCAACCCTTACCACTTACAGACAAGGGAGATCCTTGCCACCTCATTCCCCAAAGACCAATCAGTTTAAAACTCACACTGTTCTGCCAATCATATTGTGCTTAGTCACTGTTTCTCTAGTCCACCCCTTGAACTGTGTAAAAACTGACCAAATGACCAAATAGGCTGCCTGGGGTTGCCACTCCACCTTTGGTGTAGGACAGCCCCAATGCATTGGATCATTAAAATTACTCTTGCTTTTTGCATGAATTTACGTCTCCACATGGTTCACTCAGGGGGTCTCCAGTAAGCTAAAGCTCCCCAAGAGTCTTACAGTATGAAGCACATAAATGCATGCAAGCAAACATTAAAGCACATAAAATAAAACAAATCCATGCAATTAAGAAAATATAAGTATTAGAATTATTCATCTTGAAAGGAGTTTCACTGGACCAACTGAGAGGGAATAGAGAAGAACAGAATATCCACTAGGGTGTTCAGATTTCTGTGTTGCGTTATTTAGAAGTAGCAAGAAACATGAATGAAGAAACTTGAAGCAATAAATGATAGAAGGAGGATTCTTGGGCCCCATGAAGTCCATTGAAGGTCCTGAAGCTATTTTCAAGCAATGAGCTTTTTATGTGTTCTGGCATTCTCCAAAAAGGCTGGCCATATATCTACTTCTTCATAAAACCACAACAAATATTTACTTAGAATTTTACTGATCATGTCTTACTAAAGAAATTCCTGATGTTAGCCAAACTCAAATATTTTCATCACAGATTGTATCTTGTTTTCATTGGACAGGTAAGATCAAATTGGGATCAACTTAATGTCAGATGTATATGACATATTAGAAGTGTGTTAAATACAAATACAATTACTGTATTAACTCAGATTTGGTTTAAACCAAACCACAGGAGATTTTCTCCTTTTCAACACATCATCAAAATGAAATTGAGGTTTTATTGCATGGTATTACCGGTATGGAGATATATCTCCAAGACTAAGGGTTCACAATTTTATTCAAATGAATTTTGCAGATTCCCTTCCTTCAGTCTCGAGGAAACAACTTCTTTCCCTTGACTCAATCACAAGAACCTGAGACTTCAAAGGCAAAGAGACAATTTATAGCCAAACTAACTTCACTATCAACAAGCTTTCCTTTTGAATACGTCATGACATTCATATTGTTAAACTTAAAACTCATACAGCTTCTAGTAGAGTATAGTTTTCTAGCCTCCCTAATCAACAATAGCAAACAACGAGGTATGAAGTCTGCCCAGAAAAAAAAAAAAAGTTGTGAATGTAAGATTACAGTTTTCCTTGAAATATTAACTTTGAGAAAATTTTGGGTGTATATGATCCTTGCAATTTTGAATGTATTATAAAGGCAGCATAGGAGAAGGTGGAAGGAATACATACTTGATATCAATTTACCAGCATACAACTGTTATCTGTACCAGCTGACCTGAGTCTAGAAGGCCAACACACAGAAATCATTTTTTGGTATAACTTACTTATTTATTTATTTATTTATTTCCCAAACGCTCCTCCCTCCCCAAGTCTATCCTTCATCCATCATCCCCTTCTCTTTTGAGAGGGTGTCTGCCCTGGATATCTGCCTACCTTTTTACATCTAGTCTCTCTAGGATTAGGAGTATTTTTCCACTGAGCCCAGACAAAAGAGCTCTGTTAGAGAAAGGATTGCATAATCAGGCTACAGCTTTAGGGACAGTCCCCAACAGCAAGAATCACTTTCTGTTGTAAAGTAGTGAGCTAAGGTTAACTCAAAGTAACCATCATGTGTCCCAGTGTCTATGCTAAGTTCTCATATTAAAACATTTATCAGAAGCCAGCAAGATGATTCTGCAAGGTATGGCATGGGTAGCCTAGCCTGATAACCCAAATTTGATCTTTGGAACCCATGTAGTAGAAGGAAAACAATTGAATCCCATAAGCTGTCCTCTGGCTTCCACCCAGAGACTCACTATGCAAACAAGTAAGCAGACAGCAAACATATAAAAGTAAATCATTTCTGAAAAAAGGAAGATGTATATATTTGCCTATGACAATTAAAATGACAGACTCATTCTGCCTTTTCTAATTAGAAAATGTCTGAGGTTGTTAGAAAAGTACAGTAGCAATAGTTGTAGGTAGAACAGTCTTATTTTTGTCGTTTTATTTGATAGTGTTTCCATAGTCATGGAGGCTGTTTTTTGGAGAGTGATTTTTAGTACTGTGTGGTACTTGTGTTCAAACAAAATATCAGGATTAACTAGGATTTTCATTCAGATCAAGAGCAGCTATTCTATCCAAAATTATTGGACCTACATCATTATGGCACATGCCACAGAACTTTGAAGCCTTGAGGAATCCCATGTCATAAAGGAATAAAAATACATCTGCACAGCATAGAAATTGTACTACCCATCTTCACCTGTGGGAATAACTAATGTAAGAGATTTTAGCAGGCTATACCTCCGAATTTTTATAGTTCATAAGCACATGTAGTATTTTTAAACCAATGAAATGAATGCATTAGAAATGTTGATGTCCCCGGGCAGTGGTGGCGCACGCCTTTAATCTCAGCACTTGGGAGGCAGAGGCAGGTGGATTTCTGAGTTCGAGGCCAGCCTGGTCTACCAAGTGAGTTCCAGGACAGCCAGGGCTACACAGGGAAACCCTGTCTCGAAAAAAACATAAAAAAGAAAGAAAGAAAGAGAGAGAGAGAGAGAGAGAGAGAGAGAGAGAGAGAGAGAGAGAAGAGAGAAAGAAAGAAAGAAAGAAATGTTGATGTCTGTAAATTCTGTCTTAGCCAGTAAAGCCATCAGAAATTGTTGGGGACCCTGGACCACCATCCCAGCTAACAAAAGTTGCTTAATGAGAAACTGTCTCTTTTGGGAGAATCTGACCTTCAGCTAAGAAAGAATTTCCTGTTCTTAGAGAACTGCTGCCCCAGGACATTCCGGGGGAAAAGCTGCAGAATGCTCCGCTGGATGACTGACCTTATCTATCGATAGCTGATAGAGTCCCCATCCTGTTCTTTGTTTCCCTTCCTCCTTTGCCTAGAGTATATCTTGTAAGCTGTTTCCTCATTAAAGCAGACCTTGACAAGACGACATTTGCTTGGTCTGGTTCTCTCTCTCGCCCATGTTCCTTTTCAGGTGAGATCCCACTCGACTCCCACGAATAACTGAACCCATGGGTCGGGTCAAGAAATTTCTTAATTTTGTCTTTACATTTTTCTTTAATTCTATCCTCCATCTATCAGATAAACAAAAGAGATTATGAATGTCTTCTCAGATAATAAGCTGTATCCTCTGTAAACTGAAGGGATAAAAGTACCAGAGTGCTAAAACTCATATCAAGATTTCCATGTGTCTGAGCAAAAAGGCAGAAGATTCAAAATCATCATATTTTCTGCCTGGAAACATAGACATATAAGTGTTATAAGCTCTGGAATTATTTAAATACTTTCCAGTACCCGTAGCTTCTGGCATTAACCCATTTCCCTCATTCCTTCCTTATCTCTTCTGTTCTTCCTCACCAGCTAGTTCCAAAAGTCGAATACCTTTATGTTTTCAATATGGAAATTAAGACCTAGGGAACATGGGCCATTCTTAGGATCACAAGAAAAGTTGTTGTTAAGTTGCTTCTGAAGCAGTATTTCTATGAATGACAACACCCATCTATATTTATCCCATGGCATCTTTTGGGAATATTATCTCAAACAAGCTATTGTTAATAAATTAACTTTCCCCCATCCCCACCTATTTCTTGAAGTTTTGCCTGTAGTATTTAAGTAAGACAACATACTCTTGACTTCTGTTTTCATGTTATATATATATGTATGTGTTATATATATATATATATATATATATGTATATATATAACATATATATGTATGTATAACATATATATGTATAGCATGTATACATATATGTTATATATGTTAACATACACACACACACACACAATTAGAAGTGTTAGAATTCTAATTCTCAATGGGTTCATATCTGTAGATAAATGCTGTGAATTAGTAATGAGGTTCAGTGGTATTTGAAGATAGTTCCTAATCTGATAGGGCTGTTACTTCCATAAAAATTAGAAAAGGAGCAAGCCCTTTCCCTCATTGTTTTCCTACAAACACATATTAGAACAACAGCCAGCTACAAGGAAGAAAGAGACATCTATGTTACAACCACAACCACTTGGCCTGGAGTTTCTCAGTATTCGTAATTATAAGAAAATTAATTCTGCTTATGCAACTTGGTCTTTGTCATTTTGTTATGGTTGCCCAAACTGGCTCAAACAAACTTATGCTGCTTCTCTCTACAATATATAGAAAAAAACATTACATGTTTATTTGCCAGAGGGTGGTGGTATTTTATTATCTGATAGCAGTTCTCCTAAAGAAAGGGTAACTGGGTACTTTAATGAAAAAATGTATTAGATGGTTTCTGTTCATCTAACAAAAAAAAAACATTTGTATTGATTACTATTGCATTACTATAAAGAAATATGTTATGCCACTTAAAGGAGTGAAGGATTTATTTTCTTCACATCTTGGGTAGGTAGGCTTAGCAGAACTATTCAACTCAATATAACTAGAAAGCAGAGCAGGAATTGGGATGTCCTATGACCTATTTTCAATATCTATGTGCTTCCACCTAAATTGTGAAGGACTTCACAAAACAGAGATGTAATTTGAGTACTAAGCATAAACACAAAATTACAAGAAAGATTTCTTATCAAAAATAGCAACATCTGGAGCAATTAATAGATATGACCACTATATTGGACTGGGGTCCTTCTTTTACATTAAAATTTAGTATTTTTAGATCCTTAAGCCTTTAGAAAATATAAGTGTTACATAATAATTGTAGAGAAAAACACATAGTTGCTATAACTGTGTGTAATAAGAGTTCCTATGAAGTAGGAATTATTATTCTCATTTTATAGTAGAGAAAATTAGGGACCAAACAAATGAAGTAATTTCCTATTATCACACCATTAGTTAGTGACAAACAAGTTATCATTCCAAAACTGTTTTGACAGAATGCACTATAATGCCCTTTCCTAAAATCTCACATGGGTTCTAGGTTGTTTTTTAAGCTTGTGATACATTTTCTCAGCCATCACTTTACTTCTAGTTATCAGATTTTCATCAGCATCCCCTCCATGTGGCTCAGGTACATATTCTGAGTTTTACATGACATGAAATCAAAGTTCTCATCACTTTCCTCAAAGTCCATGTCTTCTCTCTCCAACCAAGGTTCAAATATCTATATATAAAACATGACAGAGACAAAAGAGCCATCAACACTGCCTGATGCTCTTTCTTCACAAAGGAAACATTGTCAAGAATACTTCTGTATTTTTCTGTATATTATAAATGTGTCAAATGTTTGTTTTATGATTATATAAGGGCTTCTGTCCTATGTCTAAACTATGAGATTTGGGTTGTAGAAAAGCATGGGGATTTTGGATTAAAATGTTTAAGTTCTACACAGTGAGTAATGTCCTCTCCCATAGCCAAGGAAGTTCACACAAGATGTTTTAACAGTCTATTTTGAATCTTACAAATTTATTAACATGTACAGAAAGTCAGTATTACTTGTGAAAATCATATTTTCATGATATTTAGTCATAGAATGGCTATATTTTAGTTATATCAACTACTTACATATTGCAGAAAGTTGTCTATAAGTGTTTGTGAGACATGAAGACTCATCTATTAAAACACATGATTAATTCAGATGAATGCACCCTCCACAATCCGAGAACCAGCTATAACTTCTACAAATATAAACTGTATGGAGGTAAAATTTGCTTGAAGATTATGAGACTGATAGGATGTCTCAGATAAGACTGAGTCAGATGTTGAGCAATAAGACGACATTATAAAGCAAAAATAGTCTCAGCAGAAAGTTTTGTAGAAAGATCTGGCAGGCAGGCTCCCTTGCATTAGGCCGTACGAGTGAAAACTTTGGAAGGAACATGAACAATATGGTTGTTGATTGCTTTGTTTCTTTTTGAACATTAGATATAAATTTTATTTACTTTAAAATGTTTTTACCTTTAAATAAAAATTACATCATTCTCCCACTTCCTTTTGTCTCACTAACCCTTTCCATGAATTTTTCTCCCAACTTTCTCTTTCTTAGATTCTTGGTCTTTTTCTTTAATTCTTGCAATGCATTCATATATGTGCATGTGTGTGTGTGTGTGTGTGTGTGTGTGTGTGTGTGTATTCTCTAATACATAAATACAGGACACTCCATTCATATAATGTTGTATTTCATTTTTAAACATTTTCTTTATTTTTGATAGTTACATTCATATACACCATGTGTTATGATGATCTCACTACTTACAACTTTTAGAGATCTTCCATGATACTACTGTAGCAGTCACACACCTTTGATTCCAGTTTTCTGACTAGGGAACTCACTGCTGACTCAGTCTTGGTTTCACTCTTACTTTAGATACTAATGAAAATACATGTATGCCCTTCAGCTTTGCTGTCTTGAATGTCTTCTGTTCTCTGAGCACCTATTATTATTACGTTTCACTTATGTCACGGTTGTAGTACCTGCTTCTTCTTATGTTCCTATATCAAGGTATCACAAAAGAGAAGACCAGCGTGCCTCTGCCTCTTGCTCTTCTTGTCCACAGCTCCCTCGCCATTGCTCCATAAGATTTCATCACATCTCCATGTAGAGGCAGCCCCATTCTCTAAGGTTCGAATTTGGCATTTTCCATTGTTGAATTATGTCTATCAATGTCACCCCTCCTATGAATACACAAATCCTAACCTATATTCCTTTCCCTCTGTAGTATTTCTCATGTAAGAATCTACTATACCTTTCTGTACTGAAAAAAAATATGCCTACTCTGGTTAAAAATGTGAAATAAAAACGTTCAACTTGTATGTGTTTCCTACTTTTCCTTTGTCCAGCATAACCCAGTTCTTGTCAAGACAGCTCAGCAAGGCTGTCTCATAGATACTACCTTTATGGTCCCTTACTCCACGTTGCTCACCAGGATACAACAACTTCCTCAGAAAACTCACAGGCATGCACACAGACCTCGCCTATTCTCCTGAGTGCAGTCCTGATGGCCAGTTTTCTGAAAGCAGCCATCTGATCCAGACAGGCTTTGCTAATGATGATCATATCAACCACTATTCTGAGTTCAGAAAGCTGCTCTATGCACACTCCCTTTGATGAAGATGAATATGACTTCTCTTTTTTCTAGACTCTGAAGTTTCACATTCAGTGAACTTGTTGTATGCCTGAGTTTCACTGAATGCCCAACAGTATTCAAAGGGTGAATATTAAGTAAGTAAAGCTTCTTTTTTTTTTCCTTTCAAATGATTTTAAATAACTGATATTTTCTAGCACAAATTGCTGTATCTAATATTTGATAAGAAGTCTCCTGTGCCTGTGCTAAGAACCAGAGGTATGGAAACCCACCGAGTGTTGCTTGACCTTAGATACAAAAGGGGGAACTCATAGATAGTAGGAACCCAGATCTTGAGAACTAGAACATTTATTTAATTCAGATACTAAGTAGTCTCATTGTCAAAGATGATCTACAATTTGAGAAAAGTCTACTTTCAATGTGCTGTGAGTCGTGAAGTCTGCCAGACATAACCCTAAGTCATGCCTTTTCCAAAATCATTTGCCTTGAGCCTTCAAGATTCTTATTTGGGATTTTCTAATCTTTAATTGATCATATTGAATTTTTAGCCAAGTCCCTAGTGCTTAAAGAGTTCTCAGCAAGAAAAACATGGCAATGACCACAGATAAACTTCTCTAAAAGTAATTAAGATCTCTTTAGTGCTTTGCTGTTTTTTATTTGAAAGGCAGTGGGATCTTCAGAGAGGTCAGACCATTATTGCTATCTTATTTTACCAATGAGAAAATTGAGGCCACATTCCTGTGTAGCCAAGTGTTGTGCTGTAGTAGGAGATGCAGAGCCAGCAGTAATTCAGTTCTCTGGGTCTTGACCCAACTCTTATTCACGTATTTATCACTTATCCATTTACTGTTTTTGCAATGATCAGACTCACTTGCGAATACTATAATAAGCAACATTTTAAGTATCAGACACTATCAGCTACTTCCAATCTATTTTAAATTAAGCTTCTAACCATGCATATATATATATGTGTATATATATATATATATATATATATATATATATATATATATATATATTGTTGGTTGTTTTTTAGGTTGTGCCATGATGTGAGAGAGAAATAAGGTCTCAGGTAACCTACTATATGGATGAAGACCTTGAAAGTCATCTTCCAGTTCTTTCCTTCTGTGAATTAAAGCCCTGTCCCACTATATGTGGTTTCCAGTCTAAGCCGTTATTTAGGAGTCTCCTCTTTGATGCACAAACAATATGCTGCCACTTTTTCATTTGAGCTCACTTGGAAATAATGACCTTTTAAATGAAATCTTTATTCAATATGAACTAATCAAAAGTATTTTGTCACTGATTTTTTCCTGCTTGACTCCTCCCTCACATTCTGAAGCTGCTTCTACACAATTCCAAGCTAAACAAACTCATGCCATGAGTGCTCTGCAGTTGGGTACTAAGGCATTTCCCTTGTGTTTAGTTACAGCTTCTCTCTGATCAATTAAAAGCAAGAACAGCACTTAAGAGGCTCAATGCCTAAAGGCAGAGGATCCTAGAATAAATAAAATTTTAAAATTCTTATCTCAAGGAGGAGACTCACAGATTTTGTTCCTGTTATTGTTGCAGATTTTCAGCTTTCTATTTTATAACACAGGGAGCAGCTGAAGCAAAACATGTTTTTATTTTCATTTTCAACTCGCATATATTAACAAATGAAAAGGCGTATCAAAACTGCAAGACTCCCTCAAATTCTCTGTCCCTTCCCCCACTGTATTTTAGGAATTTACAGTAGGGCTACCAGATTTTTTTTTTTCTTAGCAAATCTAGGGACATATATTTGCATATCTGTTTGCATGTATTTGAATTTTAATTTACATAAATTTGCATGCTAAATGCAAAAGCCTCAACTTCAAGTATATAATAAAGTGAAATAAAATTGATTAATTACTGCAACCTACTATAGTTGTTCCCAATCCCATTAATCTGGTTGTGCTGGAAGATTGTAGTCAATAGTGGCCTAAAGGCTGGGAAGCCAGTTTCACAGCTGGTACTTACGCTGGGCCCAGCTCCACTTCCATGAGAGGATCAGTTAACACTCTTAATGGGAGGAAATATCTACCACTATCTGCCCAGAACACAAGGTTAGAGCCAAAGCTAAATTTAGAATAGAGGATTAAGCTACGTATGGTCTTAGTAGTGTCTTCCAAGTCAGCTCTGAGTGAACCAAATGTAAGAGCTCTCAGGCTCTCACTGTCACATTCATGGGTTCAGTGCACTCACAGACGCCTGCAAGTCACTGCAAAGGGGACCTGGTAATCGGGGCCTTGTAATCTGTTGTTATATTTAGGTTTGTAGATGTAGTCTTACATCTTTTCCACACATTGTCACCAACTTAGCTGTACAGAATGGGCCTTACTAACTTCTTCAACTTTTTTCCCGACTTTTCCCTTTATGTCCCGCGCCGTTCTACTGCTGCCTCCATTGTCATCAATGCAGTGTCTAGTTTTAAAACTAATAAAAGCTGTAAACAAGCATGTCTGAAACCTTTTTTCTCTATGTCACTATCTTTTCCCCACACCAGTGCAGAGGCTTGTGTATGCTACTTACCATAAAACAGTGACCCTATATGTGTGAGCCTTTCGCATACCATGCTTCAAAATTTTGTGAATTGAAGACTGCCTCAAAGTGAAGTAGGACAAAGAAATTATTACATAGAAATAGTAGTGATGCGAGTCTTTCTGTGGGAAGTTTGAAGTTGAGGACTGGTACATGATGGCTTAGCCCTTTCCAGAACAGGCTAAAATGTACTTGTCCCATGATGTCTACTAAGGTAAGTGAATTACACAGTGTTTTATTTAATACTCACTGCAACCTAATGGAAAAGTGATGACTTTTATCCTACATATTACAGATTAGAAATCTGGGATACTAGATAATTTAACACAGCCCACTCCTCTGCATAATCTGTCACAACCCACTTTTCTGAGATGCAGCAGAAATGTAACTCACATACACCAAGAGTCAAGTCACCAGACTGTAATTTCTCACTTACATGATTCTTCTGCCATCATTCTCACCTGCAGTCCTTCTAATATAATATCAACCTCACAGTAGTGCTGCACACAAAGCACCAGCAAGGTTCACAGAAGCTAAGTTTGTTTATCATTTTGGTTCACAGATGTGCTTCCATAATTGATCATCCCCTCTTGCTCAATTTAAGTCGAGTATTTCCAGAAACCTGGAAAATTACAATTTATCATTTTTACTTTCATTCAAAAGTCTGCTCTGTGCCTGATACTGGTCAGACTGATGGGAATATATTATAGTAACAGAACACAGAGCTGGGGTCACGGCTCCCAGCTTCTCCAATTATACAGCTTGCTGCAAGGAGCAGAATCAGCCATGAGTGACAACCCACTCCTCACAGCCATAGTGTGCTATCTTCTTGGCCCCTGGCATTTGACCGTGTTGAATTATGAATGTGCTCCCAATCACACTGTTTGCCTTGAAGCAGCATAGGGTGAATACTCCACCTTTTTGGGGGGAGCTAGAGTTTAAAAGTAGAATATGCCATTTTAAAAGTAAAGTTTATTCAAAAACTCTTGTTATCTGAAGATTTGCTGGATTATGTGGAAATGGCACTGGCTCCTGGATGGGCTTATGTAGCAGGTCTCTGTAGAGCTGTGGTGTTATTTAATGTTAAGCAAAACTGACCATTCAGGAAAGGATGGACCAGGTTATTCAGTCAGCTTCTGTCTCTACAGTTTTTTCCCATGAACCAGGCATCTCAATTCTGTATAGAATGAGGATACTTTGTACAGTAAAGCAAACCCTCTCTTTCAGTTAGAGAAAATAATGTTTTATTTTATCAGACTGTTAACAGTTATCAAAATTGGGCAATCAAAAAGTTGGGTTCAGGAGGTAAAGGTGTTAGCTATTAGGTCTCTGGATCTGATTTCAAAATCTGGGACAAAATGGTAGAAGAGACTCAATGCCCAAAAGTGTTTTCTTTGATCTCCAAAAAAGTGTTGTAGCAAGCACATACACACAAATACTGTGCATGCATGTGTACACACACACACACACGTGTGCATGTGTGCAAGCACAAGCACACACACACACACACAAACCAAAAAATAAATAAGATCATGAATAAATAATACATATAATGATCTGAAAATATTAACAAATTAATGAATTCTGATATAGATGTTGTGAATTGATCTTATTTACTATAATTAAGTCGGTAAGGATCTCTTTGGAATAGAGTACCAATGGAAATCTAAGTACCCAGCCTCTGGCTTATCTTCCTCATTTATTGCTACTATAAAAAGGACAGCAACTCTAGTGGTTGACAGCCTTTATATTGTAACAGAATACACAAGTGTTCCTAAATTTAGGATTGGCCATAGAATTTTTCCCCTGACTTTTAGAATGTAGACAATACATTTGATGTTTAAAAATCTATTTTTGTCTCCATTGCACTGGGTCTCTTACTACTTCTTTCATTTCTTAATAAATTAAACAGCTGACATGTCAGATCTTGAAGTCTCTCTTAGATGAAGTGATACCACTCTCTGTTCTCAAACATGAATGACCATACAGAGTGATTAGTGATTCCTTTACTCAAATCGCCATTTGTCATATTCATATGACAAATGTATGTCTGGAATGTATTCCATATTATTAATCATCAGGAAAATACACATTAAAAACATAAGAATATGCCCTGACATTCTGACTATATAGTCTTATGAAACAAAGAGCAATAACAACCACCGAAGGGGAGTGTAGCAAAGCAGGAAGCACCATAGGTAACCATGCCATCATTCTGGTAAAGCAATTAATTTAGATCCTCTGTGTCTAAAGAATCTATGTGGGAGAGGAGCTGATACTAAAATCTAGTACCCTAATTGTTTTTTAATTATATCAAGAAAGAGGGCAGAAGCCAATCATTGGGAGAAAGAAAAAAGGTAGGATTTCTGAGTCCCAGATGGAAGACGAGGAAGAGACGCGATAAAGCTTTTTCAGCCAGGCTTTGGGGAGAGGAGCAGGTATACCATGTAATATCTCAAGAAATGGTAGGACTCAAGTTCCCTGCCATGTCATCCTGGTGCCAATTCATCTCTTAAGTGAAGCTAATGAAGCCTCCAACATCAGATGGTCTGAGTAAGGTTTTACTAGTTTCCAGAAAAGAATATTAAATCATTTACCAATTTTCTACTGCCTGAGGCTTAAATAGCAGGTAAAATATTTTGAAAAAGTGTGATTTTTCAAGTATAAGATGGCATCATATAAATAGAAAAAAAAAGTTTTGCATATTCTTAACTTAATAACATAAATATAGAACGCAGAAAAAGTCTTTGTATGTAGCATAAATTAGATTAATTTTCTCCTCACTATACTGGAAGGAGAAAACACTGATTGCTTTAAAATTCTATACGCTCTTGGTGGGATGTCATTAAAAGTTACCCTTAAGTTAAGTGGGTATAGAAAATGATGGTGAAACCACTCTAAGCTAATCAAGCCACTTCAACATTTAGAGAAGATTTTCAGGAATGAAAACATTTTTGATATTTTTGATGAGTGTTTGGCCATTCAACGTTTTCTAATGTTGAGAAAGAAAATGCTTAGTAGATGCTGAAGCCAATCGAAATGCTAGCACCGACAAAGTAGGGAATAAAATACAGGTGATGTTCCTGCTTCAGGAGAGCTGGCAGATGGATGCCCAGGTTGGTGGGGAAGACATACTGGAATATGATATTTTTTCTTAAAAATATTCTCCGTGTAACAAAAGGGTTTCCTCAGGTTTCCCCCATCCAACTCCAGACTTCAGGCTCCATTATTTTACATAAGCATGACTCAAATTTCAAACCAACCTTCAGTAGTATATTCATTGTAGAAAATTGAGTGTGCCACCAAAATAATAGATGGCTAGCAGGACACTAATTCCTGGCACTAACATGGTGCTTGAAGCATGCTATAAATATTAACTAATGATTGCTTAATAAAGGGATTAATTAGCTTGTATTATATGAAAGATTCTAGTCCAACAAATACAAATTTGTTCTCTTAAGTACTTAATATTGAGTCCCAATAGCATGGAAAGTATACAAAGACTATAAAAAGTACATTCTTCCAAATATTTAAATGAAACATCTCTTCTTATGATATGTTTTTAATGATTTAATGGATAAATTAGTGAATTTAAAAAGTCCAGTTCTGTTATCAGTTCACAGCCTAGTATAAATAACATAGTGATTCTTGGAAAACTTGAGAGAAATCTGTTGGCACCCAGCAACTCCAATGAAACTGAACTTGAAGTTCCGAAATTACTATGTAGGCTAACTCTTGCACAATTAAAATCTTATTGCAAGTTTTTCACAGCTATCACTACAAAGTTAACTGAACCCAGACTTTCTGTTTCTTTTTTTTCTCTTTTTTACCACCCCTCAGACCTAATCACACAAAAACATTCCAAATTTCCACACTTCCTCTGAAATATTCAACTCAATTCTCCAGCCCACTGACCTGGAGCCACAGATGTCTGAATCCTGGGTGAGAAGGCCCTTTCTGATGCACACAGAAGCAGGTCAGTTTAGCAAGCAAAAACATCCTGTAGCAGGTGGCTTTGGGTAGCACCAGTGAGTGCTCCT
>NW_021604688.1:7514642-7517144 GCF_004785775.1 Grammomys surdaster | reverse complement strand
CCTCCCTCCCTCTCTCTCTCTCTCTCTCTCTCTCTCTCTCTCTCTCTCTCTCTCTCTCTCCTGTTTCCTCTGTTAGCCTTGCCATCCATAACAACTGAAACTCTACTTCATTACTTACACGAAAATGGGTTTCTAACCCAATGAGAGGATGGTCATGGAAAAATGAAAACTGAAGAGAAAATGAGACTGCTAGTGACACGAAAAACATCCAAGAATGATTGTTTCTAGAAACGTCCTAGAGCAGCACCAGGGTTCCTTGTTGAGATCACCTCTGGCATAGTTATAGCAAAAGGTTGCTGGCTTCAGAAGATAGTCTTCACTATCTACTGCCACACATAGGAAAAGACAGTGTGATTTAGTTGTCTAGAATTAGCTAAGGTTTGTAGGTCCCACAAGGAATCCAGAAGTCTCAGAAAGGCATTATGTCACCAGCTCCCTCACCACTAGAATAGCCCGCTTTTTCTAGACCTCGAACAGTACCAAATAATCCACTCCCTAAAAATGTACCTTTCCTCTTTCTTGCCCTAACTAACAGTCTCTAACAGGGTAGTAATCTGCAAAGGATGGAGGCATTTGCTCAGATGCCAGTCATTTTCACCTCAGGGGATGGTATACTTCTCCTCAAAGTCATGGGGAAAATTCAGCTTGGAAGACCATCAAGTCTACTCTGCCCTTAGTGCTTGTCAGTCATTTTCATTTTCTCAGTGTTTATTGCCTATAGCCTCCTCACAGGGTCCCTCCTCCCTTAGTCTCTATCTTCAACTCAATCTCATTTAATTTTTAAAAACATTTTAATTTAAAACTGTATTATAAATAGTGTATATGTATATGGGGTGTGTGTGTGTGTGTTTGTAGGCATTGTGTTGACGAGTATATCACAGAGCATGTGTGTAAGTTTGAAGACAACTTTGTAGAGTTAGTTCTCTCCTTCACTTTCATTTGGGTTCTGGAGATTGATCTTAAGTTGTCAGGCTTACATCATTCAATAGAAAGCGTCTTGTCCTATTGAGGCCTCTCTGTCTCTAAGCCAACATTTCACCTTAGGTCAATTCTTTGTAAATAGTTTTATTTGCCTTTTCTTTTTTCTGTTCTTCACATTGCTTAAATGCCATTTTCTATATAGGTAACATCATAAACTATCCTGTTGTTCTTTTGTAGATATAGATTTTTCTCCACATCCTTTTCCCATTTTGGATCACAAACCTCCTACAATGCATTTTGTTTGTACCCTTCTAAAAATTCAACAGAGCTCCAATGGACCATCCATATTCACTAATCTATACTTTACTATGCTACTAAGTTCTGCTTTCTAGTTGGAAGTTTATAATTCTAGGTTGTCTTCTTTTCTGCATCGACATAGGTTGACGTGAGTTTACTCGTGTCTTGATTACCCCCATGTATATAATAATGCCATTTGAGGACAAGAACTTTAATGTTTATTTAACTTTAAAAAAATTATGACTTGTATAACTATTCTATAAAACACATACTGCAGTATACCACCAATTTAGAACTGCTCACATCCTGGGCATTAGCTTTGTTATCACTGAGATTACCTTCATCTGCCACACTTGACTGTAATTAATCATGGATTATATTCAATGACAAAGGATTTTGAATCATCACCTTCCTTTAAGTGCCACAAACAATGTTTCCACATTTAAGACTGCAGGGTACCTTGCTGAGATAGATCTACAGTCTCAGTGGATCAGGTTGCTTTTCTGTAAAGTACCAGGCGTGATACTGGTCACTGACTATTAACAGAAACATGAAGAATGGAAGTTCTCAGTTCTCCACTTCCCAAGTTTGTCTAAACTAGACCATATCCACTCAGTAGAAATTGCACTTAAAATGCCATTGACATGATCTAGATTAGAGACTTAGCTCAGTGGTACAGCAATCACCTACTATGTTTTTGATATCCCTGGCTCAGAAAATAATACCCATAGGTTGCTTAAAGTTCAGGAAATTCTCAAGTTTGAGATTTTTGAGAATCTAGAAAAACAAAGCAAAATTAAAATAAACATAAATGAACTTTCCATCTCTTCTTGGAATGAATGTGTAAATAGCAAGTGCACAGTCCAGTTTAACTTTGATATGGGCTCTGGATCTCCACTGTTTCCTTAGATGCCACCTCCATTAATGGCTCACACACCTTCTCTTATAATGTCAGTTTTTGTCAAATAATTTATGAGGGAGGGAGAGAGGGAGAGAGAGAGAGAGAGAGAGAGAGAGAGAGAGAGAGAGAGAGAGAGAGAGAGAGAGAGAATGTACTGTTTTTATCCTCTAAGTAAAAAAGTTATAAACTTACATCCTTTTAAAGAAGTTTCACATAGACAGACACATGTACATTAACGTAGTGGTGTTCTCTTTAGGGGAAGTGACTTACTTTGTGTGCCCATTACTTATCACTGAAATCATTTGGGAAACTAAGATATATATAATTATATATAATAATATTATATTATATTATATTATATTATATTATATTATATTATATTA
>NW_021604688.1:7469030-7514542 GCF_004785775.1 Grammomys surdaster | reverse complement strand
ATTATATATATATATATATATATATATATATATATATATATATATATTACAGTTCAAGATAGCCATTCATGTCTTTTTCTGTCCAAACTGGTGTTTTTCCACCACATAATGAAGCATTTTAACAGCATAACTTGTCTGATTTATTCTTGATTTAAAACTCAGTATCTCTTAATTTAAACCAACCTGTACTGAGAGTTGATTGTTTCCCATGTTTAAAAAAGTAGGAGAATGGGAATAAGAGGTCTAGAATATATAACTACTAAAGTAATACCTGACTGACAGGGAAAGAACTCACATGCGTAGGTGAGTCTCTTGTGAATTCATTATAAACCAACAAGCATCCACATCAACTATCCCAGAAAATCCTGTTAGCAAGTGGTCTACCACCTTATGTCAAACAGTGAAAAAGTGGTCAAATTCAGGGTAATATTTATGAATCTTTTTCAATGAAATACAAATAGAAGATGGGGGTGGAGACAATGGCTAAGTAGTTAAGAGCAACCAGTTTTTTTTTATTATAGTTTTTTGACAGTCCATGGACTGCTCTCTGGAGCCCATATTTATTTTATTTTCATTTAAATAATATTAAGTTAGTAGGTTCTCTCTTGTCAGCTTTTCCCACATTATTAGCTCATTATAATATTATCTAATATTTTTGTTTACATATACATATTTGTATACTTATATACATTTATAGAATCTGGTGAAAAATATTTTATGGACAAAAAAATTTAAAAGTTATATTTACTGTAAAAGGATATATAACTGGCAAGATTTTTTCCATATCTCTAATTATTTCCTGTGGATAGTTCTATTAAAACTCATAAGTAGGATATGCAACCTCAAAGGTAAGGGAGAGAATCTAGCTTTTGCAGGGGACCAGAATGCCATTTCTAGCACATTACACATAGCAACTCACAGCTGGCTGAGATGTCACCACCAGGGAATTCAAAACCATCTTCTAGCTGCTGCAGATATATGTGCACCAACCCACAAATTAAAATAAAATAAAAACAGGAATAAAGACAAATTGAAAAAAATGGGATGGAGGGAGAGAGGGAGGGAAGGGGAAGGGAGGGAGGGAAGGAAGGAAGGAAAGAAGGAAGGAAGGAGGGAAGGAAGGGAACCAAAGACAGACTTTGGAATGATATGATTTCTCAAATCTCTTTTTCTTAAAAAATGAACTGAACTTCAGATCTTTTATCTAAATCATAGTAGTCTCGAGTCACTGTTGACTGTTTTGAGTGAGCTCTGTGATAGCATGGGTGTAAGAGAAATAACTCCTTGGGGAGGCTTCGTTTGATCTACAGAAGTTTTATTATTATTACTATTCTATGACAAATTGGAATGCAATTTAATTGGAGACATAACCAACCAGATGTGAGAAGCAGAAAGGAAAGCAATCTAGAGAGGCTGTATTTATTGAAAAAACACCCTGCAAGTATAAAATATGATCTAATTTTGAATTTTAAAAGGCTGGAAATGAGAAAATTGGAGACTTTAAATCTATAATGAAGAGTTCATAATGTTCTGTCAGTAATACCAATAACTGGAGCCCTTTTCTAATTTCAGTGTACCTATAACTAGCTTGCTGTCACTGCTTTGCATAAGCTCTGTGTATACAGAATCTCTTTCAGCAACACACAGAAGATACTAAGTACTAGTGTTGAGTTTTGTTAACATAAAAGAATCAGATAAAAGCAAGACCTCCCTCAGCTTCAACTCTGACAACTCTTGGGCCACAGGTAGGGAAAGCTGCATTAATTTTCTTCTCTTTTAATTGCCCAGGATATGAGGTTTGTGCTGAAAAGTCAGAATTTCTTGATTTCACACCAAAATAAACATGGGGTGGAAAGGGTTTCTTTTATATTCAGGCTGATAGCCTGACTTCCAGAGAAGTCAGACAGAAATTCAAGGCAGGAAACTGGAGGTAGAAAGTGAATCAGAGAGCGTGGAGCAGTAGTGCTAACTGCCTTGGTTGTCATGTAGTGTTTCTTAGCTTGCTTTCCATGGTTTGCTTAAATTGTTTTCTTGAAGCAACTATGGCCACCTGTCCAGGAGTGGCATTGCTACAGTGAGCTGGACCCTCTTACTTCAATCACAAAGCAAAGAAATACAATACATGGCTATTCGCACTCTGGAGTGGACTTATTCTCAGTTGAGGTTATCTCTTATAAATGACTGTAGCTTTCATCAAGCTGTCATAAAACTATCCAGCACAACTCCTTTTGCCTTTCCTGGCCCTGATACAGTTTTAAATGTCCTAATATGTGAAAAATGAGGTTAGTTGTGCATTCCAATGTGTGAGAGTTCCAGAATTCTTCAAACACTTAAAGATTGACAGGAAAAGTACAACACCATGCCCAATAGTACACGGTATGGTAGGCAGGCAGCATGGGAAAGTTAGAGAACATGCCATGCACAGAAGTCTTAGCAGTAAACACAGATTCACGTTATTTCCATCTCAACCCATGATGGTTGCAGTTCAGGAAACTTGGCAGAATTATTTAGCTCTAAAGCATCTCTGAAACATCATGTGATAAAGCTTTGTTTACTAGTTTAGTAGTGTTCTGTGATGATGGGGTCATGAGGATTATACATACAGCTGTAGATTGATCCACCCAAAAATTCATAGCTGAGTAGATGGTTGGGGTATGTGCACGCTGTATGCAACAGAGACTTATTGGATTTCTTGGGTCAGTCTTCAGGGCCATATTTTGAGAAATAGCCTTGTCAGTGTTCTTTCCCTTCCCTTCTGTTCTTTTCTTTTCCTTATGTTCTTTTCTGTCCTATCCCAAACTCTCTTCTTCTTAGCCATCCTGAGGAGAGAATCTTTGCCTCCACATGAGGTGGCATTGCCTTGCCAGAGGATAAAAGCATGAATTATAACTTTTGAAATCATACATCCTTTTTTTATATTATTTATTGGATATTTTATTTATTTACATTTCAACTGTTATCCTCATTAGCCATTTCCCCCTCTACAAACATCCTGTCCCATACCCCCTGCTTCTATGTTGGTGCTCTCCCACCCACCCACCCACCCATCCACTCCTGTCTCACAGCCCGGTCATCCCTATGCTGGGGAATAAAGCCTTTACAACAAGGGCTTCTCCTCCCATTGATGGCAGATCAGCTAATCCTCTGCTACATATGCAGCTGGAGCCATGAGTCCCTCCATGTGTACTCTTTGGTTGGTGGTTTAGGATTAAGACTTCGCAGAGGTCTGATTGGTTGACGTTGTTGTTCCACTTAATGGGGTTGCAAACCTCTTTAGGTCTTTCAATTCTTCCCCTAACTCCTCCATTGGAGTCCCCCTGCTCAGTCTGATGCTTGGCTGCAGGCAATTGCATCTGTATTGGTCAGGCTCTGACAGAGCCTCTCAGGAGACAGTTATATCAGGCTTCTGTCAGCAAATACTTTGTGGCATCAGCAATAGTGTATGGGTTCGGTATCTGCATATGGGATGGATCACTATGTGGTGCCATCTCAGAATGGCCTTTTCTTCAGTCTCTACTTCACTCTTTGTCCCTGTATTTCCATTAGTGAGTAGCAATTCTGAATTAAAAATTTGGAGATGGGTGGGTGGCCCCATTCCTCAACCAGGGACCTTGGCTAACCTCTGGATATGGTCTCTGCATGTTCTCCCTCTTCTTTGTTGCATATTTCAGCTAACATCATCCCTGTTGGGGTCCTTGGAGCCTCCTGCTTTCCTGACATCTGAGATATTCTAGTGGCTACTCCCAGCTCCCCCTCCCCCACTGCTACATACCTCTGTACAATTTCCTGAACCCTTGTACATATCCCCTGTCTCCTCCCACACCTGGTCCTGTACCCCTTTTTTCCTCCTGCCTCTCTCTCTCCCAAGTCTCTCTCTACCTCTACCTCTCCTGATTATTTTTTTCCTCCTTCTAAGTAGGACTGAAGCATGTACATTTCAATCTTTCTTCATCTTGAGCTTTATATAGTCTGTGAGTTGCAGCATAGGTTTTCTGAGATTGTTGCCTAATATCAACTTATCAGTGAGTGCATGCCATGTGTGTTCTTTTGTGACTGGGTTATCACAATCAGGATGATGTTTTCTACTTCCATCAAGTTGTCTGTGATTTTCATGAAGTCATTGTTTTTAATAGCTGAGTAGTACTCCATTGTGTAAATGTACCACATTTTCTGTATTCATTCTTCTGTTGAGGGATATCTGGGGTTGTTTCCTGCTTCTGGCTATAATAAATAAGGCTGCTATGAATAGTGGAACATGTGTCCTTGTTATATGTTGGAGCATATTTTGGGTATATGACCAGAAGTGTTATAGCTGGGTCCTCAGGTAGTACTATGTCCAATTTTCTCAGGAACCACCATGCTGATTTCCAGAGTGGTTGTACAAGCTTGCAGTATGATCAGCAATGGAGGAGTGTTCCACTTTCCCCACATTCTCCCCAACATCTGCTTTTACTTGTGTCTTTTATGTCAGTCATTTTGATAGGTGTGAGGTGGAATTTTAGGGTAAATTTGATTTGCATTTTCATGATGACTAAGGATGTTGAACATTTCTTTAAGTACTTCTCAGCCATTTGAGGTTCCTCAGTGGAGAATTCTTTGTTTAGCTCTGTACCTTATTTTTAAATAGGTTTACTTTATTCTGTAAAGTCTAACTTCTTGAGCTCTTTGTGTATATTGGATATTGACCCTCTATCAGATTTAGATTTGATAAAGATCTTTTTCCAATCTGTAGGTTGCTGTTTTGTTCTGATGAGAATGTCCTTTGCCTTACAGAAGCTTTTAATTTTATGAGATCCCATTTGTCTATAGTTGATCTTAGACCCTGGGCCATTTTGGTTCTGTTCAGGAAAGTTTCCTCTAGGATAATTTGTTTGAGGCTTTTTTCCTAACTTCCCTTCTATTACTTTTACTCTATTTGGTTTTATGTGGAGGTGCCTGATCAATTTGGACTTGAACTTTGTATAAGGAGATAAAAATGGATTGATTTGCATTCTTCTTCATGCTAACCACCACTTGAGCCAGCAGCATTTGTTGAAAATGCTGTCTTTTATCCATTGGGTGGTTTTAGCTTCTTTGTCTAATATCAGATGACCATAGGTGTATGACTTTAATTCTTGGGACTTCAATTCTACTCCATTGATCTACCTGTCTGTCTCTTTTCCAATACCAAATTTTTATCACTATTTTTTATCACTATTTCTTTGTAGTATAGCTTGATGTCAGGGATGTTGAATCCCCCAGAATTTCTCTTATTGTTGAGAATAGTTTTTGCAATCTTGGGTTTTGCGTTGTTCCAAACTTATATGAGAACTGCTCTTTCTATCTATGTAAAAATTTGAGTTGGAATTTTCATGGGGATTGCACTGAATCTGTAGATTGATTTTGGTAAGATAGCTATTTTTACTATGTTAATCCTGCCAATCCATGAACATGGGAGAAGACCCAACAAAAAAAACGAATTTCAGAACAATTTCCCTTATGAATATCCATGCAAAAATACTCAATAAAATTCTCTCAAACTGAATCCAAGAACACATCAAAATGATCATTCACCTTGATAAAGTTGGAATTCAAGGCCCATACCTAAACATGATAAAAGCAGATATAGCAAGCCAATAGCCAACCTCTAGCTGAACAGAGAAAAACTTGAAGCAATTCCATTAAAATCCGGGACTACACAAGGCTTCCCACTCTCTCCCTATCTATTCAATATGGTGCTCAATGTTCACTCTAGAAGTTCTGTCACACTAGGACCTTAACAATAGGACACATGTGAAGAAAGAAGTTATAAATGACATATTTGATGTTAAGTGGGGATGGAGAGAAAAGGGTGGCATAAAAAGAACAGAATGCATATTTGTATGTGGACCCAGTGTGATTCCTTGTTGCCCTTGCAAAAGGCCTGATTCAACTCCGCACACTAAAAGGACTGCTTAAAACCACCCAGAACTCAAATTCCAAAGGATTCAGCTTCCTCTTTTAACCACATCCTACAGCAAGCCCACATTTAGTGCACATTTCATGCATGCAGAGAAAACATTTATGTACATAAAGTTAAATGCAAACATTTGGAAAATGATGCTTGGTATTATTTTAAAGTTACAGATTAGAAATATAATAGAAGGAACTGTTGTAGAATCAAGCCAAAGTCCTTGTTCATTCTTGTCTCTCTTTTTAAAAATTTTTTCAAGATTCTGCTACTGCCATTGTCTTAAAACTTTCTTTTTCTGTATTATAGAACACTTTTTTTGTGTTCCACGTATTTGACTACACTCAGATTTAATGTGATACAGAGAAATAATATATAATCATTTTTGTAATATGCTCAAAGCTTTTAAAGAGACTCATTTGGAAAAGACAAACTTAAACAGTCATCTCTAAGCTTATCCTCTTCTTTCCTCCAACCTAATTTATTTTCTTTACGGCTTCCAGAAGTTTATTTTTTAAGGCTAAATCATTGGTAGTAAATTCTAAACTATAAATGATTCCTATTTTTTTTAAAAAAGAGATTCTTCTGATCTGTGTCAGTGCCCTGAGCAGTCCTAGGGTAACAGCTCTGCACCCAGTCCCCCCAAACCCAGAGAAGTCTGGACTCCCAGGTGCTCTAACACACCCAGAAACATAGGATAGTAGGGTCACAGCATCTCAGGAGCTTGGGCACACCAGCATTTCAGGATCCCAAAAGCAGCCTGACTCCCAGGAGCTATTACACCCAGGATCTCAGAATCACAAGATCACAGAGACATGTGAACTTTGATGAGTTCTGACACAACTAAGATAATAGGAAAGACAGGCTCCTGTCAGAGACAGTGAGTAAAGGTAGCACTATAGATAACCAGATGGCAAAAGACAAGCACAAGAACATAAGCAACAGAAACCAAGCTTACGTGGCGTCATCAGAACCTAGTTCTCTCACCATAGCAAGTCCTGAATACCCCATGACACCAGAAATGTAAGATTCAGATTTAAAATCACTTTTCATGTTGATGTTAGAGGACTTTAAGAAGGACATAAATAACCCTCTAAAATAAATACAGGAGAACACAGGTAAACAGGTAGAAGTCCTTAAAGGGGAAACAAAAAGATCCCTTAAAGAATTACAAGAAAGCACAACCAAATAGATGAAGTAATTGAGCAAAACCATCCAGGACATAAAAATGGATGTAGAAACAATAAAGAAATCACAAAGAGACTACAGTGGAGATAGAAAACCTAGGAAAGACATTGGGAGTCATGGATGCAAGCATCACCAACAAAATATAAGAAATAGAAGGGAGAGTTTCAGGTACAGAAGATACCATAAAAAACATTGGCACAACTGTCAAAGAAAATGCAAAAAACTCCTAACCCAAAACATCCAGGAAATCCAGAACACACACACACACACACAAAACCAAACCTAAGTATAATAGGTATAGAAGAAAGTAAAGATTCCCAACTAAAAGGGCTAGTAAATATATTCAACAAAATTATAGAAGAAAACTTCCCTAACCTAAAGAAAGACATGCCCATGAACATACAAGAAGCTTAGAGAACTCCAAATAGACTAGATCAGGAAAGAAACTTCTCCTGTCATATAATAATAAAAACACCAAACACACAAAACAAAGAAAGAATATTAAAAGCAGTAAGGGAAAAGGGTCAAGTAACTTATAAAGGCAGACTTATCAGAAGTATACCAGACTTCTCACCAGAGACTATAAAAGCCAGAAGATCCTGGACAAATATCCTACAAACCCCAAGAGAACACAAATGCCATCCCAGGCTAATATAACCAGCAAAACTTTCAATTATCATAGATGGAGAAACCAAAATATTCAATGACAAAAACAAATTTATACAGTATCTTTCCACAAACCCAGCCCTACAAAAGATAATATCTGGAAAACTCAAACACAAGGAAGGAAATTATACACTAGAAAAAGCAAGAAAGTAATCTTCTTCCAACAAACCAAAAAGAAGATATCCACACAAACATAACTCAACTTTTTCTTCTTTTTTTCCCAAGACAGGGTTTCTCTGTGTAGTCCTCCTGGCTGTCCTGGAATTCACTCGGTAGACCAGAATGGCCTCAAACTCAGAAATCCACCTGCCTCTGCCTCACAAGTGCTGGGATTAAAGGGTAACTCTACTTCTAATAACAAAAATAACATGAAGCAACAATCACTTTTTCTTAGTATCTCTTAACATCAATGGATTCAATTCTACAATTCCCCAATAAAAATAGACTAACAGACTGGATACATAAACAGGACACAACATTTTGCTCCATACAGGAAATAGACCTCAGTGACAAAGACACACACTACCTCAGAATAAAAGGCTGGAAAACAATTTTCCAAGCAAATGGACTCAAGAAACAAAATGGAGTAGACATTCTAACATCAAATAAAATTGACTTTCAACCAAAAGTTATCAAGAAAGATAAGAAAGGACACTTCATACTCATTAAAGGAAGAATCAACCAAGATAAAATTTCAATTCTGAACATCTATGCTCTAAATGCAATGGAACCCACATTCAAAAAAGAAACTTTACTAAAGCTCAAAGCAAACATTGCACTTCACACAATAATAGTGTGAGCACCCCACTCTCATCAATGGACAGATCATGGAAATAGAAAGTAAGCAGAGAAACACTGAAACTAAGAGAAGTTATGAACTAAATGGATTTAACAGGTATCTATAGGACATTTCACCCCAAAACAAAAAAAAAAATACCTTTTTCTCAGTAGCTTATGGTACCTTCTCCAAAATTGGCCATATAATTGGTCAGAAAACAGGCCTCAAAAGATACAAACAGATACAAAACAGATAAAAAAAAGATTTTTGGGGGTAATCACCATCCCTGACCTAAAGCTGTACAACAATAGTGATAAAAACTTCATGGTATTGGTACACAGATAGTCAGGAAGATCAATGGAATAGAATTAAAGTCCCAGAAATGAACCTACATACTTATGGTCATTTGATCTTTGACAAAGTAGCTAAAACTATCCAGTGGAAAAAAGACAGCATTTTCAAAATTTTGTGCTGGAGATCGGCACGTAAAGAATGCAAATTGGTCTATTCTTATCTTCTTGTACAAAACTCAAGTCGAAGTGGATCAAAGACCTTCACATAAAACCAGATACACTGAAACTAATAGAAGAGAAATTAGGGAAGAGCCTTGAACACATGGGCACAGGGGAAAGTTCCTGAACAGGACACCAATGGCTTATGCTCTAAGATCAAGAATTCACAAATGGGACGTCATAAAATTGCAAAGCTTCTTTAAGGCAAAGGACACTGTCAATAGGACAAAACGGCAACCAATAGATTGGGAAAAGATCCTTACCAATCCTATATCTGATAGACAGTTAACATCCAAAATATACAAACAACTTAAAAAAATAGACTCCAGATAATCAAACAACACTACTAAAAATGAGGTACAGAGCTCGACTAAGAATTTTTAACTGAGGAATATCAAATGATAGAGAAGCACCTAAAGTAATATTCAACATATTTAGTCATCATGGCAATGCAAATCAAAACAACCCTGAGATTCCACCTCTCAACAGTCAAAATGGCTAAGATTAAAAACTCAGGTGACAGCAGATGCTGGTGAGGATGTGGAGAAAGAGGAACACTCTTCCACTGTTTGTGTGATTGTAAGCTGGTATAACCATTATAGAAAGCAGTATGGTAGTTCCTCAGAAAATTGAACATAGTAATACCTGAGGACCCAGCTATACCACTCCTGGGCATATACCCAAAAGATGTTTCAACATACAACAGGGACACATGCTCCACTATGTTCATGGCAGCCTTATTTATATTAACCAGAAGTTGGAAAGAACCCAGATATCGTTCAACCAAGGAATGGATACAGAAATTGTAGTACATTTACACAATGGAGTACTAGACAGCTATTAAAAACAATGACTTCATGAAATTCTTAGGCAAATGGATGAAACTAGAAAATATCATCCTGATTGAGGTAACACAATAACAAATGAACACACATGGCATGCACTCACTGATATGTGGATATTAGCCCAAACACTCACAACACCCAAGATATAACTCACAAACCACATGAAGCTCAAGAATAAGAACAACCAGAGTGTGGGCACTTCCGTTCTTCTTAGAAGGAGTAACAAAATTCTCACAGGAGCAAATAAGAGACAATGTGTGGAGCAGAGACTGGAGGAAGGACTGTCTAGAGACTGCACCACCTGGTGATCCCTCCCAGGTGCAATCACCAAATGCAAATACTGTTGTGTATATCAAGAAGTGCGTTCTGACATGAGCCTAATATAGCTGTCTCCAGAGAAGCTCTTCCAGAGTGTGACATATACAGAGGTGGATGCTTGCAACTAACCATTGAACTGATCACAGGGTCCCCAGTGAAGGAGTTAGAAAGAAGACTGAAGAAGTTGAAGGGACGTCTAACCCCATTGAGGAAGCAACTATACCAAACCAACCAGACCTCCCAGGGTTTAAACAACTAGCCTGGGAATATACATGGAGGGACCCATGTCTCCAGATGTATATGTAGTGGAGGATGGCCTTGTCGAGCATCAGTGGGAGAAGAAGGCCTTGGTCACATGAAGGCTGGATGCCCCAGTGTGGGACAATTTGAGAGCAGAGAGGTGGGAGTGGATGGATGGGTGGGGGCATACCCTCATAGAAGTAAGAGGAGGGGGAATGGAATAAGGGGTTTCTTTGGGGGCGATTGGGAAAGAGGATAACATCTGAAATGTAGATTAATAAATTATCCAATAATAATAGTAAAAACAGATAATGGAACTGTCTAGTGCAGTTGAGCAGTTGAGACATTTTGTCAGCAATTTAATATTATACATATTACTGAGATTCCTTATAATTGTCAAGGACAAGGGACTGTTGAGGGAGCCTATGGAACTTTAAAACAATATCTTCATAAAATAAAAAAGTGGGAGGAATATCCTCGTACACTACAAATTTATTTAAATCATGTTCTTTTGATTTTATTTATTTATTTATTTATTTATTTATTTATTTTTAAAAATTGGATGCCAAAAAACTTTGTGCTGAGTCTCTACAGCATTCTCCAATTAGACATACTTATGCATAGGTGAAAGGGAAGAATCCACTTACTGGCATATGGCATGATCCCAATCAAGTATTTAATATGGGGAAGAGGGTATATTTGTGTTTTTTTTCTGCAGGATGCTGAAGGTGCATGGTGGCAGCCAGAGCAATGGGTGAGACATGCTGTTGGTATGACAACGAATGATGCTGACCTGTGAGCTTGCTGAGTGCCCTGACAATGGTGATTGGGAAGCTGTATTGGACATATGTTCCTGACCCACCTTTGCTTACCTATACCCTAGATGGGACAATTTGCCTTGCCTCAAGCTTTTAGACCTTGTCGGACAGTGCATCAAAAAGAGAAGTTATAATGATTCTTGTATTTTTCATAATATGACCAGTTATTCAGACTCAATCATGGACTGGTCTAGAAGTCAATCCAATATTGAAAATAACAGTCTTTATTTAAAAGAGTGGATCTGGAAATTTTTAGAGACATATTTGGAAGTTAGCTACAGTTCTCTATGATGTTATGTTAGCAAAAGATAAAGTTGGGACAGGATCTGGATTTCAAACAAGTGGTAGTACATGTGTTAAAGCTCTTTTAATTGTCAAGTTAAAAGTAATTTTGTTTCTTCTACAGTATTTAATGTAAGTTTCATCAACTGTACACTTTCTAATTGTGTTATTGTGTTGAAACCTGTCACGTCTCTTACAGAGGACAATCAACAAGCTTTTGTTTTATTGCCCTGAGTATCATAGAAACTTGGTATTCTGAAAAAAGCTTGCAAGTACTAGAAGATTTGAGTCAGGCTTTAAGCAGATTCAAGAGGGTAGTGGGCTTGATTATTGCTGCTATAACAGTTTTAATTACATTAATTGCTAGCATCACTGCTTCTGCAATCGGTTTCACACAAGAAGTTAAGACAGCTACTTTTGTTAATCATCTAGCAAAAAATGTTACTAATGTGTTGTATATACTAGAGAATTTAGATAGGCGTTTGGGAGAACGGATTGATTCTCTTTATCCTATTCAAATTATTGGAAAGAGGTTCAGAGTCTAAGAGTAAGGAGCCATCTCAAGTGTCATGCCAAATACCATTGGGTTCATGTTAGTTCTAAAATTTACACTGGTATTCATTATAATTAGGAAAAAGTTTATAAAACTTGCAGTGCATTTAGCATAATTCTAACACCTCTCTGGATGTTTTAACTTTTCATACTAAGCTTATGAATTATAAAGAATGCTGCTCTGCTGAGCATTGATGTAGCAGATACTGCTGATATAATTACTCCTGGCCTTAGGTCAGTATTTCTATTTTGGTCAAGCTTCAAGAATGGAATATATAGCTTGATCATGCTAGTCCTTTTTGTTCTGGGAATACTTGTATTCCTGCCCATCTTGTTAAAGCTTGTTTTTAACAACATCAACATGTTGGCAGCCAAAGTACATGGCTTTAACCTAAAAATGGTCCCCCAGACTGAGTTATTAACTTAACAAGCTGGCAAGCCAAGGATGGATAAGATTCTGCATAGAGTCTTACTAATCTAAGACAGAAGTGCATTGCTTTTAATAATGTGTATTCCATGAAGGGTAAGGAAGGCATTCTTGGCAGAACAACCTAAGACAGGCTCACTATTGTTTACGAAATAAAAAAGGGGGAGAGGTGGAGAGCTTTTGGGGCTGCTTGCCAAGAATCCGACATAGGCCAAGGACAAAAAATGGGCTGCTTGGCCGGCATATGACATTAGCCAAGGACAAGGATGTGGGCTTCAGTCAGGAATATGACATTAGGCTGGAACAAAGAAGTAATTTCAGGCAGGAATCTAAATATTAGGCTAGAACATGGAATTAGCCTTCAGACATGAAAATGACTTTGGGATAGGACAGGGAATTTGGCTCAGATATTTTGGTCATTCTGATAAGCCCTTAGAAATAGTGATCAAGGGAATGTTCATGGAACTTTGTTTATTGCCTTGCTTGTTCTTTGACTATTCGTGTTTATTGTCTTGCTTTTTCCTTGACTATTTGCATTTATTGTATTGGTAGTTCCTCACCCTAAAACTGACTTTAATACTTGCATGTAATTAAAATGGTATAAAAGCAAAAAAGAGGAGGGACGATGAGATAGGGAGTTTCTATGGAGGGGAAATGGGGAAAGGGAATGATATCTGAAATGTAAATAAATAAAATATCCAATAAAAAAGTAAAATAAGATAAAAAGAATTAGAAACAGAAAAAAATGAGAAAAAAAAGGAAGACTCTGTCAACTAAAATTTAATAGCTACTGATTTCTATTGTGTTGCTCGATCAACATAATACTGGGGTAAAAAAAGGAATCTTAATTTAACTATTAAATATTTTGAGGAAATTACATACTAAGATCACATAAACCTGTCATTGTAGAAGGGACTTCATTACAACTGAATGTTCTTTGTGAGAGCTTCTTGAACTACTCCCTCCCACAGAGAATCATGCTTCTCATCCTTTGAAATCATAGATTACATATGCAGGCTGAAGAAGTTCATTTAGGTGAAATTTGCCTTGCACAATATATTTGTTTCATTTTGTGGTGATATTGGAATGGGGTATTGTTAATTGTGATTAAATGAAATTAGGTTTGTCTCTGTGACATATGCTCTTAGGAGAGGCCTATGATGAGTAATCAATCCAAGGTAACAAGAAAATGCTTTTATATCATTTTATAAGATAGTGATTATTTAGCTCTTGTATTCTGATCAAGGATCTATTTAATTTTGTATATAGTGTGAGGTAGAAGTTGATCTTAGTTATATTGCATCCTTACGGATTCTCAGAAATATTTACAAAAACTGACTTGTTCCTTATTAGCATAGGTATTAATCCCAGTTAAAGTGAGCAAATATATATATATATATATATATATATATATATACACATAATCTCTTATACTGATTATTACAGTTTTGGTTATATTTTGCAAGTTAAAGTTGGTAAAGTTGGCTTTCCATTTGATATTCCTGTGACTATCAAGGTTCCTTAGTTTTGAATATTCATCCTAGGATCATTCTGCCTAGTTCTTTAAAAAGACACAACAAATTTCAATTACCATTGTGTGTAATCTGTAGGTATTATATTGTTAACAATTTAATTGTTCCAATCCATGTCTCTCTACTTAAAACTTCTTTAATGTCTTTCAACAGCATTTAGTAGATTTTATGCTAAATCATCTACTCTTTTGTTAAATGTATATTCCATGTGATTTTCATTTTATGATTAATGGATTTATTATTCTGTAACTTTTTTTTACACTTTTTAAAGAGATTACATAAAGATATAATTGTTTTTTATATGTTGATCCTTCTTCCATTGACCTTTCTGAATAAGTTTATTTTAGATGTATTTGTGACTTCCTATATACAAATTCAAGGCATGTGAGACCAAAAGAATTTTGCTTGCTTCCAAACATTTTAATTTTTTTATTGGCTATTTTATTTATTTACATTTCAAATGTTATCCCCCTTCCTGGTTTCCCTTCCCCAAATCCCTTATTCTATGCCCCTTCCCCAGCTTCTATGAGGGTGCTCCCCCACCCAAGCCACCACTCGCACCTCACCACCCTAGCATTGCTCTAATCTGGTGCATCGAGCCTTCATAGGACCAAGGGCCTCCCCTCCCATTTATGTCAGATAAGGCCATCCTCTGCTGCATTTGCAGCTAGAGACATGGGTCCCTCCATGAGTACTCTTTGGTTTGTGGTTTAGTCCCTGGGACCTCTGAGGGTTCTGGTTGGTTGATAGTGTTATTCTTCCTATGGCTTCAGGTCCTTTAGTCCCTCTCCTAATTCCTCCATCGGTGGCCCTGTGCTCAGTCAGAAGGTTGCCTGCAAGCATATGGATCTGTATCAGTAAGGCTCTCACATAATTTCCAATCATTTTAATTTCCATGCTTTCCCCCATTTTTTCTTTCGTAAATATCCCAAGTAGATTTGTCATAAATAACTTGATTGGCTGTCTTTATTTCCTCTTGATACAGTAATTTTCAGTTTTCTCTCTGTGAAATACTTTCAGAAACATCTTCCACAACTATCTCTGGGTGGGACATTATCATCATCATTCATTTTTCTTCCCATGATGTGAAGATAATTTATTTTCTTTATATGGCTTATCTTAATCCACTTGGACATAGGTGTTATTCCAGCAAGCATGTTTATGCTTCCCAGGATTGAGTTTAATATATGATAACTGAAGAGAAATTTATGGACACTTGATGAATGAGAAAGGAAGGGGTCATTTGACAGGGTTTTCATGTTTCACCTGGGCAAGTCTAACAACTTGACAAAAAAAATGACAAAATAAAATATAAGGTAAAACAAAACCTACACATTAAGGTTGGCCCAACTCCCCACCCCCCAAATACCGCTGGCAGATGGTTTTAGTGCAGAATTCTACCAGACTGACAAAGAAGACCTAATTACAATACTCCTAATAAAAATACTTCTCTAACTTTTTTACAAAATAAAAAAAGAAAGAACACAACCTAATTCATTCTATGATTCCCCATCAAAATTCCAACTCAATTCTTCACAGAGATAGAAAGAGCAATCCTCAAATTTAACTGGAATATACAATCAACGGCAACATCAACAATAACAACAACAACAAAACCTAGGATAGCAAAATCTATGCTCAACAATGAAAAACCTTCTGGAGTTATCATCATCCCTGACTTCAAGCTATATTACAGGACAATAGTGATAAAAACCACATGGTATTAGTATAGAGACAGGCATGTAGATCAATGGAATAGAATTGAAGACTCTAAATAAACCTACACACATATGGTCACGTGTTCTTTGACAAAGAAGCCAAAACCATCCAGTGGAAAAAAGAGAGAGTTTTCAAAAAATGATGCTGGTTCAACTGGTTCAACTGGTGGTGAGAATGTAGCAGATTGCAAATTGATCCATTTTTATGTCCTTGTACAAAGCTCAAGTTCAAGTGGATCAAGGATCTTCACATAAAACCAGATATGTGGGACCTAATAAAAGAGAAAGTGGGAAAGAGCTTTGGACACATCATTTCACGGGAAAATTTCCTGAACAGGATAGCAATGCCTCAAGCTCTAAGATCCACAATTAAACAGAACACCAACAATGGCTTATGCTTTAAGAGCAACAACTGACAAATGGGACCTCATAAAATTGAAAAGGTTCTGTAAGGCAGAGGACACTCTCAATAGGACAAAACAGCAACCAACAGATTGCAAAAATATCTTTACCAATCCTATATCTGATAGAGTGTTATTATACAATATACACAAAGAACACAAGGAGTTAGACTCCAGAGAACCAAATAACCCTGGTACAGAGCTAAACAAAAAATTCTCAACTGAGAAATCTCGAATGTCTGAGAAGCACTTAAAAAAATGTTCAACATTCTTTGTCATCAGAGAAATGCAAATCAAAAGGACCCTGTGTTTCCTCCTCACATCAGTCAGATGTGAGCAGATGACAGCAGATGCTGGCGAGAATGTGGAAAAGTGGAACATTCCTCCAGTGCTTGTCAAATTGCAAGCTTGTACAACCACTCTGGAAATCAGCATGGTGGTTCCTCAGAATATTGGACATAGTACTATCTGAGGACCCAGCTATACCACTTCTGGGGATATACTCAAAAGATGCTCCAACATAAAACAAGGACAAATGATCTATTATGTTTCTAGCAGCATTATTTATAATAACCAAAAGCTGGAAACAACCCAAAATTCCCTCACAAGAAGGATGAATACAGAAAATGTGGTACACTTACACAATGGAGTACTAAATAGCTATTAAAAACAATGAATTAATGAAACTCGCAGGTGAATGGATAGAATTTGAAAATATCATCCTAAGTGGGGTAATCCAGACACTAAAGAACCCACATGGTATGTACTCACTGATAAGTGAATTTTAGCCCCAAATCTCAGTATACTCATGATAAAACCCACAAACCATATGAAGCTTAAGAAGAGGGAAGGCCAAAGTCTGGTTACTTCAATCCTACATAGAAGAAGAAACAAAAAAACCCCTACAGGACATAGAGGGACAGAAGGGCCTGAGAGAGGGACAGGAGGGGGAGGAAAAAAAGTGGTGGCAGGAGCAGGTATGGGAAGGGTCAAGAGAGAAATACAGAGGGTCAGGAAATTGAATGTAGATATGTAGCAGTGGGGTATGGGGAACTAAGGGTAGCCACTAGGAAGTCCCAGATGAAAAGGAATAAAAAGGTTCCCAGGACCTATTGGGGATGACATTATCCAAAATACCCAATAAAGGGGAGAGACAACCAATAGAAACCACCTCTAATAGATAGGCACAGCCCTCAGTTGAAGATGTGGCCACCCACCCATCTAAAAATTTTTAACACAGAATTGTTCCTGTCTAAAGGAAATTCAGGGACAAAAAACTGAACGGAGACTTAAGGGAAGGCCACCTAGAGACTACCCTACCTGGAGATCCATTCCATCTGCAAACTCCAAACCCCGACACTATTGCTAATGCCAAGAAGTGTTTGCTGAGAGAAACCTGGTATGGCTATCCCCTGACAGGTTCTACCAGCACCTGCCTAATATGGACACCAAAACTCACAGCCAGCCATTGGACTGAGCCCAGGGACTCCAACTTAAGAGCCAGGGGAATGTCTGAAGTTGCTGAAGGGGATTGCAACCCCATAGGAAGACAATATCAACTAACCAGACTACTTAGAGTTCCCAGGGACTAAATCACCAACTGAAGATTATACATGGAGTGATCCATGGCTGGCTCAAGCTACATATGTAGCAGAGGACGGCCTTATTTGGCATCAATAGGAGGGAAAGCCCTTGGTCCTGTGGAGGCTTGATGCCCCAGCATAGGGGGATGATTTAGCAGTGAGGTGGGAGTGAGTGAGTGGATGGAGAAGCACCTTCACAGAGGCAAAGGGAAGGGGGGATACCATGGGGAGCTTGCAGAGGGGAACCTGGGAAGGGGGATATCATTTGAAATGTAAAAAATAAAATGATTAGTAATAATAATAATAACAACAACAACAGTAATAATAAAGGCTAGGCCTTGCAACCCAGCAGAAGGAAAAGAGTCTTAAGAGCAGGCACAAGAATAAGAGACCCATTCATTCACACACTCAGGAGTCCCATAAAATACTAAGCTAATCAGTGTAATACAAATGTCGAGGACCGAATGGAGACCCATGAAGGCCCTGTGATTGCTGCTTCAGTCTCTATGAGCTCAGGTGTGCTGTGCTTAGTTGATTCTATAACCCTGTTCTGTTGTCCATAACCTCTGGCTCTGAGAATCTTTCTCCCTCCTGCTTTAAAGGATTCCCTGAACTCAGAGTGGAGGGATTCGATGGAGATTTCCAATTTAGACTATCTGCTTGCGTAATGTCTGGCTGTGGGTTTCTGCACATGTTCCCATATGCTTCAAGAGGAAGCTTCTCTGATATTGACTGAATAAGGAAGAGGAGGCACATTAGGCATGCCACGTGCTGAGTCACATTCCCTATTCCCTCTGAAGTTCTGATACTGGGGCCTCAGTTAGTCCTAACCGGGACCCCTGGAGTTGGAAAGTGAGTTCCTAGAGACCAGGGCCCCAAGGCATGAGCAAACTGGGCAGGAGAGTCCCCAATTTGGTTGATGCTCCCCTTGGCTAAAATCTTTTAGTTCATTTCAATTTGAACATATCCAAATGTGTGTGTGTGTGTGTGTGTGTGTGTGTGTGTGTGTGTATTTTCAGCAAGAGAGTTACATTTGCTTCAATGCTCGAAGCAGAGAAGGTGTCTGCTGTTGCTTGTCTTTGCCCATGTCTTTATGAAAATTTCTTGCTCATCCTTTGAAATCTTTCCTTATTAATTCCTCCCTCATGATATAGCTATAACATTTCATTTGGTGTTCTTTCACATCATATGCTAGCTTTTGACTCTTTTTGTCTATTTTGATGTTCCCTGCTATGCTCTGGGGACTACATCTTACTCATCTTCATTTATCTATAGCACCTAGAAGAAATTCATTATTACAGCAGGTACTTCATACAGATTTTAGCTGAGTTTCTCTGGCATGAATTGCACTTGTTTTAATTATGGGTGCACTTGATCAGCATCTTAGAATACACAGATCTTGAGAAGTCCTCCAAAGGGTGTATAATTATTAAATTGACGAGCAAAATGAGGGCCCTCCTAGAAGGTAAAAAGAAGCCCTATTACTCAAAGTTCGGAAAGGTGCATCCTTCTCTGGTAAGGTAGTATGGCTTCATGAACCTAACAAATTACAGATGTGTTGTTACTCACTTCTCAGGAACACAGATTTTAACAAATGAAAAAATGTTTTTCTGCCTACAGTCTGCACTCTTGACTTTGGGGTCCATTTTGTTTTATAGCATGAATGTCATTTGACCCAAGCATGAAATGTTACAGGAAAATTGTTAAAGTTGCTATCATGTAGCTCCACGAAATGAGATCTTAGAAAGAATCAACTGGAAAGTGCCTGGCTGCCCTATAATTGAAAGGGAGGGAGGTGGATCAGACATTGTGTGTCCTAAGGAATCACACATAGTGTAAGCAGTTCACTGATCTGTATCAACACATTAATGATTTATGTAGCTTTTAATTTACAACACAGACATATCTAAAATAATCAGGTAGAAGTAGGCATTAAAAATTCACTGCATGGGTCATAAAATGATTAGTTATTCAAGTGACTTCAGATTTGTATTTCATTAAGGGATAATTTTAATTTACTTTTAAACAGTTTATATACAGAGATTTAAGGACTCTTGCAAGACGATTATGCATACTCTGGCTTTTATGTATCCAGTATTCCTCAGACACTCGCAATTCCTTTTTTTTCTCTACATACAAGCAGTATTAATTCATTTCAGATCATATATCCAAAAATATGCACCATAATTTAGTAAAACCAACTTAAATTATAGAAAATGTTTGGTATTTCTTTCATTATTATTTCTACTCTGTGTTCATTGTGTGGGTTAGGGATTGGGGGAGGCTTCTTGCTGTTCTAACCGTGAAATGGAATCATCCAGGCATCGCCTGGTAGCTTTGACTAAATATGTAACCTCTGCATTCTGATTAACATCAGAATGGCATCAGGATGGTACTGAAAGAGCCCTCAGAAATCCTCTATTCCTTTCCTCCAATTTGCTGATTTGTAGCTTCAAAATTAGCTCCAGTAATTTAGAGGCTTGATCAAAACTTAGATTGGAACCAGGTACCCACTTCCTGGTCTGATGTGTGTTCCCCTGTACCTTGAAGTTCCTTCTGAGCATCTTAGCTTTTAGAATTGTTTCTACGGTTTAACAAGCAAGCTTACTGATTCACTGAGAGTGTTTATTGTCTGCCTCTTTCCTGATCAAATACTGCAGCAATCTGTAAAAACATAACCAGGCTAGGGGCAGTTTAACTCCAAATTAATCTTATCTAGGCTATTAAGCACCTAGTTCATCCAGTTCTGCAATTCTCTCACAATAAACATTCAAAGATGTTGGTCTCAACTCCAAAAACTAACACAATTACAAGAAAATAGCTCAGCTATTAACACACTTATCTAAAGGCAATGAAGTTCCTCCTGTCAGCAGTACCTCTATCTTCAGTACCCCCCCACACCTCATTTTTATTCACTACCATGCTGTACCTTGGGTATGACTACCCCTTACTTTCAATGGATGCCTGTCATGTGGAACTTTATTGAGGCCCTTCTGAAGCTCATGATAAATCATAGACATTGTCAGGATGTCTATAACCTTCTCAAAGTCATAGAACTTTGGTGCATTCCTGCTTTTTCCCAGATGCAGTTTTTCTTTATCTCTCTGTAGAAGATAATTCTTGTACCTTGTATGCCGAGCAAAGTTTCTATTTTCAACACAAGTTGTAAATGCCAAGTTAAATGATCCAGTGAACATTCACTTAAAATATGCAACTTGTGGTCCATAAGTTACCTATGCCAGGCTAATATCCTCTGTCCATGACAAACCCCTCATACGACTTCTAAAATTTCCTGCTGCAGACCTCATTTTTCCTTAAAATTAAAGATATAAAATGGCAATTTAAACACTCGGTTGTATGTTTGCACGTTTAGTGATGTGCCAAATATCCTAAAATCAGACTTGAAAGTCTCACAGCCGTTCCTGCTATCTCTCCGCTGTCACCATCTGGAGCTCATGCCGACGTCAATGATCATTCTGTGCAGAAATCCAGGGCTCTATTCTAGTGAAAAAGATACTAAAACTAACTTCAGTCCAAGCTTTTAGCAGCAGTCTTTTACCTCAAGTCTAGCCCTCTTTTTCTCACTTTTCTGTCTTCTGGAAGTTTCTTATTGCTAGTCCAAATTTCATCTAAGATCTAGGACTCTCCACATTCTCTGTGGTCCCATTCTCTAAGCACGTCTTAGGGTCTCTGAGTTTTGGCTGAGGCCATTCTTGCTGCAATGTCTTTGAGGACAACTTACTTGGCACATAATTCCCACGCATTCATTAACACCCATGTAATTCTCCTACCATTAATACATCAGTTTTTGACCCTCTTTCCTTTGACCCCACATTGCCATGTTAAGCTCTAAACAACATGATATTGTAAATCTTTTTTCTCCCTTGGAACTGTCTCTAGAACATGGTCATGAGTGCTCTGCACTTGACTGGACACAGAATTTTTAGAAACTAGAACAAAATTGAGTTGATTCTCTTCTCAGAAGGGGCTAATCTGTACCTTTGCAACACTTTGCCTTTTACTTCCTTGTGTGCACAGACATCTACATGTATGGGTAATGACTGTTAGATTCAGTGCCTATTCTAACTTTTAGTCTCATCAACCTCTCTGACTGTAATTTGAGTTATTTTTATTGTTTTTTAAAATTTTAATTATAACATAATTACACCATTCCCTTATTCCCTTTCTACCTACCAATCTCTCACATGTCCCCTCCTCTCAAACTCTCCCTTTTTCTACACACTCCCCACTTCCTCTCAAGTTAATGGCCCTTTACTTTGACTGTTATGGATAATGGATATATATATATATATATATATATATATGCATAAATTTATGAAAAAACTTCTGACTACATGTAGTGTTGCTTATTTTGTGTGTATATAATTTCAGAATTGACCACTTGATATAGAATAACCTATTAGGAAGCTCACCCTTGAAAATAACTAATTTTTGTTCAACTGTGAATCGTTAGTTTTTAATAAATCTTTGTTTAGGGATGAAGCCCTGGGAGCTTCTCCCCTTCCATGTTAGCATGTATATTGGTATAGTCATAGTTCAAGTTTAATTTAGGAAGCCATATTTTTGAGATGTCAGGAGTGAAACTTCCTTGTCATTTCTAAGAGACTCAGCCTCAGAGAGGAAATTTCTCTATTTGGCTTCTTAAGATCGTTCCAAACTCTCTATCAAAATGTTCTTGAGTCTTATGTGCTGAAATTGTGCTGTAGATGCAGCTGTCAGGAGTTGGCACACTAGAATCAAGGCATCTCTAAAATTTGACCAGCTGTGCTCAAAATTCTACAAAAGGGAACTTCTTTGATGAGGGTGAGAGCTACACTTACCTCTGAGTATAAAGATACATTGTAGACTGTAGTTAACATTTCAACACATCCAGAGTTCTATACATGCTGATGCTAAACCACTAGAAAGATATTGTATCTAAGGGTGATGCTCAGACTGCTTGATAATAACAAAGGATGCTCAACCAATCAGAATAGACCTGGCCAGAAACAACCACCCATATTTATCACAGTGTACTCCTAGTTAGAATGCTCATTAAAAATTACTTACATGTAAATTAATTAATGCTACATGTATTTATATTGTCCAATACATATGAAAAAGTACTTTCAAGGAACTAAAGAGTAAAGTTAGTTACACACGAATTTATTTAATTGTATTTTGTTTCTAGTCCAGTGTCTTTGTTGTTTTCCTTTTTGTTACAAAAGTACTCTGAAAAACATAAGAAAGGAAAGATTATTCCTGGCTCATAGGTTGAGACCAGTCATAGTAAGAAGTTTTTGGCACATCAGATCTTACTGCTTGCATGTACAACAAGCAGAAATTACTTGATGTCTGTGCTCAGCTCATACGCTTTCTATATAGTCTAGGATCCAAGACTACGGTATGGTACCACCCAAAATGGGCAGATCTTCCTACCTTACTTATAGGTATCAAGATGATCCCCAACAAGCATACCCATAGTCCCATCACCCATATGATTTTAGATCTTATTAAAGTGAAAAATTGAGACTGTCTTTCAGATATAGAACTAGGCTCACATTTTCTATCATATATATTCTCTTTCTATCATCTTATCACATAGTAAATAGAAAAAAATTATATGTAAGACTAAGATTCTTATGAAACATTTCCAGTATTTTCTTTGCTACCTCTGATACTAGAATTCACTAGGTATGTGTATATGTGTACTCTAAACTCTCCATTAGGAAGTTTAATAAATTTCATAAAAAGGAAGCAAGACAGATTACCTGCTCTTGGTTCAAAGCTACAATAACAACTTGAGTTCTACCCATTTTCTTCCTTTTAGAGGAGCTGGTCATGTAGCTAAATTGAACTCTGAGGCAGGGAGAGCAGCCACCCACACAAATGTGAAATTGGAAGTAAGAAGGACAGGTTCATGGAGGGAAACCTAGCAGGCAATATTCTCAGAGCATCCTCTATTCATATTTCCTTTTGTATTTCTATGTGTGATGTTGTTTGTTGCTATGACCCAATGTACTCTGTGCAAGGTTGAAATGGGAGAGAATGGGAGGACGTGATCAGGGAAGTATGATATCGAAAGTGCAATTATGAATGAGAAATTCCAGTGAGATAACCAATAGAGGGTGCAGATGAAGTGCCAGATTGGAAGACAGATGTTATGACTGCTTTTGATTGTCCACTTAACTGGGTTTGAGTTCAAACATGAGAGTAACTTCTATGCAGGCCTAGAATTGGTAAATGGGTCTCTGGGTAGAATTCACTGAAAGGAGTCCACTGTGCTCTGGCATAGTGAGTGACAACATCAGGAAGCAGATCTTTCATACGATCTGAGGGTGAGCTGGGACTTTTTTCTGCCTGCCTTCTCTGCAGGTACATCTAACTTGATGTAGTGCTGCAAATATTAGTTGGTAATGGTACTCAACTTATTTGGTATTTTCACATGAACTGAAGAGCAGTGGCTTTCCTGGCATTCCGTCAGCTCCAGACCACTGAGGATCTCAGCTTCATGAACTAAGGATCTGATGGGTTCATAGCTTCTGTAGTTTCCTGATGGACATTGTTGGAATTCCAGCTTGAATCATCCTAGTCAAACTAATAAAGCCTCTTGGAAAAATATGTGCATTATATGAATTGCACTTTTCTAGAAAATCCAGATTAACACAGCACAGCTGAGACTCCAAGAGTTACTTTTCCCCTACAGTGGATATATCAACTCTGTGAGACTGCTTTTTGAATTTTCTCTTGATTGTGATTTTTCTCGGCTCAGTTGGTATGACTTTCTCTTTTACTTTCCATTCCCTTGACCCCTGTTTACCTGCCATGCTTATTCAACAAGAGTCCTTATGATAAATGTATTTATTGAATATTTATTTTGAGACTGCTTTAGAGGTCCAGTAAGACTGTACATGTCTTTCTCATTTTTCATGTTTTAGATAATGATGGATGCCTGCTATCATTTTTGGTTTCCACATTTTGAAAAGTCACTGCAGCCTTTGAGAGGTTTAGTCAAAAGTCATTTGAAAGACCAAGACATTAAAACTAAAACTTCTACAGAAAATCTGACAAGCTATTTTCTATTCCAGCTGCATATTAAAATCACTGGGAACTATTTAAAAATTACCGATACTAGAGCCTCACCCAAGACCCATAAAATCAGAATCTTGGCAACTCCAATTGAGTGCAGCCAGGGATGACAATCACTATGTTAAAGACATACTTTTTAAGTTCCCTAGCTGTGCCTAATATTTGGCAGATATTATTGAGAAATGAAATGTATGATCCCTCTGTTAGGAAAGTCATTCTCTAGTCACTAAGATAGAAAATATCAAGTCATCCTATAACAGTAGAAGGTAAGACTGATCACTCACCCTTACCCTAGCCTTACATAACTTTCCCTAAATCACAAGAATGTGTGGAAACTAAGGTGAAATTTCTAACAGTCCCATTTCACTGCAAAATGTTGGGGAAATTTACCCTAGGAGATTTGTCCCAAGTGTAGAGACTATTCTGTATGCCAGCAAAATATCAGCTAGTAGGGGAATTTACAGTTGTGTGTGTGTGTGTGTCTGTGTGTGTGTCTGTGTGTGTCTGTGTGTGTGTGTATATGTGTCGATGTCTGTGTGTCTGTCTGTGTGGATGGCTATGTGCCACTAGTATGTAATGAAAAAGGACAGACAACTTTAAGTGTCGATCAGCACCTTCTACCTTAAATGCAACAGAGCTCTTTGATGTTTAGTAGCTGATCCACTGTGTCTAATTATTCTCTCTTATTTACCTCCCATTTCACCCGAGGGCTATGGAGATTACAAAGATAACCTACATTGTTTGACCTTTTATCCCTTTAAACCAAAAGCTTGAATTCACTTCCGCATGCCTTCAGATCAATCATGGTATCTACAGGATCATTTCTCCAGGTCTGGAAATATGCTTTTGTTTAGAAAAGCATGAATGCCATCTCAGATGTGTATAACACCTGCAGAGAATTTTTTATTTCGTTATTGTGGTTTTGTTATTATTGAGGACATACGTTTCAACGACGGAGTCTTCTTCCTCCATGTACCATGATATCACTGTAGTACATTCTTTTAAGTTCCTGTTCTTATTTTGAGGAAAGTATCAGAATGGCCAAGTTTTCCTCCTAAGTAACTATTTTAAAAGACAGCATAATCCAATGCAATTCTTATTTACATTTTTATAAACAGTGACAAAATGGCTTCTTTATTTTTATGTTGATTAGTCTCAGACATGACTGAGGTTTTTGTAATGTACTTCATGTTTTATTACCAAAATAGGCAGGGTATCCAGAATATCTTCCTATTCTTCTCTGTCTGCATGAAAGTAGATATGTAGAAAAGGACTTTGGTGGTTTCTTGGGGTGCATCCTAAATGCCCTCCACTGTTTTAATTTTTAATCTATTTTAGGTCTGAAAACTGTGATTGACCCTTGCCTGGTCTCAGCTTTAATGATGGCATGGCTTGGTTTTTCTTTTGGTCTTGGTTTTTAGATAGATGCTTTTTGATTTATTAAATTAAAAGTTCTGATTAATTTGGCATGTTTTGGACTTTCTTCTGATTGCTTTGGCATTTATTAACCGAGAACATACCACTTCTCTCTTTTAGGACAATTGTTTGCTCATGTGCAAGAATCATTCACTATAGGTAGAACGTATTAAAGGTGCTCTAACAGGTTGTAGGATACTCTGCATTTTACCTTTATGTATATAAAGTTTCTATCTTCTCAGTGTACACACTCAGGTGGATAGAAATAACAAGAGAGGCACGAAAACTGATTTTCTGAACAGTTGGAACTACCTGTGATCTGTCACATGGAATGCAAGAGAATCTCAAGTTAGAGTAAGCTTAGTGCTCATATTGAAACTCTGTCTCAAACAAAACATTTCATTTAAACAAAGAAACACAATGAACATAGTGCATCCACTGTCTCTGCCATTGGTGGTAAGTAGTGTGTGTGATATTTGGTTGTATACATTATGTACTGTGTCTATAATATATATGTAATTATAATATATATGTTTATATATATATATATATGGTATGTGTATGTATAGTGTGCGTGCACATGAGCAATTTTACTCTAAACTCTCCACTGAGACAGGTGCTTTCATGGTACCTATTTTACAAAAGAGGAAACTAAATACTGTCCAGCATCCTTGGGTAATTTGTCTATTTATCCATCACACCTTTAGTAAGTATACTAAAAGTGAAAGTCAATGGAACTGTATAACAATCTTGAAATATTAAAAATAGAAGTTATTTTGTCAAAGAGTATTATTACCATGGGGCATTGTAGTGATTATTACACTTAGACCTGTAGGAAACATGTGCATACTATAATTTGCCCATTAAACTAAACTGATAGAGGAGAGACACTTAGTGAGAATAGGAATAGAGGTGAATGTACTAAGATATGAGACCCAGAGAGATAAGAGAGATCATATAGCTAAGGATCTCAGAAGTTCAAGCTGCTGTGATGTAGGGGATATACAAGGGTAAAAATAATATCACATATTTGGATTCTGCTTATGTGTAATTCCTGTAACATGGAACATCAAGTCTCTGAATCCTAAATTTTGTGACTCTTTTTTCTCCATGTAATGACTAAGTAGTTTGCAGTGGTGAGCATTGGTCATACTAGGAAAATTGTCTGACCTAGCTATATCTATAGCTGTAATCAAGATCTAAAAACTAGAAAACATCAGAGCTGCAGAAATGTGTTAGCACTGCAGCTACTCTCCAGAAGACACGTATTCAATGCCTAGAACCCACATACACTGGCTTACAACCTGTAATTCTCACTCCAGATCTGGTATCTTTTTTCTGGCCTCCATATTCATGATTCTTAAGTGCACTTACCCACACATGGATACATGCACAAACACATAGTTATAAAATAAAAATAAGCTTTGAAAGTAGAAAACACAGAAAAGTGCATGAAACTAACAGCCTAGAAGATCAATAACTACCAAGCAGATCAATAGCCGTATATTAATACAGGTTAGTCGTGTATTCCTGCAGATGACATGTTTTTTCTTTTGCTTGAAAGTAACCACTCAACTGCCTTTTATGTAAACTACTTACTTGCTTTCTGTTTTGTAATTGGGATCTCCAAGCAAACTAGAGCAGACTTACTGCTGTTATGTTTACATAACATGTTGAACCATGTGTGTCTTGCTATAACAAAACCAGAATGGCTCCTTTTTAATTTGTGGCCTGAGGTTTTAGTCTCAGGCCTTGGGCATGCTAGGCAAGTTTTCTCAAACTGAACTTTATCCCTATTTCCATGAGTTTTACTGTGATAGGGTTATACATATATGTGTTCATGTACATTGAGGCCAAAAAATAAATCAACCTGGGTGCTGTTATTCACAAGTTGCTCATCCGTTTCATGAGAAACAATCTGTTAATGCGCTGGATGGAGGTCACAAAAAAAAATGATTAAGAGGCCAATGAGCCCCCAGGATCTTCCTGTCTCTTTCTCCAGAGTACAGGGATCACAAGCATGATCTACCAAATCCAGTTTTTACATGGGTTCTAGAGGTTGAACACTGGTCTCCAGGCTTGCATGGAGATGCAACAAGTACTATATTGGTTGAGTCATCTCACTTCCTCCATGATGACTATTTCAGTGTTTCAGAATGAATTTTAAATTCATCTGAATTTTTTTAAAGGTTATTAATGTTCTAAATAATATGTCAGACATCCTCCATGTACCTTGATAAATACAAGCCTATATGTAGGTTTAAAGACTCAACTATGTCTACAGATTATATGAATTATTTTAGTACTAGGAGGATAAAAAGAAGTATACCATGGAGCCACTTTGCTCATTTTACAGATGATCAGAGATGACCTGGGAGTTGGTCCATAGCATGGTCGCTGAGACAAGAGTTGTGTTTTAGCCACCTCATGGGATCACTCCTCTTCCTTCTACTTTGGCTCAGTAAAATTTCACCAAAAAGACTCCTATTCATTTCAGCATCACAGCAACTGTCTGCTTCAGATGTTTCTCTCCGCAACTCCACAGCTCAAAGAAAGAGCGTGACTGTATCCTTCCTTTGGAGCAGGAGAACATATGCCATCTGAGGAGACACTTCTGGGTCCTTTTACTCCCTGGCTTCTAGGCACCTCCACTGTGCATAGCACACATGCAGTGGAGTTTCACTTTCCATTTGCAAACTCACATCTCAGTACTAAGAATAGCCTGTGGTGAGACCTTTCCCCGAGGGCTGTGATTCTCCGTGCGTGCAGCAGCTCCTTTCTAAAACCAGCATCCTGTTTCTCTGTCTCTCTGTCTCTCTGTCTCTCTGTCTCTCTGTCTCTCTGTCTCTCTCTCTGTCTCTCTCTCTCTCTCTCTCTCTCTCTCTCTCTCTCTCTCTCTCTCTCTCTGGAAAATCCCAATTTTAGCTTAGAAACCATGACATACAGTAAGTACAAATGGTTCCTGCATCTCAGAATGTAGTGAAGTTTATTCCCAGCTAAACAAAGGACCAGTGTGGACTGCCAGAAATGGGTCAGCACAACAAGTAAAGTTCTGGTCACCAGAGCAAGTGCTTCTCACACACAAGAGCTAAAACAGCCATGCTTCTATATAGACACAATGTGCCACAGCTCATAACATTAACTATTGAGCAGCGAGTTGCTTGATACTTGTTGATGAGGACATAGTTTACACCAATTTTCTTATTCAAATTGACAGAAATAAAATATACCTTGGGGACAGAAGGTTAAGAGGACTTCTTATGTGCTAGGCAACGCACATAAGCATCTATCCATGGGAGGATATTCCTGGAATTGTAACGACTAGGAAGCTAAAGCAGTGGGACCATGAATTCACTGACCATTCTACCACACCCAGCTTTACCACACCCAGCTTTTATATGGGTTCTAGGAGTTGAACATATGCATGGCTTTACATGCTGAGCCATCTTATGACCTCTATGGTGACTATGTTGATGCTTCAGAACCATGGTTTACACGAAGAAAGCCTGTCTCAAAAGTTCCACTTAGGATTTGTTCCCTGTTCCCTTATCAGGCATCTTTCTGACTTATGAATAAATGGCTAATTTACAGTAGCTACTTTCCAAACAATTGACATAGTTTTTGCAATGGTTAAATGAGTAAAATAAGCATGAAAGACAAGAGAGAAGTTATCTAAAGCTGTGGAGTAGCTCACTATTGGAAACAAAGGCTAGCACAGGCTTCTAGGTCTTGATGAGGTCACCACTGAAAATGTCATCTATCACTCATCAGTTGTGTGTACAGGAGCTGAGCTCTCCTTCGCTAGCTGCCAATGAGACCAGGTGAGCCAGTGGTCCGGAAGTTGTCCAGTGGAGGGATTAAGGGTACCCATGTCAAAATTAGCTTGAAAATCCTGATTGGAAATCAGTCTGCCTTGTACTGAATTTGGCTTTAGAACCTGGGAAAAGAGAAGCTATTTAGAAAAGCAAATAAAGCTCCCCATTTTGTGTTCACAACTTATGTGTTTAAAATCTGAGCCTGGCATTTAGCAGGTATGTAACCTTGAGGAAGTTGGTTAGACTTCATAGCTCTCCTGTTTCTTCAAGGGGTTTAGGAATAATGCCTACTTCCCCAGGTAGTAGTATTTAAAAATGGCTATGTGTATCAAAGGCTGAGCAGGCAATAAATATTTAGGGAGTGTTTTCTCATTCACCATGTCCTTCACTCTTTCCCTCTCTACTGTCCTCCCTGAAGAACTTGCAACTCTTTCACAGATGCTACCTAGCATGTCATCATAATGGAGAGTAGCTGACTATCAGTATTAGAGTCACAAGGTGCGTGAACCCACCTGATGCTTTTAGACCACAAGCCTGGAATAACAAACTAAAAGGCATTTGAATGGCTGTGCATTGGGGGTTCTGTGACACAAAGGACACTGAAAACCAATGTTCAAATCTAGTGTTATATACTCAGTATGTATTTGTATGAGAAGCATCCATTATAGCTGACTTTGTCAACAAAATGCATTGAAGTGTGGTATATATGTCAAGAAGTTTTTAAATATGTATATATGAAAAGATGCACTCACACGTGTACACACATGCATGCATGCATGAAGTATTGGTAGTAATGGATCTACGTAATATTTTAGTACATCTAAATAACACAAATTAAGAATACTATTTGCTTAAACACAATGAGGTTAGCAAAGAAGTAAGTGGTCTATCTTAAAATGCATGTCTTTTTTAACATCTTGCTCTCTTGACCAGGAATCTCATGCACAAAACGTCAACTTGGAAAACAAAGAGAACAAGCAGGCTACTCAGGAGCCAGTCTGTGCAACCTTGTCAAGAGAGTCTTTACTGATGCCTAGTACTTCCATGCTACATAAGAAGTACTCTTCTGGGGTTATCATTCTTGTCTGGCATTTGTTCCATGATTAGATCACATGGAATTCAAAATAACCAGATACCAACCTCTTCACTCTAGCATGTAAAAATTGTTTCCACATTGATGGCACCAATAATTGTCCCCCAAAAGAAATATCTGATGACCCCCAATTCAACTATCTCTGAGTTCAGGTAAAATGTAGCAGACAAAGTAGAACATAATATGCAGGGAATAGGAATCAACAAACATTTGGCTTCAATCTTCTTATTTTATAAGTAAAAAGAAGTGAGAGAGATTAAAATAAATTTGTCCAAAATCAGAGCCTCACTCATTGGTTTTAATTGTCTGGAGAATCTCATTTCTTTGTGTATTTCCCCACAAGGAAGAAAACAAGGAATCATTTTCCTTTCATAAAGAGAGAGAAGGAAATAAAGACGGTAGCAAAGCAACAGAATTTATCTTTATGAAAGCAAATTCTGTAGATATTTTGCCAAAAAGGACACATAGTGAAAATGGATTAGTTCATTTGAGTGGTTTGAGGAAAATATATATTTCCAGAAGCAGGTGGTGCTATCAAAGCGAATAGGGAGAAAAATGTCCTGTATGAAAAATATTTTTTTCAAAATGCTATTTTTCAAGTCGAAAGGCAAATGACACAAAATTCTACTGCTGACTCTGACAGCGTATTCTAATGGGTTCTGGCTGTATTTTAGAGGAACTCACACTCGCATACAAACAGAAACAATGATTTTCAAAACGGATATCTCTAGAAAACCCTGGAGGTTTCACATTTGTTAGATGGGAGAGATAGGAAAGACAAACTGCACACCAGATGATGAGGTGAGTGAGCAGGTAAGTCATTGAGAGCTCACAAGATGCACGTCTCTGGGCTGCTGCTCCTGCTGCTGCTGTAGTAAGCAAAAAGACTGGGCAGCAATAGTAAAGAGAGTATTGTCCCATAGATATTTCAGTAGAGACCATGACACAACACTTAAAATACATGATGTTTTTAACATTTGAAAGAATTCTTAGTGCATTCTTATCCCATTATGTTTCTAAGTTTGTTTTTAACTGTTAAAGTTCTCCTAACAGATGTTTATTGAGGTTTCAGTTTAGAATATAACTGAAGATATACTGGTCATTTTCAGATATGTATACATAGAACTGGTAGAATTTTGTCAGGGATATTATACTGTTTCAATAAATAATAAATCATCTGGTGGCTTGTAAACGTCTATCTCTGATTTTCTGTGACCCTCCTTAGTTTATTCTCTATGTTCAGAGATGTCTTAACATCTTTCAATAGAAATAGTACATACTATGATGTGTCTACAATAATTACCACCCAGTCTCTTCCTCCGCTGTACTCATAGACTTACCTGCACAGCTATGAGATAGCTGACTAATCTTTGCTGCAGTGTAGCAGGGAAAATCTGTGCAACAACCCTGTACAAGACATTTTCTATTCCATGTCTATCCACAGAACTGCTATTCATATCATAACTACGGCAGCACACCTTAAGGTAGGCAATGAGTCCATGCCCAGATACATGGAGTGTATTTTGTGTTCTGGCACCCACTTCCTTCCCTCACGGACAGCAAACCATTCCCTGGAGACTGCTGACCAATTGAAACCACACTAAGAGCTAATTCAAATTCCAGCTCTTGCACAAAGGTGTCCTAATGTTTATTCAGGGCTCTTCATTTTCCTCCTCATGTGACTAAACCACTGATACTCAGTCTCAAGCTACAGTGCCCGGAGCAGACACAATAATAATACATTTTGGCCAGTATACAAGGAGCCATGCATGATTTAGATGTTTTCCCTCTGCCACCTTAATACAGTCCATGGTTCTGTCCATTGACCATCTTCAATATTATTAACCCTGTCATGTCTGCAAAGTACCCCTATATTTCACTCCGCTCATCCAAGATGTGGTCGCCAAAGAGAGTTTGTTGAAATAACATGAAATAAAGGAGAGATGGTTTCGCAGTTAAGAGAAACTGCTGCTCTTGCCAGGGACATGAATTCAGTTTCCAAGTCACAGATCCAGCAACTCACTACTGCTTATAACTCTGTAACTAGAAAAATCTAACATCCTTGTCTGTCTTCCATCTGTAACCATACCCATTGTGCATAACTTCAGAGACACACATATACATATGACGTATATAAAATCGTAATGATATCCTTGCAAGAAAATAGCAGAGAAGTTGAGAATTTCCCCATCTTGGGTGGACTTCTGATGCGTCATTGGGTTCACTCAGAAAGCAAACTTCCAGATCTCTTACAATCAGCCAGCTTATTAACAGATCATCATGAGAAAAGAGTTAGCAAAACTGACTGGATAATATCTTTGTTGTGGGGAAGCAAAACCTAAGATTAAGTGCCTTTCTCTTCCAGTTTTTACTTAGCAAGCAGAAAAAGACTCAGTTTATAGCAATAAAGGCACTAATTAAGCAGAGTATGGGAAAATGTCAATGGGAATTGACAGCTGTGACTTCACACTTAAAATATTAAGTAAAAGTTGCCTGCATTCCATTTCCTCTCTATGCCCTGTCCTCCTCCTTGCTTCTCTAGTGTTTGATTAAATACACTACAACAAAAACATCAATTCACTCTAGTTAGGGAGTGAAGCATTGTGAATTAATGAAGTCAGACTCATAGGCAGTGCGATTCAATTCCATTATGTTCAAGCACTTGTGATAACTAGATTTTATTTTTTCCAACACAAAGAACATTAGACTTATCTAGCACATATTATATTGATTAGCTAGAATTAATTAGTAACTAGGAAACACATATACCCATTTATACATACATACACTTATGCCTACACGTATGTGAATGAGCAACAATGTATATTTATACTAAAAAATTCTAACTATATGTACATCCATGACTGAGCTTTTAGGGTCTATTAAAATCATATTTCATAAGGCATTTTATATTTTATGCTTTGGAGCAGGTTTTCCTAATATACCTTAGTTCTTCGGTCAACCTGTGAAGAACAAGTTTTAATTTAAATCAACTTGTAGTCCAATCTCTTCTTATTTTGATGGTCTTGAGTAACAAGCTTTTATTACAAGGAATATCAAGTTAAAATCATGATATTTGTTTGAGGCTAATTCCAGTGAGAGATTAATTGCTCTCTTAACTCTCTGATAAGTGTCGAGAAGTTGCATACTGCCGGATGGAAATCTTAAGTCCAAGGATAATGCTAGGTTCATTACCCAGCATCATGCTTAGAACTGAGATACTTCTGTTTTTAAGCTGTATTTATTGAAAACTAACCAGCTTCTGAGCATTTAATTGAATACATCAATTTTCTGTTGACTAGAATTGTTGTGTTTACTTAGAAGACTATTCTAGAGATGTCCTCCCCTGCCCCCAGCAACACTGGAAATCTGTAATATAGTTTTGCGTGTGAGCAAAGCTCAGGGTATAGCTGTAATTTGCTTTTGCAATCATACTGGTTACTTGGCAGAATGCAGCTCTGGATCTCACATGGCAGTTTACAAATTAGAGCCTGTAGAAATAATTAAAAAAGGAGATATGTACAGAAATGCTACGTGAAAATGTAAAGCTCCGGCAGCTCGCTCGGCTGAGTGATAACTAGACGTGAGGTACAAACTAATTGTGCTTATCTCTGTCTCAGAGTGAGTACAACAGGCAGGCTGGCTCTGCTGTTGCAGGGGAAAGGATGTCCATAGCGCTTTGCTCATTAAAGGTTCATATAATAAAAGAGAACTAATACCAGAAAATATGTGAGAGAAGGATCAGGAATACTGTAAACTCTATGTTACACAGACTGGTAAGGATGACTTCTACCTTTTAATAGTTCTGCCACCTCTAACTTTTCTTGCTTTCTGTTCCGTTAAGGCAAATCACTGCCTAAACCGAGAACTGAACTTGAACATGTCTCTTCAAGCTGCATATCAGGTGTCTTGGATCTAGATTCCTTACTCTTTAGTCTTTCTATACACCTAATATCCTCGATCACAAACATAGGCATACATTGTACATAAAATATTTATTTCTTTTAGATAAACCATATGTTGGTGACATATTTAGATATATTACATGCATTTACTTTTAGAAATATGGTTAGATATAATCTCTTAGATAGGATTTTTCCTTCTAAAAATAAGTTAACTATAATTCCAGAGTCAAAGCTTCAGTATCCCAATGAGAATTATCATCCTACAGTTCTGGACCCAAACTGGAATAGCTGTCACAAGCAACATTAATTGCCCACCTTATTGGCAGAGGGAATGTGAAAATCAGTGTGAAATAGACAGAAATCCTCAGCACTTCCAAGAGATGGCCACTAGGGACCTGAAGCAGCCCATTAGAGGACAGCTGTGTGGCAGCATATTTGTTATTGTTCTGAACTATTCCTATAGTACAGCACTTAGATATTCTAACTCCCTAGAGCCAGAAATCATGCCTGGAAATTTTTGCTTATCTTATAGATACTAATGTGTGTCTGGAGTGAACAAGTTTTCTAATTTTGATTAATTAACCTGGGGAAGCCCAGTTGTTTGCATACCAGGACTCCAAAGATCCTAAAGAAAAGTGTTCATCTCCACTTACATCTAATTTCATAGACTTTGTCTCCTTCCCAAAGATCCCCATCTCTGTCTTCAGAACCATGACAATGTCGTTCTAAAGGATTATTGCACAAAGACCTTCTCATCCATCTGTTTTCATGATTTCTCCCCTTCTTAGATCCCCAGTCTTGCCACCTACCTCTTCTTTCTCCTCCTTAACCAGGTACCTTGCACTTCATCTGTAAGAACTTTTGTCTCTGTCTTTTTACCTGGGTAACTATCATCCAAGTTCAGAATACAAATTTATTTTTTGCAGCATCTAAAGCAGCAGGAAGTATACAGGGGAGCTAATTCTCAGTGTAGCTAGGTAGCCGGTGAGATCTAGCTGATCTGCTCCCAGCATGAGTACAATTTTGATCAGTCTATCTCTGCCATTCCCAGTATCCTCTATTATTTGTCTACACATAGTATTTAATGGGTCTTCCAATGTATTCTGTGACTGTCAATGTCAGGTCCCTAAAGAAAAATCTGTTGGTATTTATCTACCCAGTGACATCAAAAAAGAATATAACAGAAAACTTTATATGGGACAGCATGAAGTGTCAGCAAGCATCTTATAGAAGTATAGAAATAGGAGGTACCTCAGTTGGACATATGAACTTGGCAGTTTTCTGAGAGGCCCAATAAGCAGCTGAAAGAGTCAGATGCAGTTACTTTCACCCAACCAATGGACAGAAGCTGGGGAAACCTGGGGTTGATTTAGGAAAAAGCTGGAAGAAGCTGAGGAGGAGGGTGACCTCATAGGAAGACCAGCAGTCTCAATTAACTTGGACCCCCAAGATCTCTCAGACACTGAGTCACCAACCAGGCAGCATACATTAGTTGGTACAAGGCCCCCAACACATATATACTGCAGAGGACTGTCTGGTCTGGGTTCAGTGAGAGAAGATGCACCTAACTCTTGAGAGACTTGAGGTCCTAAGGAGTGAGGAGATTTGGTGGGGTGGGGGTAGGGATGGGAATGTCCTCTTGGAGGCAGGGGAGGAAGAACTGGATGCAGACCAGGAGGAGAATAAAGGTCGACCCCTCGGGAGCATATATTGTGAAAAATACACTCGAAGTATGACAGCACCACTTGAAGAAACAGGATGGTGTCTGTTCTAAGCAAGAGACTGGGCCAAAGCTTACCTCCAACAACACTTTCACTAGACAGTTTAATCCTAATGTTCATGTGATGGTGGATTTTATGTGTCAGATAGGAGGTTCCCAGGTATTTTGTCTTAGCTGCTTTTCTATTGTGATAAAATTACATGACCATCAGAACTTATAGAAGAGTTTATTTGAGGCTTATGGTTGTAGAGAATTAAAATCATGATGTCAGTCAGAGATAGCAGGAGGTAAGCCCAAGAGTTAAGACCTGAAATCTCTAAACAAAAGTGGGAGACAGAGACTACATCAATAATGGGGGTAGGTATTCTAATCCTCAACATCTACCACCAGTACTATACTTCTTTCTGCAAGGCACATGCTCTATCCTCCTAAAACAAACAACAACAGAGAGCCAGGTATTCAAATGCTGAATACTTATGGGGTCATTACCTTCAGACTCCTAAATATTTGATCAAATTCTGTTTATGTTAAGGAGCATTTACAGATGATCTGGATATGTACATTGGTGGAGGTTCTCTTCAAAAGCAGAAAGGCCACATCTAATCAACTAAAGCCATGGATACAAAAACAAAACAAAACAAAACAAAACAAAACAAACAAAACAAAACAAAACAAAACAAAACGGAGTGAAGGAGGTAAGACCTGTTCTCCATTTCTTTGATTCTGGAAGTTGCCAGTTTTGGGAATAAAATTCATTCTACTCATCTCTTCTGTTTTGGGGTGCATTAAATATGACTGGGTCTACAGACTTTATTTCTTCTCTCTTTAGCTTGCAAATCAAGTTCATGAAGAATTTCAGCCTCTTATATTTGTAAGAGAACTCCTTCTAAAACTCTGTTCTATCTCTGCCTATGTTCACGTCATAGTCTGTTAGTCATCTCCATATGTATACTTATGAACACAGTGTGAGTGTGTGTATGTGTGCACACATGTGTGTGTATATGTGTGTGTGTGTGTGCATTCATTGTCTCCTTTTTTCAGAACTCTCAATAAAATACTACTATTGTCCAGTATTAATGAGTGCTATTGCTTTTGTCAAGAAGGGATAAAGCCATGGGCAGGCTGGCTTCAGCTCCATCCAGTCTATCAGACAATGCCTCCAGTTTTCCAATTGGATGCTCCGCTTGGTTTGTTCTATAAGAGAAAATAAGTTTTGTCTTTTCCCCCTCTGTTCTTAAAATCTGTCCTTTGCTATTTGGCAAGAACTAGTAGCTTTTCTTTTGGTCTGACTGGATCTGGAAATAACATGGTTATTTTTGTTTAAACATAATAGCACAGAGAACTTGAGCTTATATGCAATTTAGTCTTATCAAGCCTAGGCATATTTGTTTGTGTACAATCAGCATGCTGAATGATGTCAGAAGAGCTCTGAAAACAATATATTCTGAAGCCAGAGTTGTTAGTGGGTGGAACCCTCCCAAATAATAAGCATTTTACACATGGTTTGAAGTAGAATGAGTTATTTAGTCCAGTAAAACCTGCTTTATAACATACAGCATGTCATTTGGCTGAGCAGCAAAAACAGAAGAAAGGAAATAAATGAAAAGGAATAGAAGAAATATGGAGGATTTTTTATTTGAGGAGGAGTCTCTCAATAAATAAATCTTGAATGTTATACCTTTAAAATAAATAGTAATTGCATGCACATACAGATGTGTATACGTAGTTATATATATGTTGCAAATTGAAGACATTTTTGACACATTTAGGTAGAGACAAAGACCCATAGTATTGAGGAATTGCTCCATGCTGAGATTCAGGATGCCTGAGGAGTCTGGATGTAGCCCTGCCCTCTCTCTGACCTAGAGCCATCCTTTTGCATTAAGGTGAACTATACATGACTCCTGATATTCCATACATACTCTATCTTATAAGCATGTGTATTATGTGCAGTCAGGAAGTCATGTGTGAATGTAGTAGGTTCTTATTTCTGAATTGTCCTAAGTCAGGCCCACTGAGAAATGAACTTCCACTAGCTGTATTTGCCCTTTTCCAAATTACATTTGTAAACATGTAAACAAAGGAAAAACAAAACTTGTATTTGAGATTTATTTTTATTTTGTGTGTACATGTAAGTTTTTGCATGAATATATATATGTATATGTATATATATATGTATATGTATATGTATATGTATATGTATATGTATACACACACACACACAAACACACTGGTTGCATGCATTACACTCTCAGAGGCCAAGAGAAGGCATCAGATCCCAAGGGTTACATACAGTTGTGGGTTAATATTTGGATTCTGGAAGCTGAATGTGCACCTTCTGAAAAATCAGCAAGTGTTCTTAACCACATAGTCATCTTTCCAGTACTTAAATCAATTTTAAAACATTTTTATTAATTCTTGAAATTTTTAATACATACATGCAATATAGTTTTGTAATAATCATTCTTCATTGTTCACCTTCTAAACTGGCTTTACCACCTACTCTACCCTAAATCTCAATATCCCGCCTTCTTTATTTGTTTCTTGGTTTCTTTCTCCTCCTCCCCCTTTCTCTCTCTCTTTCTCTCTCTCTCTCTCTTTCTTCTTTCTCTCTTTCTTTTCTTCATTCCTTCCTTTCTCCTTTTCTTTCTTAATTCCTTTCTTTTTAATAAGTTATTAAAAGTCCAGTCTGTGCTGACTATGTATTTATGGGTTTGTGGTCAATAGCTGTACCTTTAAAGTAAACTGAAAATCTTTTATACAGTAGCCATCAACCCCCAATAATGAGTTAATAGTGGGTAAGAACATTGAGCTCCTAACTATTCCATGCTAGAATGCTGACTGGTTTGATCTTGTACATGCCTTGGATATGAATCCTCAGCTCTGTGAGTTTATGAATTAAGAAAAGATCTCATCACAGTCCAGAAGATATGTTTTTTAACTCCATTCCTCACTCAGAGAACAATTTTATTACAAACTATGATAAGTGCTAGGCTTAATGGTACAGACTTGTGGAAGCAGGGTGATCTCAGATTCAGGCTGAAACAGTTCACTGTGGTCATCGAAGAGGCTTCCTCTAGTGGCAAATGGACCAGGTGCAGAGACCCACAGCCAGACAAAGAGGCAGAGTCTAAAATGAGGGATTCTTTCTCGTACAAAATTTCAACAGATCATTGAATCTTTGAAGAATTTCTTTCAAGATTTCAAATTGCTATACAGTGGTAGAAAAGCATTCATACTCTGAATATGGAAATGACAACTCAAGAAAAGAGGCATTCCCAATATAGGCCCTTCTTACAACCTGGCCAGCCACATAATGGAGGTACTGGGGAGAGAAGGCCACTGACTTTGGTTCACAAAAAGCACATAATCGGTCAGCAAGATACACTGAAGATCCAGTAGGAGATAGTAACATTGCTGATAAGAATTCCAGAGAAAAGAGAAAATGACAATGGCTCCTAAAATCCAGGAGAGTGGATGGGAAGGCATCACAAACTACCTAAATTTATGTACAGTATACCATACATATATACAGTGGACTTTCCAAACCCACTAGAGTTTTGTTAGATTGTGGCCCAGAAAACATACAAGTAACATTATAATGACTGAAGAGGATATATTTAGGTGTGTGTGTATGTGTGTGTGTGCATGTAACAATAATCACTGAAAGACAAAATGTTACTATGAATTTGAAGAAAACCAAGGAAAGGAAGGGCATATGGGGAAGTTTGTAGAAAACGGATGGAAGTGGTATAATTATATTAATCTCAGACATAAAAAAGGTAGCATGATTATGAAAACATTTCAGGCAAAATAGGAAGAGAAGGGTACCCAGGTCAGTTTTAATAATGAATAATTTTGGAAACATGGGAGGGACAGCAGACAAGAGGAATGGTTTGAATTTGGGGGGATCAGATATTTCATCCTACTTAATTCTTAATTTGAGTAGATTCTGGTTGTACAAATCTACAAAGCCTCAGCATTTGTTTGACAGATCAACATGCTAAGAGTACCAATCAATAGACATAAATCTCTGCAGTGCCGGCAATAACAGCACTACAACACGCCATGCAAGGAAAACCTCCCACAAACAGCAGGTTAAGTATCACCCCATTATCAGCATGGATTTATTGACCTATTGATATGCTTAAAAGGTCTCTATTGTAAAATTAGTGAACATGTAAATAGTACTTGAAAGAAAGTACAAGCACATCTAACAAATTGAAAATTGCTTCTAGTTCTTTGATTCGTACTGTTTTTTAATACATTTCATATTGTTTTGATTTGTGTGTATGTATGTGTGTGTGTATGTATGTGTGTGTGTGTGTGTGTGTATGTATATGTGTGTGTGTGTGTGAGTGAGTGTGTGTGTAGCTAACTGGAAGAGTAAGAAACTACATGCCTTCTCTAGAAGTTTATTACAGCAACCACAATATCTGGCCCTGGGAATACCTCACTTTTATTTTATTTATACATTAATTTTATCTCAACATCCTGGACCAGCATTACAATTTATTAGAAATGCTAACTTTCCTTTTGGAAGTCTATGTATGATCTACGGGATGGACCATTCTCTCAAAGGAATTCTAATTCCTAACTCTACTTGTCCAGCCTTGTAGCTCTTGAGGCTGGAAGTAAGAGGAGTCCCCTCGTAAGTCTTACTACAGCTCTGCAAGCTCTTCCTGACCTATGGTTCTCATTTTTTCAAATATTTTTTCCCTGTGTTCAGGGACAAGAGCTTCTTCCTTTAGGACTATCTTTTCATTCGGCAGCTCATCTACTTTCACCTTGCTATATTCATTAGATCAGTGCAAATATTGGTTTACCTCTTGTATTCCTAATAAACCTTCTAGGCACTGGTGAAAAATCACATCAAAACTATGCCATACTATCAAATGAAGGCTTTTGATAATTCCTACCTCTTTCATCTTTATTCAGGTTTTCTATTGATCGTACATTCTCTCTAGCTGAGGTCCCTTCTTTAACTTCATTCGTATTAGTACTGTGCAGGAGTCTCTAACGTTGGTGACTGTCCATTGCTAAAGCTCCATAGTATCAGGGAATTCAGCACTGTGGATACAGGAAATATTTGTATCATAAAGACTTACACTGGCTGAATCTTAATAACTGTCAAATAAGGCTCAAAATGAACCTTATGACCCCTGTATGCTTAATAATGTTAGATTTTGTGGGTTAGAACTGTTTTCCTGTGGGTTGACATTTGTAGGCAAAGCTAACCTGGTGGCCATTATATCTACAGGCATAAATTAAGATGCACCAGTCAGTGAGATGCCTTACTGCAAAACAAAAGCCTTCTTAAATAATTGGCTTCTTACTGCAATCCTGCCACACAGATGGACAGGAAGACATATGGGAATTGGTAAAGTTGGGACCCCAGAGAATTCCCCCCTGTTCTGACATTATTCATGTGCCCAGAGCCTTCTGTTTTGAGTGGTAGGTGATGGTTCAGGAAGATAATGGCCTCCTCCAAGGATCTGAATTCCTGAAGGACAGAACACTGCCACATTGGGACTTTATTATAACTTCATCCTCTTGCAGGTTGGTGCAGCATAGACTTATGAAAACTTTACAAGTGGAGATTTCAGTTCACAGCTCAGTGTTGCAATGTCCATGTTGTAAACAACTCAGATTTGATTCATTCATATAGATTACCTGTAATATACATAAATATACATTTATAAATACAAAATTACCTTTAATACACATTCTATGTCATGAAATGTCCCAAAGTCAATATTAGTTCCTATTAACTCCATTAGCTATGGTCGTCTAATTATGATGATGTATTTTGATAGTTTCCTTTACAAATTAGACAGGACATAGAAGTCATATTAAATCCACATGTCTACATATACAATCCTTAGAACAGAGATCTGCATTACTGATATCAGTTGATGATGTCAATAATCTTACACTTTCAAGAATGTAAAATTATAGTCACAGAGACAATACTAAGAAGTTGAAAATTCAATCACAGTTTAAATATGACTAGTATCAAATAAAGGACAGTATCAGATAATGATGTAAAAAATATAAGTCTTAGAATGTGCTCTATGGATTGAAAACAAAGGAGGACTAAAAGATGGAAGCTAATTCATGATGGCACAAAATATCATCAGAAGTCCTTTATAGACTTAAGTCATATAGATGTGAATTGTGGCTGGGGAAGACTTAGTCCTACTAAAGATCATGAAAGTTTTTCCTGGAGATCAACAGAAATATCAATGTAACTTATTACATGACGACCTTCGATTTAATGCATCAAATTTTTGTAAAACTTTTAAAATATTATACCTTTGACATATTCAAATAAAACTATCTAAACATCTAATATCTTTGTTGTTTTGCAATATTATTTGTTTTCTTCATTTTATTTTATTTTCTCTGTGTGAGTTTGTGTCTTTGTGACTTTAAAATAATATGCATTTGGGTGGCCATGAATGTGAAAATAAGGTGTCCTGGAGCTAGAATTAGATTATACACACACACACACACACACACACACACACACACACACACACACTGTACAAACTATCATCTTAAACTGTGGCCTTGTATACAGGAAAAGAAGTGGTAATCCTGATCTGGAATACAAGGACTTTTGTGTTCAAACATGAAGATATAACAGGTCACTATGTCTTCCTAACAATTCACCACTCCAGGAATTTCCTTTGTATTTGGTGGCAAATTCTGCAATCCTCATTCTTTCCAAAGTAAAGCAGCCAGACTCTACTCTCTTTTTATCAGTAAACCTAAGAACATGTTTGTTTGCATTTCCATGCTAATGTCCTAGTAATGCAAACTAATATAATAGTTTCTGAGTAAGATGATTGCAATTTATTGTTTCAGAAATAGGGACATGGATCAAACTTAAATAACAGTCATCTTGGTCTTTAAAATATTCTGAAATCTTGACACCAAGAACTTAAGTAGTCATCAAATTTTCTATCATGTTCACTGTTTATTTTTCCTCTATGTAGAACCTCAGAAGTAACTTCAGACTTGGCTTTTGTATGCAGAAGGTGTTAACAGCCATAGATTTATCCTTAATGCAGTTATGAGACAGTCATAAACAGAAAAGGACTTTTCTAGAAAATGTCCAACGTACTAATTACATGTGGTGATAACAGCCATGCCACAGTGAACTCTGTGCTGAGTTTATACTTCTTTGGTAAGTTTCTTGTGGTGGTGTTTTAAAATTTTTGTTTTATTTGATACAAAGAAAAGAATATGCTTGAAATGTAGTCCAAGGATAAACTTGAACAGGAGCAATGCTACAAGCACTGTCATCACTGCGAGCCAAACCACACCCAATATGAAGGGATTGTCAACTCAAGACACTGCCTGATTTTAAACCTCAAAGTACCCCTTCAGTGGCAATCTCCTCCAACAAAGTCAGAACTCCTAATCCTTCCCACACCATTCTACCAACTAAAAACAAATATTCAGACATGTGAGCCTGAATATGCCCAAGAGGCAAATGAAAAACTGCTGAAATCCAAAGATTCCACATGAAATAAGGGCTACCTTTCCCTCCACTAAATAATTCTCTGTAACCTGGAAAAGTCTAAGGTATAATTCCTTACAGAAAACAAATTAGCATCTGTGTTTGTGGCACATTGGATGTGAATAAACCCTATATACTCACATGTCTGAATATTTGTTTTTAGTTGGTAGAATGGTGTGGGAAGGATTAGGAGGTCTGACTTTGTTGGAGGAGATTGCCACTGAGGGGGTCCTTTGAGGTGTAAAATCAGCCAGTGTCATTCCTAGGTAGCAGAGTAGCATCCACTCTCTTTCCCAACCGCACTCCACCCTACCCTACTCTCTGCCTCCTACAAGTGGATCAGATTTACAGGCTCCTGTATTGTACCTGCACCATGCCTGCCTGCTATCATGGTGACCACCATGATTCATGGACTAACTCTTTATCAGTAAGTGCCTAGTGAACAGTCGGCAATAAGTTGCCTTGGTCAAGGTGTCTCTTCTCAGAGACAAAAAAAAAAAAAAAACTAAGACAGTTTTCTTTCCATTCATGTTCAAGTTGTACATACCTGTATCTCTTTCTCACTCTGCTCCATCTCCTCTACTTCTTTCTCTCTCCTTTTGCTGATTCTTTCTCCTTTCTCCTCTTCCATCTTCTTCCTTTTCCTCATTTTCTTTTTCCCATTCTTCTCTCTCTCCTTCCACAGATAAACATTCAAAACACAAAGCTGTCCTGTCATTTATCTGCCTTCTCATTTTCATTTCCAGTGTCTGATACACTTGAAAACAACAAAACACAGAACATATCATCCTTATATTTTTTGAACCACCCTTAAAAGAAATGCACCCCCCCACACACACACACAGCTCTAATTCTTGAGCTTCTTGAGCTAATATGAGAATGAAAAACACCAGAGGTTGTATGAAACACCACATGATTGCAAGCTGACAAAAAATGCGATGAAAAACCTGAACTAAACACACTAATCCCCAAAAGAAAAAATATCAAAAAGCAAATGTCATATAAACTTTTTTTTTTTAAGGCTAAGGGAAACTTTTTTTCTCATCATAATAAAATGTTACCTTGTATTTCATGAGAGACTTTATTTCATGTTTATTTCATGAAATATTTATTTTTATTTTATATGTACAATTGTTTTTCCTGAATGTATGTGTATG
>NW_021604688.1:7402227-7468930 GCF_004785775.1 Grammomys surdaster | reverse complement strand
GGTGTGTGTGTGTGTGTGTGTGTGTTTGGTACCTATGGAGATCAGAGGTAGACATCAGATCCCCTAGAACTCAAATTATGAATGCTTTGAGTTGCCGCATAGATGCTTGAAACCTGAACTTTGGTCTTCTTCTGTTAACCTCTGAGCCGTCTCTCTAGACCTATCATTAAAGACTAACAAGCAATGGTGTAGATCATGTGAATACTGCTAATATTTGCTAGGGAAAATAGGTAGCAAGCACATACATTCATAAAGCCAATTATGTTGTGTGCTAAAATAAAAATCAATGCAAATACTTCAAAAGGTTTTTGAAGCAATAATAAAAACATTAAAAAACTAGAAACCTTTTCAATTCATACATGTCTTCGATTTTACACAAAAATGAGACCAAGGCAAGATGTTGATGAAATAGCACAGATAATCAAGATATTATTTTTGACATAAATACTATTACAATAGAACTTTTTGTTAGATCATTTGAAATATGTCACAAATCAACTCAAAGCATAACAACACATTAAAGTGACAAATAGAATAGTTGCTGACTCACAGAAACTAATGAGTGTTGCTTTTGCTTTTCTCATTCCATGTACTTTTGTTTATTCTTATAAGATTGACATTAGTTTTATTCTGCTTAAATCATTTATAGTGATGGTATAGTTCTCGAAATGCCATTCTTCAGGTACACTTCATGTATGTGTCAGTGGTATATTGATTTATTCTATGCCTTAGTACCAAGCTCAAAAAATGTGACTATAAACAGAAGTATAATTTTCCATTTCTGACGTTGTTACTATCTTAAACTAATGAAAATGAATACTAATGAGTTTTAATTATTTTTTCACAACTTATATAATATGCTAATAATTTGAAACATTAAGTTTCAACTATGATTTCAAAGGCATGAAATCCAAATTGATATTTTATTGTTTGAATAATTATTTAAGCTTTTCAAAAGAAGAGTTTGAATCTTAGATTTTGTTAAATCTCTACACTCTTGGCTTTGACCAAATTGAATGAAAATACAGTACATAGAGATTCAAACTAAAAACAGATTTGTTGCAGTTTCTTAGAGGAAGTATCCAGTGTCCAAAATTGCAAACCTCATTTACAAAAATGTTTTTGCAAAATGTCCAAGTTAAATGTTAGACTAAACAGGAAAAAAAGAAAGATCATTTGAACTTTGAAAAGCGTTTGTTTGTTAGGGGAAAACATATGTTAAAATCCAGTAACTTTTTCAGTGGTGATCTAATGATTTAGTGAATATTTTCATCCTTTTAGGGGTCTGTCTCTAAAGAGATGTAAAAGCGATGACCCTGTAATCAATACGGTAATGGTCATTTTGGATAATCCATCAGTCACTGTGCAGTTATCCTATTTCTAATCCTTGTCACCTAATGGCCAACCTCATCACCAATATCTCAAAATGTCTAATTAGCCACAAATGTGAACTGAAAGATTTTGTTACTTTCTATTTTTCATAAACTAAATCTTCATCTATTATGAAGGAAAATGATTTCAAGGTAATTCAAAAGTACATGTTAAGTGTTCATTTCAAAAGCTGATTGCAAAAAAAGGTTAATGATATAATATTCATCTCTGAGATATATTTTCCAAATGGGTTATTATGGTAAATAAATAGAATTATCAAATAGAATTAATAAATACATAATCACTAAACAGTGCTACTCAAGATTGTGTGCTGAGTGCCATGTTCCATGCCTGGTATAAATGAGTAGCAAAGACATTTAATGTGAACAAGACCAGGGGTTACAAGAGTTCCAAAATGCAGTTGAGTTTGCTACCCCTTTTAGGTCCTACTCAGGATTCTCTACAACTGGAATCCCTTTAGGTTGTCCCAGACACTCCTTGGTAGCCACTCTGTTAAATGTTAGCTCTCTCAATAGTCCAGAGTCCACTGCTAGAGACAGGATGAGTCCTTTCCTGGGTCTGTTTTCCAAAGTGCATATCATCCTTGGTGTACCAAACTTTCTACACAATAATCATCAGGGAAATAATTTAACCTCATGTTCCCAAGGTCAGCCTTGTGACCTGGACTTATACACAGATAGAAAAAAAAAAGGTAGGTGGAGTAAGAACTCACCTGAAAATTACCGTCCTTTTCCTCTGTGCCAGGCATAGAGGTCCAAATAGATTCAAAATTTTATCTCCATTCTCATCTGCTATGAGGTTACAAAGGTGCACTATTTGAGGTAAGGACTCTCTCTCTCTCTCTCTCTCTCTCTCTCTCACTCTGTGTGTTTGTGTGTGTATGTACATGCATGTGCATGCTCACACATGTACACGCACTTGTTCGTGCCTACGCTTGTGGGTATTTGTGTGGGTGTTGAGATATACTTTTTAAGGGCACATTGATGATAAAGATATATATATATAGTTCTCTCATGTGGAGTTAACAGAAATACTTCAAGTACATTAAGATGTTTTTATTGTCTACAAGAAGCTTACATTTTAGATGATGAAACAAAACATTCTGAATGCTCACTGTGCCTCTGAAGAAGACTCAAATGTTTTGTTTTTGTGCTTTTTAAATTTATTTTTATTTATTTCTTTTAAAAATGTTAATCAAAGGCTGTATAAGTTCAGTAATGCTCAATAACAAGATAACCATATAATCAGAAGTGTAGCCTAATACCCAACCTGGATATACCAAATATCTTTGACTGGCAGAGACAGTCTCCATGTTCCACCCCCACCCCCGTCTCCTAGCTCCTCCTCTTCTCCTTACTCCTCCTCTTCTTTTCCTTACCCCTCCCACCATTGTTCCTTCTACATATCACCCTTCCTGTTAAGATAAAACTTTTCTCTCAAAATACAATTAGAGCATAACTATACCAATTTGTACAAGTAAGGTACAAGAAAGACCTAATACCCAGGCCATCATTTTGTTGACTAATCAGAATCTCTGTCATCTCTCCTAAGTAAAAGACTTAGTTCTGAACCTGGCTTTTTTCTTGGCTTTAGAATGAATGTCAGCTGAAAACTATCCTCTCAATTCTTTTCTCTCAAAGTAAATAGCCAAGATTGGCTATGAGACTATAAGTCTTGAACCCTGTCAGAAATCAAGAATGACTGAATTAACTGAAATTATGGGAAGCATAAAGCATAGATTCTAAAACTTAGCCAATTTATAGAGACCGCTGAACACCTGGACAGTCCCTATACTGCAAAACGTTGGATCATCTGATCTTCAGCCTTCTGGCCTTCTGGATCATCTGACAGACCTAGTGATGCAGAATTATTAAGGGCTGATTACTCTACCTTGGCAGATATAATCAGTTGACTATTCCACAAGTGTGTCCTTTTCAGGACAGTAATTTGTAGATGAAAAGAGGCAATTCTTGCTTAGTGGCTGTCTCACCACAACTGGAATAACTCCAAAGACGCTCAATTTCTTCTTAGAATCCAAGACAGGAAGCTGTCAGGAGCAAATAGGTCTCTAATCAAAATGAATCTTAATGTAGTAACGTTTGTAACGTCAATTCTGTGGGCTTCTGACTTTTTGAAAACCAACTATCCATGTAAGGCAATCTGGAATGTTGTCTGTTAACTCCTCTCAGCTATTTCTAAATAAAATATAGAAAACACCCTAACAAACTCAGAGCCATGAATTTGCTATAGGCCCTTAACTCACAGGCTAACCCTCTCAAATCAGTTAAAAAAGTTAAAGAAGGACTGGACCTAAGCCTTGTATTCCTAAATGTGTTATATAGGCACAATGCCTATGAGAGTAACAATATTAATCTCACTTCTATATCAGTAAGAAACTCGTACCAATGAAAACCTTAAATTTGAAATCAAAGTAAATTTTGTACCATTTAAGAAATTATAACTTCAGTTTAATAACAATTATACAGATTTCTACAATACGTTATGGCTGTGCAATACATCCTAGCTATTCCTCCCTGTTCCAACAAAACCACTACTTTTCCCTAGAAAGACAGCCCAATATTAACCACCTCAGTCCCCAAGCCCAGGGAATAGGGGCACCAACTCTTCATTAACTTCTTCAAGCTGGTTATGGGCATTGAGATATTAGAAGAGGGGTGAGGGAAAGAGTAAATTGATAAGCCTCTGATGTCTGTGTCTTCACTGCATCTAGCTGAAATTCCAGGACAACAGAGGTTTGAGCATGTCTGCTCAGCTTGCTTGATAAGTAGATACACCAAGGCTGTGTATACTGCAGTATATAATTCTCAAAACAAATTTTAATATCAAGATATTTTTTGTTTGAATTCTAGAATCTAGTCTTCTGGTGGCCTATCTCTATCATATCTAATCCGTATTATTCTGGGAGTTTCTATGAGAGTGTGCTCCCACCATTTTCCCATTCCCGCCTCCCTGCTTTCAAATTCCCCAACACTAGAAAGTCCAAACTATTGGGTACCAAGACCCTCCACTTCCACTGATGCCTGACAAGGCCACCCTCAACTACCTATACAGGTGGAGCCATGAGTCCCTCCCTTTGTGTTCTTGGGCTGGAGATTTTAGAATGGCTTCTCCAGCTTGTTTGTTAGGACCATGTGCTTGAAAATTTGTTTTCCAGCCTTTTATTCTAAGGTAGTGTCTGTCTTTGTCACTGAGGTGGGTTCCTGTATGCAGCAAAATGCTAGGTCCCGTTTACATATTCAGTCTGTTAGCTTTTGTTTTTAATTGGGGAATTGAGTCCATTGGTGTTAAGAGACATTAAGGAACAGTGATTGCTGCTTCCTGTTATTTTTGTTATTAGAGGTGGAATTATCTTTGTGTGGCTATCTTCTTTTGGATTTGTTGGAAGAGGATTACTTTCTTGCTCTGTCTAGGGTATAATTTCCCTCCTTGTATTGGAGCTTTCCTGCTAATATCCTTTGCAATGCCAGGTTTGTGGAAAGATATTGTGTAAATTTGATTTTGTCATGGAATATCTTGGTTTCTCCATCTATGGTAATTGAGAGTTTTGCTGGATATAGTAGCCTGGGCTGGCATTTGTGTTCTCTTAGGGTCTGTATGAAGTCAGTCCAGGATCTTCTGGCTTTTATAGTCTCTGGTGAGAAGTCTGGTGTAATGCTTATAGGTCTGCCTTTATATGTTACTTGGCCTTTTTGCCTTACTGTTTTTAATATTCTTTCTTTGTTTTGTGCATTTGGTGTTTTGATTATTATGTGACTGAAGGAATTTCTTTTCTGGTCTTGTCTATTTGGTGTTCTGTAGGCTTCTTGTATGTTTATGGGCTTCTCATCCTTTAGGTTAGGGAAGTTTTCTTCTATAATTTGGTTGAAGATATTTATTGGCCCTTTAAGTTGGGAATCTACACTCTCATCTATACCTATTATCCTTAGGTTTGGTCTTCTCATTGTGTTCTGGATTTCCTGGATGTTTTGTGTTAAGAACTTTTTGCATTTTGCATTTTCTTTGACAGCTGTATCAGTATTTTCTATGGTATCTTCTGTACCTGAGATTCTCTCTTCTATCTCTTGTACTTTGTTGGTGATACTTGCATCTATGACTCCTGATTTTTTCTTAGGTTTTCTATCTCCAGGGTAGTCTCCCTTTGTGATTTCTTTATTGTTTCTACTTCCATTTTTATGTCCTGGATGGATTTGTTCAATTCATTCACCTCTCCAGTTGTGTTCTCTTGTAATTCTTTAAGGAATTTTTATGTTTCCTCTTTAAGGGCTTCTACCTGTTTACCTGTGTTCTCCTCAAATTCGTTGAGAGTGGTGTTCATGTCCTTATTAAAGTCCTCTATCATCATCATTAGAAGTGATTTTTTATCTGAATCTTACTTTCCTGGTGATACGGGGAATTCAGGACTGTCTAGTGTGGGAGAACTAGGTTCAAATGATGCCAAGTACCCTGGGTTGCTGATGCTTATGTTTTTGCACTTGCCTTTCACTATGTGGATCACCTTAGTGCTACCTGTCCTGTCTATTACTGGAGCCTGTCTTTCCTATTATCTTGATTGTTTCAGAACTGTGTGGGGTATATGTTACTACTAGAGTTAGAGCTGGGGCCCAAGATCTGCTCAGTGCTTGAGCCCAGACCAGAAGGAAGAGTGCTCCGGGCCAGAAATGAATTCCTGGGTCTTAGTGGGTCCCAGTTACTCTCTGTTTAGGGTGAGTGTTGCTGTCTTCTTACCTAAGATGCTGCCTGGGTTGGAGCTCCTGGGAGGCCCACTTCCTCTGGGTTTTGTGAGATTGGGTGCAGAGCAGCTGCCGATCTGCTCAGTGCTCAGGCCTAGACTGGAAGGAGGCTCAAATGTTTTTAAACCTAGCCTATTAACTCATCTCTTACTTTGTCTGTGTAGGTAATGAACTTTTATAATGGTTTGTGCTGGATTCAGGTCCAGTTGTAGGTGCTTTATTTCTCCTGGTTTGATTTGGAGGCTATATCAAGACAACTTCAACAAGATGCCTTTAAACTATCCAGTACTGAATTTGTATAAGTCTCTGTGTATACTAACATAAACTTCTAAATTCTTCCAGGAGTTTTTAAAGTAATGACTACACAGTTATCTGCGATGAACAGGTTGATTAACAATATTTAAAAATATGATTTCAGATTTTTCACTATATTATCTTAGATTTGTCAGTAAAACCAGAACTTGGAAAGAAAATTTTGTAGGTCTGGAAGGATTTCATAATATGGTCTCTATGCTTTTGCTGTTTAAAATAAAAACAAAACAAAACAAAAAACCAACAAAAAAAGAGGACGTAATGAAACAGCGTTGAAGTCATATGATATGGATACAGTCTCTGACCCAGAATCAAGAGGTAATATGATTTTCTACAGGTGCTCCTTATAATATACTTTAACACGCAGAGCATGTGCCTTCAATCTATGTTTATACAATAGAGGAGCATAGAATGAAAGGAAAGAGATTTGCTTTTAATTTGTTTTCATTTTTTAAATGTATTTAAGTAAAATGAGCCTAATATTCAACTGTCTCCTATTGGTTTTACCTAGTAGACCAGCTGTTATGGCCTCTTAGGTAAATAATTAAATGTTTTTTAAAATCACACAAATACATATGTAAGCAATAGACTGGAACAAATAGAACCTCAATGGGCCATTTGGAGGTTGGGACAATTGGAAGATTATTGAGCTGGTAGCCCACTGTGGCTCATACTAACATTTTTAGAGCAGGTTAAAAATGCTAACCTGAGTTTGCTTTAATGAAAGTCTTTAATGTGTAAGATTAAAAAGTCGTAATGGAATGTTATTATACAGGGGGCAACCAGGATTAAGAAATGGTTTGAGTAATGCTGTTTGTTAAACATGCTTTACAAGGGAATAGGGGTTCTTGATGCATTCTGAAGAAAATAAAGAACAGATATAACATTTTTACCAGGAAGTTCTGTATATGTAGATGTACTTACAGGTATTTGTTCACTCATGTGTATGCTCATTATTTAAATATTTATGTCAAAAGAAAATTAACAAAGTACTTTGTTTATGTTCAAAATAGAATAGAGATGCTACATTCCTGGTGATTTGTTTTTGCATATCTATGAGGTACCGTTGGTTTCTCAAGGGAAGAGTTCTGCATAGCTTCAGGTTCTTTGTTGATGATACTAAAAACAACCACATTTTAGAGCCACTTATGACTGTAAAGTGGTGGTCTTCTTGCAATATTGTACTTCTCCTTAAACATCTGAAGAAGACCATGTATTGGGCAAGATGATTTCTGCTTGAATGTGTGTCAGTGAAGTACCTTGGTCTGGAGACACTGTCTTCACTACAGTACTGACCTGGAATCCCTCTAATGTCCATGACCCTTTGGTAAGATCCCCACATTTTTTTTTACTCTCAACAGAAATTCCTACAGAGTAGTCCTACTTTATCCATCCCTCTGTAAATCTATGGTTTCTGTAATCATGAATGTATCTTGCATTATATCTGACTTACAAATAAAGGGAACCAGTTCATAAGAAACAGAAAATTGTATACATTGATGAAGCCAGAGTGGTTCAAAAGACAGAAGTCATGGATACTGGCCTTCAGTAGATGCCTTCATGTCATTTATTTAGTGAAATATGAGGTTATCATAGTGATATTGTCTTCTAATAGTACCACATAGCACTGAACAGGTAGTATACATACTAATATTTTGAGCCAACACAAACCTAAATAAAATTAGAGAAAATTATACCTACAATAAATATTTTTGGTTTTGGTAATAAGTAGCATTCTTGATAAGAATAACTGATTCCCACAGAGCCCTCTCTGCAAGAGCTGTAGGTTTACACTCAGGTCAAGTTATCAGAAGACTATTACTACTTGGCAGGCATAGGTGATAATCTACATAGGTTGTCAACATAGTGATGCCAGAAAATAAGAAAAAAGTCACAAAGATTTATAGACTGCTGAACACTTACTAGATAGCATGGCATTTATCCAGTGACCATTATAGAGCATTTATTGCCTATAGAACTGTAGTGACAATTTTAATTTCTTTAAAAAAATCAGAAATATTACAAGAATATGTTTTTGTTTTAATCCCAGGTGTGGGGTATGGGGCTACTTCAGATTGTCATTTATCTACTGCAGCTGAGTATGATTTGCCTCTTTGCCTTGTTCTCTAGTAGGAACATGATTTTGTCAGCTGCAAATAGTTTCTGCAAGTATGTGACATTTGGAATTCTGGAGACTCTTCAAAATTCTAGGGCCCTGAGTGTCATAGTTGCTTCTGGTGGATTGTTGGTTGTTGGGTGTTTGCTGTTGGTTATTATTGGTCTGTCCCTGCTTGGTAAGTAGCTGTTCTCAAAGGTGAAAACTACAAAAAGAAGAATTTAAATTACTTCCTGCTGATTAGAGTCACAATGAAACTCAGTGATGCTAATCAGCAGAAAGTATTTTAATTATAAAGTCAACTCTTTCCTCTTTATACTTTTTTCTCTTCTATCTAATGTGAAGGGATAAAAAAGTGGAAAAAAAGGATTGGAGAGCGGTAGAAAAAAAGATGATACCACAAAGTTGTCAAAAGAGCACCTACACAGAACACAACCTAACAGGCACAATTCTAACATTTTCATGTAACCAAAATTAGTGCTCAGCCTTGGTCCATTAGGAAATTGCATTTTTCTATAATCCATTGGATATACAAATGACAAAACACCTGTGAAATACAGGACAGAGTTTGAAGTGTGTGTTAAACCAATGTTGGGTGGGGCTTAAAATATGTGATTCAATAATAGCCAATTCTGGGGTACAGTTTAAATTGTGTGTTAAGTAGAGACCAATGCTGGGATTGAGTTTGAAGCATCTGTTAAATAGAATTCAATGCAAGAGTACTGCCTGAAATGTGTGTCAAATAGAGACCAATAATGGGTCAATCTCAGGAGGTGACAGTGACCCAGAGCAGACTCAATAGAGGGCACATGCAACTCCAGAGTTAACTCTTCTGTCATTGGTAGCTTGGGTGTTACATGACTCTTCTGCTGCTCTAGGTCTCAATGTTTCTGAACTATGAAGCTTCTAAGCCTGAAAAGAAATGGGAGCTTTACATAGTTAGGGATAGCAGTGACTAGTTTATAAAGATCCCTTTCAATACCAATTTTTTCAGAATTATTTAATCATTCCAATAGACTTACACAGATTATGCTAACATGGAAGGACACACAGTGTTTAAAAATATAAGTAAGCAGCATTGGGAAAATTTCTGCAAATGGGTCTCTAAATTAATGGCCATTGTTTGTCTTATACTTTTTCTAGATGAGTGCAAAATCTAGAGAATCTCCACTATAATTGTTCCCAAGAAAAAACAGAGATTGTATGTAGGCTAAAAGGAACTGGGAAATTCAGGAATTATTCAGAGCATTTGTTCCAAACAGGCCTTCTTCATGGATGCCTGAGATTCTATGTTCTAGTAGCCTCTAGCTCAGAGCACATTGACAAATTAAGTGGAAAACAGAGAGAAGTAGTCATACAGATAATTTCAGCCAAGTAATATTTCACATCAAGTATCCATTCTAAGACCCAAAGCTAAAATGTTCTTTACCTCAAGTTACTTGGTTTTGTTGGTTTTTTTTTTTCTTCTTCACTCAGGCAATATAGATCTGGCATCCTTAGTCACTTGCGTGACTGTCTCGGCTGCCCACCAAACTTTTACTTTACTTTATGTGCAGATGAAATCCAAGTTCTTATTTAGAAACACAGAAAGGCTAAGCCTAGGAAACAGATGATTTTGTATTTTAAATTCGTATGTTTAAGATGTGACTCATCCACTCTTATGCTGAAAGGCCAAGGAGAGTCTGGAAAATATGGCCAGTATCCAATCTTATCACAAGCCAGACAGAATCTCAGAAGACCTATGCTGACCCAGCCTTCTCCATGGACCACAACTTCCCTAGCTTCCCCATCAATGGCAATTTTCCTGACTTGCCCTTTTTAAATATCTCTGCTTCAGGAGTCATGGAAAAGCATTTGTTGAAGTAATGTTTTCTGTGGTGTTAACACTTGATGATAGCTTAAATTACTGTCCCATATTCTAAAAATTGGAATTTTTTTGTCTTAGGAAGCCTCCCAAACATTATATATTTTTTCCCTAAATTACTTTTTCCACCATGCCAGTTGGGCTGTCTGGCGGTGAGGACATATGTCTAAACATGAAATTGTCTCAATTCTTTAAATTGGACCACCAGTCTTCTGCAGATGCTGAATATGAGAGTCAGTGTTTCATTTGAAAGAACAAAACATTAGAAAATAAAGAATGTTGACTCAGTCAACCCATTAATAGACATAACAGCAAATTTCACCAGGAAAAAAAAAATCAAAGGTACATTAAAACCATAAATTAAAAAATAGTCACTTAGTATACTAATGCCTTCATACCTGTATACTCTTCTAGGAGAAGGACCTTTGTAGATGATATAGCCATAGATCAATAATGGAGGAGAACAATAATAAATTATTTAAATAATATTTCTAACATATCTACTTATTAGAGTGAAATGTTCTGTAGATGATAGTTATTAGGGTCTCTAAATTCTGTGAAGCTTTTCCTAACTGTACCCCATAGAAGAGGTTTGACCATGTAGATGTCTTATTTAAGATGCTGATTAGGAACAGTATTTCTAGGAATACTCAATTAAACTGTAACAAAGAGTTCTTTCATTGCTTTGTAAAAACTTGTATATTCGTAGAAATTTCCTCAAGTGAGCCTTTGACTAGAATGACCTCAATGAAAATATTTACTTTCTCTTTCTGTGTTTTGTTTGTTTTATTTTGTTTTTCTGTTTAAAATGTAAAGAATATACATGCTAGCCATTAAGTCACTAACTTATTTTATCAATTACTCTATAATAATTCATGTTCTTGTGTATTCCAGGTTTGTGAGGTATAAAGACATAATGTTAAATTACATTATTTATATAGAGGTTAAGAGACCAGTAAAAACAGTTTTCAGTTATTGATTGTCACACACTAACATTTATTGAGCTGTTACCAGACATCCAGTGCCAATGATTATTCATGACTTCTCTTTTATACACTCTACTCAATAACTTTTCCATTGGTTTAAGCATTCAGAAAGAAAAGATGGTGTCTACTTGTAATACAATGTTGATATAAAATGGCTCTATGTGCTAAGTGCACTAAGAGTCTAGAATAATTAGCTGTGTTGTTCTGGAAACAAAGAAAGGTCTGAAGAGCTACCAGGCATCTAACAACTACATGCCTCAAGAATGTGCCACCAATTGTCACTTAATATCCTTAACCAATGAAGTAAGTATCAGTATTATCCCAATTTTATGGATATAGAACACTAAGGTGAATGCATGCTAAATAGTTTGTTCAAAGTCTAATGAGTAAAAAGAATACATTTGTCATTGTTGTTGTTGTTTCAAATTCAGGCTACTTGGAAGAATGGGAAGGGTGAACATGTCACAATATTGTTAACTGGTTTCTTGGGCCAATCAGTTAACCTTTCAAAAGTTTCACCTTCTCAAACTATACACAAAGAACCAGCAACATTTTGACAAGCAAAATCTGTAGCAACATTAAGGAGAGATTACAGAAAGATAAGATAAGCATCTCTCTTTCATGGAACATCTATATTTTTAGTACATCATATCCCCAACAGTAGTACCATGTAATTACCCCACTAATAATGATAATGATGATGATGATGATGATGATGATGATGATGATGAGGAGGAGGAGGAGGAGGAGGAGGACAGGAGGAGAGGAGGAGGAGGAGGAGGAGGAGGAATAAAAACATGATAATTCTAGTAGGTTGGGAAAAAAGTTGACTTATTGACTAAGAGTCAACTGAATTAAAAAATAAGTAAAGGAAAAACTTGTTTTCAATTAACAAGTGCATACATACTAAAAATACAAATATGTTTTCTCTCCTTTCCTTTATTTACAGAACTAATAGATTGCCTTAGCTTGTCAATTTTTGTCTTTGAAAGTCTGGCAATCTCCAGCCATATTCCAAACAGCGAAAAGAGACCACACTGTCTCCAAGCCAGCTCTGTATTGGTTAAAGTGATCTTGTTGGCACCTTGGAATAAAGCAGTGAGCTCTAGGTCATTTCAAGAGTGAAACGGAGAACTCCCTGAATGTCAGCATAGCTATAAGCTATTGGTTCAATATCTTTTGGGGGAAGCATCTGTGTCAGAAGGACAAATGCAATAACTGAGATTGTGGTATGATTAACGGAGGGGCACTTTTCCTCAGTAGGAATTGCATCCACTCTATGATCTCAATATCCAGCAAAGAACAAACAAGTTTAAAAACAGACTTTTAATAATTCTGTGACATCCCAGAATTAAACATTCATTGTTGATTGGAGAACTGAAGAGGAAAGTAAGACCTCTAAAAGGATTATCCAAAGAACAAAGCACTGGGTATTTGGTTCATGGACATGTGAAAGTATCCCATCCTTGAGGTTTGACTCTGCCTCTGCCACTAATTCTGAAAATTAACAAAACAATGAGGCTACTGTAAACATTATGTCCATCACAGTCCTTTCAGAGAGAACATTTTATCAGTAACCATGGAAGTTTATTGTCATTGGCTTTTCTGCCAACAGTTTTAGAATTCTCAATATTCGACCTGAAGATTTGGAAAATATTTGTCCCACATAAAGTAGAGAAATAAATGATGGTGCTACTATGACATTTTATACCAAATGCAAAGTCTGATTTTTCTCCCACAACAGCTTGTTCACATTATTTTGACACAAATCTTTTGAAAAAAAAAACAGTCTATTATAAGAAATATATTTTTGTTAATGAATGCTAGTTTATAGTATTTTATGAGTTAAACAAGATTTATGACTTCTTGAAACTTTAGGTCTCCACTATAAAATACATGCAAATTAAGAAGCAATGGGGGCCATAGCTGTACAAAATTATCAAGAGAAATTGGATTGCAGGATTGTAGAAGCTTGTTAGGCAAACCTCCAATCTGCAGGCAACAAAGCAGGAAGGATTGGCTGGGTGGGAATCTCAAGCAAGAGCCCAAGATTCAGAGCATTGGCTTGCTTCAGGGAAGATCCAGTTATGCACTAAAGGTATTAGCAGGAAATCAAACTGCCCAGATCATCTAGGACAGCAGGTACTAGTTAATGTCAACAGATTATGAACTACCTCGCCAGCTACAAGTGGCTGGGTGTTTATGCTGTATTTGGAGTCTGTAGCTCAATTTAGCCAAATATAAAAGTAACCATTTCACATTGTAACTCAAGGAATGGAAAAAGATCTAGACCAGAAAGGAGGGGGATTCTGGACTAGGAAAGAGGGACTATGAGATACAAAAAAAAAAAAAAAAAAGAACAAAAAACCCTCACTGATACCTCGTCTTAATCCTGGCCAGATCTGATTTCCCGATTTAGATTGAAATATGGACGTCATTTTCTTGTGGCTTCTTTTACCGTTCCTGAAGGCTCTTTGTCATAATCAAACCGACAACCTGCCTCCTTAGGAGCTTGTGGGCAGAGTTTCCCTGAGATGCGCTTAATTGAAATCACACTTGGAGTCTCCAACTCTAATGTAGAGTCCTCACATTTTCTTTGTTTTCAAAATGGAACAGAAGAGAGGATGGATGGCTGGTATATTGGATGATACATAATCACATTAATACTTTATTGCCACATTTGTCAATATATTAGTGCAATATGTTATCATATACATTATTAACTGTTGCTGTTAAATGTTTTATGCTGATCTTTTACATTTTTTATTTCAATTGTGATAAATTTGGATCAGAGGAATCTTTTTTCTTTTAGAACAAGAGGAAGCAAAAATATTGCATTAAAGGAATTTATCAGGGCTGAGTTCTGACTCACAAACAAAGAAACCAAGCATTTTCCTCCCTTCGCCTTTGTACCTGGCCTTCTTGCACTCAGCAGCTGCAGATATTAGCACATGAAAGTGGCAGATTGCCTGGCTCTGTGCAGCAGGAACTGGTAATTCCCATCGCTGGCATTATCTCTGAAGTCCATCGACACAGGCACCCACTTTGTGCGATGGTCGTTAGGTGGTCTTCAATAATCTGGATTTACAGCTGAAATGTCCACATATGGGGCGTGGTATTATTTCTAAATGTTATATCTTGATGTTGGGATTATGTTCTTAGCTGTAATTATAGAGTAGTGGCATCATTTCTGAGCAGAGGCCAAAAATTAAGGCTGATTTGACATGTTCCATTATTGTTTGCTGTCATGTTCTCATTTGGGAGAGGTTAGAGGAGAAACACACACACACACAGAAACACAACTTGAAATTCTCTTCAGAATGGTGCTTTCATATGTACAAGATCGCCAAGAGTGACAGTGACATTTCTACATCATGAATTCTACTTGTATGTCTTGTAGAATATTAATTCTTTCCTACATCTGTATTATAGCTTAAATTTCACCCACCCTTGTGACTACTTAAAGATTTCTGGAAACTAGTACTTCTTCTTATATGAATACAGCTTTCGACTTAAAGAAATTGTGTCTCACATCCATTAATAAAACAAACAAAAATTGTCCTTAAATTTGTTTCCTCCTATCATGATTTATATAATAGATTTTAATTAATATAAGAATAACTAAATTCTGTATATACTATTGACCATTAGCAGAATGGGGACTAGATATTTCTTTCTGTAATTTTCTATAGAAATTGATGTATCATCTTGAATTCCTCCTGTCAGGACAGCTCATTCCTAGCTTCTGGGATGGGGGATATTTTCCCCACTCTGGAAATCGAGCACCACTAATCCTAGACTCAGTTTACTCAGTTTTGAATTTGGGTAGCAGCCACATAACTTTTTTGAACCTTGCCTAATTTTGATTTATTTGGCTTATGATACTGAAAAGACTTTCCAGTCATTCTGCAGAATTGACTTGTTTCAAATACTAATTTATCTACTTGTATGTTGGCTAAGTACATATACATTATACATTATATCACACGTATATAGATAATAAGTTTGCTAGATGAATTATTCCTTTAACTGATTCTTCAAACTCTATTCATTAAAATATATTTTCGAGGATGCATAGACAAGGAGCTCATTCTTTCTCCGTCTGAAGAATTCCTACAGAGCTAAATGCCTGTTTTAATCCCAGAAGCCCATCTTTACTAATGACTGTTGTTACAGTTGTATATATAAATTAAAGAAAATTTAATAGCTTATTCCATGTACACTTTGATATATGTTATGTAGACAATATACTGAAATATACTTAGAGAGAGGGAGAGAGAAGACAGATAAGGAAGAAATAAGAAAAGGAGAGGGAAGGAGATACATTATGCCCAATGTACCTGTGAGGTAGACTGGATGAAAACACTTAAGTTTTTGTGGAAGAATGAAAAGCGCTTCACTGACATCAACAAACATCAGAGTAGCCAGGTTGCTCTCTCTTTTCCTGACTTCTTTAGCCAATAGAACATATTCAGAGTGGTTGCACCATCTTGCAATCCCACCAACAATGGAGGAGGGATCCTCTTTCTCCACATCCTTACCAACATCTACTATCACCTGAGTTTTTGATCATAGCCATTCTGACTGGTGTGAGGTAGAATCTCAGAGTTGTTTGATTTGCATTTCCCTGATGACTAAGGATGCTGAACATTCCTTTGGGTGCTTCTCATCCATTTGAATTTCCTCAATTGAGAATTCTTTGCTTAGCTCTGTACCCCATTTTTAATAGGGTTATTTGGTTGCCTGGAATCTAATTTCTTGAGTTCTTTGTATATATTGGATATTATCATTCTATTGGATGTGGGATTGGTAAAGACCTTTCCCAATCTATTGGTTCCCATTTTGTCCTATTGACAGTGTTCATTGCCTTACAGAAACTTTGTAATTTTATGAGGTCCTATTTGTCAATTCTTGATCTTAGAGCATAAGCCATTGGTATTGTGTTCAGAAACTTTTCCCCTGTGCCCAAGTATTCAAGATTCTTCCCTACCTTCTCTTCTATTAGTTTCAGTGTATCTGGTTTTATGTGAGGGTCTTTTATCTACTTGAACTTGAGCTTTGTACAAGGAGATAAGAATGGATCAATTTTCATTCTTCTACATTGTTGTCCTTCAGTTGAACCTGCACCATTTGTTGAAAATGCTGTCCTTTTTCCACTGGACAGTTTTAGCTCCTTTGCCAAAGATCAAGTGACCATAGGTATGTGGGTTCATTTCTGGGTCTTCAATTCTATTCCATTGATATTCCTCCATCTTTGTACCAATACCATGCAGTTTTTATCACTATTGCTCTGTAGTACAGCTTGAGGTCAGGGATGGTGACTCCTCCAGAAGTTCTTTTATTGTTGAGAATAGTTTTCAATATCCTGAGTATTTTATTATTCAAAATGAATTTGAGAATTTCTCTTTCTAAGTCTGTGAAGAATTGAGTTAGGATTTTAATGGGAATTGCATTGAATTTGTAGATTGCTTTGGCAAGATGGCCTGGCCATTTTTACTATATTAATCCTGACAATCCATGAGCATGGAAAATCTTTCCATCTTCTGAGGTCACCCCTGGGGATATACCCAGAAGATGCTCCAACATATAACAAGTACATATGCTCCACTATGTTCATAGCAATCTTATTTATAATACCCAGAAGCTAGAAAGAACCTAGATGTCCTTCAACAGAGGAATGGATACGAAAAATGTGGTACATTTACACAATGGAGTATTAGTCAGTTATTAAAAACAATGAATTTGAGAAATTCTTAGGTAAATGGATGGAACTAGAAAATATCATTCTGAGTGAGGTAACCCAATCACAAAAGAACATGCATGGTGTTCACTCACTGATGATTGGATATTAGCCCAGAAGCTTGAAATACCCAAGATTCAACTCACAGACCACATGAAGCTCATGAAGAAGGAAGATCAAGTGTGAGTGCTTCAGTCCTTCTTAGAAGGAGTAACAAAATACTCAAGGGAGCAAATATGGAGACAAAATGTGGGACAGAAACTGAAAGAGGGGATATCTGGAGACCATTCCACCTGGGTATCCATTCCACCTGGGTATCCATCCCATGTGCAGTCACCAAAGGTAGAAGCTGATGTGGATGTCAGGAAGTGCATGCTGACAGGAGCCTGACATAGCTGTCTCCTTATAGGTTTGCCAGAGTCTGACATATTCAGAAGTGGATGCTCACAGCTAACCATTGAACTGATCATGGGATTCTCAATGGAAAAGTTAGAGGGAAGACTGAAGGAGCTGAAGGAGTTTGTGGCCCCATGGGGAGAGAGCAACAATACCAACCAACCAGAGCTCCCAAGGTTTAAACCAATAGCCCGGGAACACTTAGGGAGGGACCCACGGCTCCAGCTGTATATATAAAGGAGGATGGCCCTGTCAGGCATAGGTGGGAGAGGAGATCCTTGGTCCCATGAAGTCTGGATACAGAGTGAGGGGGAATTCAAGGGTGGGGAGGTAGGAGGGGATGGATGGGGGCACATCCTCATAGAAGCAAGAGGAGGGGGATGTAATAGGGGCCTCCTGGGCGGGGAGTAAATGGGGTAAGTGGATAACACAACAAATGTAAATAACATATCCAATAAAAAATTTTAAAAGAAAAACATATTCAAAAACTCTTCTCTGGAATATAGGATTAATCTTATCTAGGAACTGGAAAGTTTTAGAGGTCACTGTTCATAGTGTGGCCATTGTATTCTCAACCTCTTGACTTGCTTTCTGGCTTCTAGTATTTCTTAGTGAATATTTTGAATTGAAACCTAAATGTTGGCCATCATTTCATAGTTTTTTGTGGTGCCTAAACATCGCTCTTTTCACATGTCTGTTTTTTGAGGTACTAGTATTCCTTTGTCTTCTCAGATATTCTCTGGCCTTGTGTCCTGAGAATATTTTCCACTTTCCATCTTTAATTCTTCATATAAATCCTGTTATTTTTATACTCTAAACTATTCAGGAACTTTATAACAGACCCTAGCAGAGTATGCAGGTATAGGCTAAGAGAGTTAGCAGATAGAGTTCATCGGAATAAACAGAAAGAAATACGGGAAAATGAGCAGAAACCTAAGGAGTGACCAAACACAGACTCAGGGAGAGAGTGGAAGAATAGCAAACCGAAACTATGGTAACAGCACACCATCACCTTAAGTTGGTTTAATCTTTTCAAAATTCAACCAGCAATTGAGGATCTTGACTAACACATTTTTATTAAATATTTTACACACACACACACACACACACACACAAACACATGAACACACACACACGCACACACACATTTTCAAGATATTTGACTGTTAAATATTCCCTTAATGAGCACAGCACAAAATTAGTAGCAGACTGAGAGAAACATGTAGCTATACGTATATCTTTGAATCATATCCTACATCACCTTCTTTGAAACATTCTACTTATTTCTCCTGTGAGATCATTTTAATTTCAAAGAAAGAGACTCTAGAACATTTATCTAAGAAAAAGCATAATGATTCCAATAACTGAAATGCAAAGGTTGGTTTATCTACCATCACCTCTGAAAATTTCTGATTTTTTTTTGTTATTCCTCAGTTATTTCTCTTTTTCTCCTCTCTTTTGTTATGTTGATCTCTATGTCTCTGCCTGTACTTGATTTCTGCCATCCAGACTCAAGTGTCAACAAATAATTACCAACAAATCTGTCTAGGTATTTTGTACACAGAGTGGTATCTATTTTGGTATACACAAAGTTGGTGAAAAAGCCATGTCATGTATTATGGCCTATAAAATGGGAATAAAATTTGAGATGCCAATTTTAGGGCCATATTTGCAAACATGCATGGTCTTCCTCACCTGACATTTGGTATTCTTTCACCTCACTGGGCCCAAGTGAATGTAACAGGGAAGCCCTAGGTGATAATGGCTTGCTAACTGTGAAGGACCTTACTTAGTGCATTGATAATGAAAGAAAATTCCAAACTGACCAGAAATTCTCAACCAAACAGTTATTAATTTAGCTAGAATTAGTTTTCTTGTAGTTGATTCCTAATACATAGAGAATTTGTTTGTTATTGTAGCAATCCTAATATGAACAAATTCTTTATCACAAAAGCTAATAAGACACCACTTCTTGTTTTACTCACAAGGACTTTTACTCATGAAAAAGGTTATGACTTTCTGTATATCTCAGACTAAAAATATCTACTGTATGTTAGTGATATATTTTATTAATATGTATTTCAAAAACACAAAAGAAAGAAGTCTTTAGTACCCAAATTTATTTAACTGTAGTACTGAATGCACAAGCCAGTGATGTAACATCCTCAACTTCTCCAAATCTTGGACTACACATTGCACGTGTCAGATCAGATGATTTGAGGCAATACTCTTCGATCTGCATTTTGAAGTTGCAGGGAATATTTTGAAGCATGTGGCTCACTGACCAAAGTTTGAGGGAGAAAAATTTCTTAAAATGGCCAGCTCAATAACTAACGATACTTTAAATTTTTAAATTTTTAGTATTTTCTATCAAAAGAAAGTATGCTTTTGATGAACAAAATATAAATTAATTAGTTTAAATTAACATTCTTGCAACTAACCTGAAGCTATAGTATGAATGCGATTGGGCTTGTTATATAGAGAGCATGAATATGTGTCTTACACATCACTGATGCTGGTTGGATTGGACCATGCAGAGGTTCAAGCAATAGTGTTTCTGTTGACAAAAGGAAAGACGTGGGGGTGGGCACTGATGACTACAGGATTTGAGTTCTGTTGCAGAATTGTTTGTTCACTTGGGCAGAGGGAGAATCTACTATTATATTATGAAAAGATTCATGGGTAATTGTAAAACATAGCCAATGCTTAGTAATACTGGCTAAGGCTGATTTTCAAAACATTGCTTCCAACATCATTGGAAGTATCCATTTTCAGACCCCTGACTACTGAGTCAGGTGTGCCTGGATTGACTCTAGCAATTGGTTAAAATGTTCTTATATTCATAACTGTCTAGAGCTAGTCTTTATTCCAAGAGCACCCCCAGCCCTCCTCTCTCATTTTCTCAACTCTGTTCTCTTTGTCCCTTTTCTGTACTAGGCAGTGTCTCCCGATTTCATCCTTTTTCTATTTATTATTATTATTATTATTATTATTATTATTATTACTTAAACATCATAAAGTGTAAGTCAGCTTGCTGAAAGAGATTTTAGAGACAAATGAGGCCAAATGGTCTTCTGGGAGCACTCAGCACCAGCGACTCTGCGAGTCCCAGCATATGGAGCCTGATCTCCAGGCACTGACATTAACACTCCGGCTGCAGGTAACTCATTTAGCTTTGGTGTCATTTTACAATAAATATACCAACTACTGACACAAATTAGACAGCTATTGAGATTAATTTTGAGACACTATCGGCAACATCTTAAATCAAAAATCATTCTTTATTAGCATGCTTAGTGGTATAGTTTGCCTGCCCTCCCCCCATTCCTGATCCCTGCCACAAGAATAAATGAGGCCCCATGGTTGACATAGCGCATCAAGTGTTTTATAATAGTCTAATTGTAGCTAATGGTTTGTGCAGCTAATTAAGGCCCTATGAATTACAGTAATCAGTCAGGCTCATCCTTTGAAGCAGATAGTTCTATTGAACCATTCCCTTAGAAGGAAACAAAATATATAACTACATATAACTATAAGTATACTCAGGGACACTTGGACATATGCAGGAACACAGCTTGTGATGACCAACTGGATTCATATGAGCACACATTCAAAAAATTTATAGGACTGCTTTCCTTCCACTTACTATAAACTATTTTAGAAGACACACATGTTTGACAGCAAGGCAGTATTCATAGGTGAGGAAATGGTAGTATGTACACTTACTGAACAACTGAAGAATAGCTTCCTCCCATATATGCCATCTTTCCCCTCCTGTTCCCCATAATCCATTTATTTCAATCAAAGCTCAAGAGTTACTATTTGATAGTTTTTAGGTGGTAGGTATTTAAATGGTTACAAACACTCCACCAGTAGATGAACATGAAAAATATTCTATCTGCCAACTGGATGGTTAACAAAACCACAGACAGTATCAGGCCACTTTAGGTGGCAGGAAAGTCTCAGTCAATAATTGAGAGGGGGAAAATGGAGAGTCTTTAGTTTTTTTTTTCCAGCAAGCTTATTTTATAGGAAGTATCCTACCTACATACCAAATGTATTAAATTATGCAGAGATCTCCTAAGGCTCTGAAGGGCACTTCATTTTCTGGTTTATTTCAAACTGGATTGGACATATCAGGAAAGAACTTTGGAAGCAATTCTGAAGGACTCCAGGGAACTGAAGAAGGAGCAATAGGTCTTTTCTAGTACTTGTATCTTTGATTCCTTGAGAAAGCAAAAAAAAAAAAAAAATCTATAGAAATGTCATCAGTGTGACCTCAACTGGAATAACATGTGCCCTAGGCCCCTAAAGTCTCATGGCCATTGAGACGTGGGGAAAGAAAGGGATTTTCATGAAGGTCATATGTTTTCATTCTTTGCAGCTCACAGCCTCACAAAACTGCAAGGACCATGAAAGTTCAGCCAGGTCTCAATGGTGTTTAACTCTATCAAATTTCACTCATACAAGCAAAGGATTGTAACACTAGGCTCCATTTTATGATGTGTTCTCACAGCATACACAGACAGCCAATCTATACTCTTGAAATGTATACTCTGTATCTTTCCATCTGATTAATATTTTCTTACAGTAAAGGGCTATAATGTGTGTGTAAAATAACTTTTAGTAGTTTAAAATTGTATATTATTTGTTTTACATTTTCATCACCTTGAACCATTCTTCTGTGTCTCCTAGATCCTTCTATGCATCTGCTTAAATCCTATCAAATTCATGACCTCTTTAATTATTGTTATATAGATAATACAACACACACACACACACACACACTTCTGAGTCCACTCAGTTTTGCTCATTTATTTAGGTGTCTAGGGGCAATCTTCTGGAATTGGATGACCTATCATGGGTCTGGTTCGTAAAGAAAACCGATTTCTATCTCCTAGTTGCCAATAATTGCCTGTAGCTCTTTACCTATCAGTGGAGACTTGTGATATTCCTCCAAACCATGTCGGTTTTTCAGTCCATGTTGCCCTTGTACAAGTCTTGTTTAGAAGACCATATTGTCTAGATTTTATTGGTATAGTGTCTCTGTCATATCTAGAAGACACATTCTCACAACTGATGTCCTAGTTTTGTGACACTTAGAAACTTTCTGATTCTTTCACTATGCTTACCTGAGCCTTAGCTATGAGGCGTGTGTTCTTAAAGTTTCATTTGAGGACTACAAACCCATTGTCAGCTGCTCTCTGTTTTTGATTAGTTGAGGATTTTTATAATAGTCTCTGCCTTCCTTGTTACTCAAAGAATTTGTTTTGTTTTAAATGAGGGTTAAGTGCTATGATTACCTGTGGGTGTAATGATAATTACTTAGAATAGTGTTAGAAATTATACTGGTTTAGGAAAATGGCAGTAGTAAGTTTTCTAGAGTCAATGACTTCACCAGCTTTGAGTAGCTTTCTAGCTTCAAGTTGCAAGTCTAAATTCCCTTTCCTTAAATTCAAGTAGATAGCTGTTGATTACCTTGAAGATGTAAATGTCACTATTGTATTCTTGGGAACATCTTGCCATGTTGTTATTTCTGTGGTTTATACATTAGTCAATATCCATTTAAATCTAAGTCATTCTCTAGAATTTGTAAGTTCAAATATCTCTTCTTCAGTAATTTACTTAAATTAAGTTGACTCTCATTAGAGCAAAACTTTAGCAAAATAGAAAGCTCATTGGTCCAGGAAAGCAAGCTGTCTTGCCTTTTAATCTAGAGGCTTCACTGCGTAGAGTGTTTAGTATTTAGATTAATAGATAGATACTTAACCTATGTCTACTTCTAATGGATTCAATTTTTTTAAAAGGTTTGGTTGTTTGTTTCTTCTTTGATGTCTTCATTTCTGATACTGTGACTTTTAAACCAAGATACCTTCATGGATATCTGGTGAACAAATGTCAGTATAACTTTTAAAAAAATTGCAAATCAATGAATGCATGTTTCATGGTTTCCTATGATGGCATTAAAACTACTTTTTAATTTCTGCTGTGTGCACTAAGTACAGCATTATCTTCATGTGAATTTTTGATTATGCATACTTCAAGGGTTCCATTAAATTTGCCACCCTGTATAGGGCCGGATGTCATAGAAAATGCGGTTGACAGAGATGAGGAATGTCATTTCCTTGACCTACTCCACTGCCCTCTCTTTATCTCCTGCTCTGTACCTTTGTTCCCTATGATGGCCCTTGCAATCTTTGTAGAGCTGCCAACTCTGCTTCTGCTGACCTAGATAATTTTTACATCAAAGTTTCTGATTCAATATAACATGATCCACTAATACTTGAGTAGCTTGTTGGGAGGTGCCTCAGACTTCCCTTAAACTGCAGGAATAAAAGACTTGATAACCTTCCCCTCTTACCTCTCTTTTTTCTACACATTATAACCATAGTACCTTCAGAAGGTGAGATACCCTTGCTAGCTGCTCTGTGTGATTTATATTTGTACTTCACCCTATTAGATTTTATCCATTAAGGAGAACATATCAGTTTTTCCCATAGCACTTCACACTCTGAGTTCCAAGTATCCCATATTTGTACTGCTAAAAACACTTCCTACCCAGTCATCATGTTCATACTATAATACAATAATCTTTATTTTTATAGAATTGAATTTTATGGAAATTGTATACATGTTCTTACAAGTCTAAGTCATCCCCTCACCTTGTAAGGCCAAATGATTCTTATTTCATTGCATGATATGTATGATCCATTCATTCATTATAGTACTCATTGTCTCCCTACAGTGATGTGAACTGTCCTTTTAGTAGATAAAAATAAATTTTATTATACATGAGTGGTTGGACCCTCAGCGTTTCCAAATTCTTTTTTCTAAAAGTATCAGAAGTGGGGCAAATGAAACCCAAACTTCAATTGGGTTACAAACCCCAGTGAATTACTAACTTTGCTTTCAACTGAATAAAACCAGAACACACCCAGTTGTTCATAAATAGCTGAATTCAGAGTCCAGCCACTTGCTTCTCATTGACATAATCTTATTTTCCTTGTTTTGTTTGATCCTATTCCATAAAGTAGGCAATGTACTAATTATATTTATAGATTCTACACAGCATTGGTCAAGCTTCAATATTCATTTAAAATGAAAGTTTTAATAAATAAATTCTTGTAATGAATTAAGCTGCTCACATGTTTTAGTCTCAGAACCTGCAGTATTTCTAAAAAGACCTTATTACAAAGCAAGAAATTTCTAAGCAAAGGCAATGTGGAGAATTAGAGTCCTACGCAATGCCTGTATCCATAGATATTCCAGAAAATGTTTGAAGTATATTTCTATCTTCAGGATGGCTGAATATCTGTCTTGATAGTAGAAAATGTATTTTATTTCTCATTCTGTACTTTTTCACTTCATGAGCCTCACTCAACTACAGGTATCCATGTATCACAGAATTGGAGCTTTGGGTCTAGTGACACAGTGCACATGTCATCTGTAAACCTGGAAAAGCCAGGAATATCATTTGGCTCTGTGTGTATAGGTCCTCTAACTCCATGTCAATAATTTATTGATTTTCATATATAAATATATAAAGAGAGAGAGTATAAGCATGACATAGTGCTTGTACAGTATTCAAACAACAACTTCTCTCACGTGCCAATTCCTGCCTTTTCCCTTATCTGAGACAGTGTCTCTGATTATTTGCTTTCACACATTCTTTACCTCATCCATTAGATTCCAGAGATTCTCTTGTCCCTACCAACCCCATCTCACTGTGCAATCACTGGATAATAGACTTGTGCTAATACATCCATCTTTAAGTGAATTCTGGGTATCTTAGCTCAGATTCTCATACTTAATAGATGAGTCCTTAATAGGCAAGTCCTTGCCTAATTGAGCTATAGTCTCAATTCAGTTCCATTGTTGTTGCTGTTGACATTGTCATTTTGTTGTTGTTGTTGCTGGTTTGCTTTTTGTTCTTTTTTTTATTCTGGAAAGAAAGATATTGCCTGGATTTACTGTACTATATGCACTAAAATGTTGTGTCACGGCTTCTATATTGTGTTGTAAGCAAGAAAATAGTTAAGGGCAGCAAAACAGAATGAAGAGACAGGAGTTAAGCCTTGTTCTTCGGCAGTGGCTCTGAATCTTGGCAGCACTTTTTATCATATAGTTAACCAGGAACAAAGTTGAATATATAGATCCTCTTTATCCAGCTCCGTCATCATCTACAAGCTGAACTTCCACATACTTTCCATGAGCCAGTGTGAATCTGTGAAGCACTACTGGTGCACTGGAAGATATACCTCCTCTCCTAATTTTCACTTTTGCTCACATTCTAAGGGCTCATGCACTGGGCCACCTATGTCCTAGTTTGTGGAGACTAAGGTAGAAATTTAATCACAGGTTTGGAATATCTACCAGTGTCAATGGTGAAGTCAGAAAACATGAGGAAATTGTGGAGAGGAGGTGTTAAGGCAAAACTTTATGAAAAAGGGAGAAATGGTTTGAGATTGGAAAAATGAAGCCAATGGCAATGGGCTAAACTTATTTCAGATTACTCAGAAATGTTAGCTAACACAGAACTCAATTTACACAAAATTTAAAAATGCATGATTAAAATTTAAAATACTTTTCTAAACAAAATATACTAAAGATGATTATTAAAATGTAGCTAATGATGGGGTTGATTTACACTTTTAGGTGTAGTTGAACAATCATAATACAGGCTTTAGAAATAGCTGTCAAGATTTTCCTGAGTTTTAACACTTAGAAGTTCTGTGACCTTAGTAATGTTATTTAAGTGGTGTGTGCCTCTCTTTCATGATTTGTGAAATATATACATTCTAATTCATAACACTGTTATGAGAATTTCATGATGAAATGCATTAATACACCAAAGTTTCTTGAAATTTTGCTCACCATACAATCTCAACATAAATATAAGCTTTTAAAATTATATGAGTACTTGAAATATCTTGGGATACTAATATATATTAGAATACTCTCAGATATAGTATAAGCTAGCACACCTGCAGTTGAGGACATATTGGCCTCAAGAATGTGTTTCTGTAAGATGAGTAATAGACATATAAATTTGGATTTATTTTCTGAGATTTTAGAACTATAAGAATTTAAGCATGGAAAACTGAATAAAATATTTAGTAAAATTATAAAATTTATATAACTTAGACTAATTATTTGCAAGCTAAAATGTTGCAATTAATGTTTATGACAATCAGAAAAGTAACATAACCACTTCTGTGCCAAGTAAAGCCAAATTGTAGAGGACTAAAACAATATTTATTTTGATGTGATTAAAATTGAAACTACAATAACCACCTATTTGTCTTCTGGCCATGTTTTTAAATTTGCACATGCTAGATTTTGTTTTAAAGTAAGTGAAAGCACCTTTTGATATTGTAGAAAAAAATTCCTATGAACAATTTGCTTCTGTGGCTTTAGTGTCTCATTGTTTTCATCCATGAATTTTATCATGAGGCCTGCGCTGTGGTCATTATAATTCAACATATTATTTCCTAGCTAAGCATAAATTATGTTTATTCTTTCTGTTTAGCCAATGACCATGTTTGTTAAGACAATTTCTTTGTTTCCTCCTAAATAAGGCTCAGAGATCTTCTTTCAGGTGGTATTTAGCGAATACTTGTGCAGAAAAGTAATCAGCCTAGATCAGAAATCAGCAGCTTGGTCACATGGTTACTACCAACATACTTAACTACAAAGAACAGAGTACTGGAGCCAAACTGAGTCCCTAAGTCACAGCATGAATCTTAGTAGGTTGTTGCTTCAGTCAGAATATCTAATAAGACTGTGCTTCTCAACAGAGCCAATCAAGAAAGTCAGTCTCCTCTTTCTGCTTCTTTGATGGCAAAACCTAACTTTATATAACTACAATAGGTTTGGCCTCCCACCTCAACGTTATCAATGCCTGACACATGGTCTATTGGTAACTAAAAGTGTTCTATGCAATCATAAAGGAATAATACAGAAAATGAACATTATTCCTTATCCTGAGAAGCCACAATTAGAGGAATGATAAAGTCATAGATTAGTCACTGAACTATGACAGCAAGTATCTTGAGAGGGTGCAGAGATTACAGAAGAGTAGAAACCTTCATGTTTGGCATGTGGTAAATTCACAATTTTTTTTTGCACCTAATTTCAAAACTACTCCCAAATATTGTTAATAGTAGAAAAGATGTTGTAGAGAAAACCAAGAAAACAAAATGTTGAGAGGGTTAGTAAGGAGGTAACAGTGAAGAACAGTTTGTGCACACAGTGTACAGCTCATCATTGCTAGTCTTTGTAGGAATATCAGTGAGCTATAAATCTGTCCAAACACAGACGCTCAAAGTAGGATGTATGGTGAAAGCCTACAGCACAAATAAAAAATGAATCTTCTGAAATGGCCCCAAAGAAAGCAATGTTTTAAAGGAGTTTTGACAGCTTTGATTTGAAGTCATTATTAGAATTTAATTTCTACAATTAGTTGGTAAGTAAACATATTACAAAACAAAAGTATCACAGTCATAGTTGTAACTAGAATTAGCAAAGTTTCAATACAGGAATTCATGAAACAGTCAAGTCTGAAACAGGACTTTCATTGAGGTAAAAATCCATTAGGAGAGGCTGGGGAAATTATATATTTGGGAAAAACATTCTATTTCCCCATGACTTTTCCAGGAGTCTAGGAAATAGCAAGACCTCACTTTTAATCATGACTTTCATGTATATATATTTAATTCTCTGTTCTTGGTTGTTGGACTGAGTATAGCAAATCTGAAGAACAATTTGGGGGGCACATGAACTTCAGTAGATATTTTAAAGGTGGTTGTGTCCATCTTAAATCAATTTAAGTTATTTGAATCTTCTATATAACAATTTCACATGCTCTTATTAAGAGACCACAGACAAAGTGTCTCAGGTCTAAATTATCAATGGTTTCATAGTTTAAGGAATATAGTAGAATAAACTCATGATTCTTATCTGCTTGCCAGAATTCACATTGGGCTTTAAGTCAGAAAACTTAACTCGAGTAAAGTGATGTGTGACAATAAATGGATTGTTGCTACATGACTCTGTGTTCTGCCTCATTCTGATTTCCACTTTTCCCTAATGGATCTGGATGCTGTGAGATGAAGATAGGCCAAACATTCCCTTGCTCTACTAGATCACCTTAGAGAATACTTCCCCAGTGTGGTGGATTTAATAGAATTGGTTCCCATAGACTCATGTGTTTGAATGTTTGGCCTATAGGGAACAGCACTATTAGAAAATGTCACCTTGGAGTAGGTGTGGCCTTGTTGGAGGAAGTATATCACTAGAGGTAGGCTTTGAGGTCATATATGCTCAAGGTCCACCCAATATAGTACACAGTTTCTCCTTATTGCCTTAGATTAATATTGGGGAGCAAGATATAGAACTCTCTGTAGCTCTAACACCACGTCTGCCTGCATTTTGCTATGCTTCCTGCCATTTTGAAAATGGACTAAACCTCTGAAACTCTAAGTAAGCATATTAAATATTTTTCTTTATAAGAGTTGTGATTATGGTGTATTTTCACAGAAATAAAACCCTAGTTCAGACACCAAGGAAATATTTTCTGTGTTTACACTGTTGCTCTACAACTCAAATGTTTCCTTCAATATATAAATTGAGTTAAGAATTCATAGTACAGTAAGTTTGAGGAAATTATAAGACAAATAGTTATAACTTAGCACTAGTCACCTAAACACAAAATAAAACTCCACTTTCGCCCTGAACACCAGAAAGCTTTATGAGGAATTCTTTAGATTCTAAAGGTACAAAGAACTTTTCAGTTAGATACCTAAAATTTTGTTTGGAGTATGGGTTTTCCTTTTATTTTCAAAGCTTCATCTCCTCCAAATTTCCTCAAGTAGATAATTCCAAAGATTACGTGGTACATGTATTAAGTTTTAAAGCAAGAATAGAAAATTTGGTTCCCTACAGTGTCTTTCATATGGAGCTAACCTCTAGAACTGAGAATGCTGTTGACCAGATGGTTGGTCTGACATATTTCCTGTTTTAGGATATTTCAGGAGATATTTATGTTTCTGCCTTAGAAAAGCCTGCCTCTCCATCTCATGTTAAAGATTTTACCTCATTAATAATTGATAAATTATCACAAATCAGGACTGATATAGTCTATTTACAAATGAAAGATGAGAAGAAATATCTCATATCTTCATCTATGATGATTGGAAGTTTAGCTGGGTATAGTAGTCGAGACTGCCTTCTGAGGTCTCTCAAAGTCTGTAGGACATCTGCCCAGGCATTTTATAGGCATAGTTTTAGCTGTAAACCTACTTTATTTAGGATTCTTAAATGCTTCAACCTCCCTTCTACCCTACCAAGCAGAGGAATAGGAGAAGAAAGTTTATAGAAAAAAGAAGTTGAGCTGTTTAAGGACCCTAAGTAAAGTAGGTTTAGAGAAAAATATAAGTCTACAGGTGGTGCACAATGGATAACTTTGGTTCTAATGTAGTATAGAAAAAGGCAGATCTTGATTTGTTGACAATGTTGTCTAAGGACGCCAGTAAAATAGCAGCTATTGCCACTGGGTGGTCTCTTGCCTTGCTCCTAGAGGGGTTTTCTGGCTTTGCTTCAAAGTCTTCATGTATACTGTTTTGAAAAAGATTAAGGAGAAATCTGAAAACTCAGAATGTTCACTCAATTTTCTTGTGTTAGAAAGGATTACAGAGTTAGCTATTCAGTTAGAGAGCTTTTGTATAGAGTTTGAATTTCTTGGAAACCAAAAGGGGCCAGTGAGAGGAGTACAACAGGGTTCAGGTTAGGTGTTAGAAAGCAGGAATTTACCACACAATGAAAGAAGGAAACAAACTAGAATGGAAGACAATCGTCTTCCCTCCCCTGCTCCATAAACTTTCACTGCTAGATGCCTAGAGTACCTCCATGAGACATGGGGCCTGTAAGAACAAGAGGCAATACAAGGACAACAGGTTCTCATTCAACCAAATGCATAGTCAGAGGATTTGCCTGGGGCTACACAAGCACTTTCAACCTTTCCAGTCTTCATGTAGCATAATAATGGTGGTCATACTTATAAAGATTGACATGCGTCCAATAGAAATGGTAAATCTAAAACATTTTAAAGAAGCTATTGCATTGTATGGGTTGTATTCTCCATGTTTTAAAGAAATATTAAGTAACTGGGCATATAGAGTTATTCCTCAAGATTAGAAAGAATTAGTATCCACTGTGCTAGAAGCTGAACACTAATTATAGTATTTTTTACTGTGGAGTCATGAAGCCATGAAAATAGATCAACCTAATATATCAAGGGGGACAAATGTTGCTAAAGACCAACTATTTGGTGAAGGGTGCTATGCTGACCTATAAGAATAAATCCAATCTGAAGGTATTGTAATTAAACAATGTTATGATGCAGCTTTAAGAGCTTTGGATATGGTTGAGGAGCTGGGGACAAAATCTATCTCATTTACTAAGTAGTACATGGGCCTTCAGAAGCCTTTACTAATTTCTTACAGAGTTTGGTTTCAGCTATAAATAGATAGAGGTCTTGGCATATGAAAATGCCAATACTGAATGTAAGACAGCAATCAGGCCACTGAAGGTAAGAGGAGCACCTATAGACAAATGGCTATTGATTCCCATCCATTTGGCAGAACCTTGGGTTTTGAGGTTTCTGGTGGATCCAGCTGCTGCTACTGATTCATGTTTAGTGTCTGCTTTGGACTGGATTGCCACTATTAATTCATGCTTGGTATTTATTGGTAGACTGTATGGCCAGTACTGATTTGTATTTGGTGTTTGCTATTGGATAGGACTAGAATATCCTTACAACAAAAAGTGGAATAGCCCCCGAAAACTAGTTTAAACAGGTTCAAAAACCCCTTTTCTTATTAACCTTCTTTCTCTCCAACTTCTAGTTGGTTATTTTAAAGAGAGATTGAAGTGTTCTAGAATCCTAAAGTAGATTTAGAAAAATACAAACCTACATTTATTTATTATTACTGTCTCCAGTAAGAAGTCAGGTACAATTCTGATAGGTCTGCCTTTATATGTTACCTGGCCATTTTCTTTGCAGCTTTTATTATTCTTTCTTTATTCTGTATGTTTAGTGTAATGATTATTATATGCTGAGGAGAGTTTAATTTCTGATCCAATCTATTTGATGTTCTGTATGGTCCTAGTACCTTTATAGGCATTTCCCTATTTAAGTTAGGAGATTTTCTTTTATGGCTTTGTTGACAACATTTTCTGGCCCTTTGAGCAAGGTTTCTTCTCCTCTCTCTATTTCTATTATTTTTCAGTTTCATCTTTTTATATGGTCTCAGATTTTTTGGATATTTTCTATCAGGTATTTTTGTTTGTTTTGTTTTAACATTGTCTTCGGCCAATGCATCTATTTCTTCTATCATATATTCAAGGCCTGAAGATGATTATAACTCTTGCATTCTATTGATGAGACTGACCTTTATACTTCCTGTTTACATTCCTAAAATTTCATTTCCAAAATTCCTTCTTTTTTATTGTTTTTTTTTTCATTTTTAAAATTGGATATTTTATTTATATTTCAGAAGTTATCCTCTTTTTCCATTTCCTTCCCACCTAGAAATTCCCATCCCATCCCGACTTTTCCTGCTTCTATGAGGATGTGCCCCTATCCACCCAATCACTCCCACCTCCTCATCCTCGAATTTCCCCACACTGGAACATCCAGACTTTGGGATACCAAGGGCTTCCTCTCCCATCTACGCCTGACAAGGCCATCCCTGCTATAAATATGGCCATGATCCCTCTCTATGTGCTCCCAGGCTGGTGGTTTAGACCTTGGGAGCTCTGGTTGGTTGGTATTGTTGGTCTCCCCATGGAGCCGCAAACCCCTTCAGCTCCTTCAGTCTTCTCTCTAACTTTTCCATTGAGAATCCCATGATCAGTTAAACGGTTAGCTGTGAGCATTTGCCTCTGTATATGTCAGGCTCTGGCAGACCTCTAAGGAGACAGCTATATCATGCTGCTGTCAGCCTTCACTTCCTGTCATCCACATCAGCATTTGCCATTGGCAAGTGCACATGGGATGTATACCCAGATGGAACAGTCTCCGGACAGCCCCTTCTTCAGTTTCTGTCTCACACCTTGTCTCCATATTTGTTCCAATGAGTATTTTGTTACAGAATTCCTTCTTCAATGCATTTATTTCAATTTTTAGGTCTTGAACAGTTTTATTTGTTTTCTTCAACTGTTTTCGGTTTTGTTTTGGTTGGTTGGTTTTTGGGTTTTGTTTTTTGTTTGTTTTTATCTTACTTTAAGGGAATTTAGTTACTTCCTTCAATTGTTTGAGTTTCCCTGGTTTTCTCTGGGGATTTATTTGTTTCTTGAAATTCTTTGTTTGTTGTCCTGGTTTTCTTTAAAGGATTTATTCACTTCCCCTCTATGGGCCACCATTATCTTAATATAGTTGGTCTTCAAGATGTTTCTTGTACTTCAGCTGTGTTGGATTTTTCAGGGTAGGCTGTGGTAGGATAGCTGAGCTCCAGTGGACTCATTTTGCCCTGAGTGTCATTTATTATGTTCTTATCCTGGTTGGCATCTAAGCATCAGGAATTGGGGTGGTTATAGGTCTAGGTTCTGACTTCTGAGGTTATTTTTGTTGGGTTTTTGTTTTGTGCTGATGTTTCTGTTTCTTCTCTGGATTTTCTGACTGTTGATTGTCTGTGTGCTGTCTGTTTGGCCATTTATGCCACTGTATTCACAAGAATGCTTGCTGTGCTGGATACTGAGGAAGAGGAGTGCAGGGGATGATCTTCTGTTGCTTTTCTGGGGGTAACACAGAGGACTGTATCTGAGAAAAATAGAGAAAGTAGAGAAGGTCTGTGGGGAGACCTCGTGATCATCTAGCAGACACAGCCTACTGTTGAGTAGAGTGTCCATCCAGTTCAGGGACGAGGTACAGTAACTAGGAGGGAAGAAGAGCCCAGGTGGCTGTTGTTTGTGATATTTGCAGTAAGTATGGACAAGAAAAAGAGGAGTCTGAAGCTGGTGAGGTGTTTTTTTTTTTTTTCAGTGATGGGGCAACCCTGACAATTAGGTCTGATGGGACAGAGAGAATAGAGTCAGTCCACAGGCAACCTACATGGCCTTCTGGCCTGTGATTGCACAAAGGGTGTCTGCTGAGATTTTGGCTAGATTAAAGAGGTGAAGCCGGGAGAAAAGGACAAAAGAATCATGACCTGGTTTTCTTGAATGTTTGGTCTTGTCATTTCTGCCTTATTGTATTTCATTCTGAGATTCATTTCAGAAATAATTAGGGAAGAAAAATTAAATACTTTTAAAAAATCTATAGGTAAAACCCATAATATCTACAAAAGATAGAGAATAGGAGAAAATGAACATAGGATAAACAGCCATATTCTGAAGAGTCAGAACTTAGTAATGGTAAGTCACATATGGAGCTGAGAAATTCCTATGGCCTGGTAATATTGTAGGCATTATAGTGACATAATACAGTCCAATATTCTCCTTGTGTATAGTGAAGCTGGTGACACAAACCTACCACACTGTTAGTTGTGTAAAGTGTTGCATACCATACAGTGCCATACAGTGCTGAAGAGTAGTCATTATAGATCATGATAATAAGTGACTGAAACATTAATTTACAGTCACCTTGAACACTTGTCATTACTTTAGAGTATGCTTCTTTTGATCACAAAACAATAGTTTTCTATAAAATACTATGCAATGCCAGCAGTAGCTGCATGTGAAGCCTGGGAGTTATATTTTGTGGTGTTTTCACAACAATGAAACCAACAAGGACATATGCTTCTATTTGTTGCTATTGTTGAGAGATATATAACTGCATGCTTGAAAAAAGCTGAAGGAAAAGCATTTTAATTGACAATGGACAATTCCTGAGGGTGGGGTGACATATTGAGGACATCTCAAGACATTGTGAAGACAACCCAAAATAAATAAAAATTTTGTTCTTCCTTCGAATTTCATCAAAGATGAATGCCACTATTCTGCTTGAGAATGACATGAAATGATACTGAGAGGCAAAACTATATCATTGGGTAAGACCTGACTTGAACCACTAGACCTGCATACCTGGAGGTGCCACTCAGTGGATGTTAGAAAACATGGGTTTTTTACATCATATGGCCTCAGTTCTTACATCATACAAAATGCTGCATTGGAAATGCAGCTGATAGAGTCTCTTATAGAACACAGCATATGATTCTGTGGCATTACTAGAGAAGCCTTTGCAATTTGTCAGCTAGTGACATCAATTTGAGAGCATCAGGGAGTACTGGTAAAGAATATAGACATCTATATTTCACTTTAAACTCAGACCAACCTCTCTAGGGGAATTTAAGAACTGGATATATATGGAAACAAACATGATCAACCATAACAGCTTTGGAATTATATTCTGCTTGGGAAGTGTCAAGAGACTAGGGATAACCAGAACACAGACAGTGAGAAAATTAACCCTGAGCTGACTACATGTTAGCTGTAGGTAACCTATCCTTCTTGGGCAAGCATTTCAAATGTGTCATCGATAAGGAGCTTCTAGGCACTCCCTGAAGCCTTCCTGCTTCCCTCACTCAACTTGCATTGGCACAGAAACCACTTCCTTAAGGACAATAAAACATTTAGTTGCTTTCATATAAAAATGCAGTTCCTGATGACTCTTTAAAAATTTGAGGTAAAGATAAATGGAGTAGACCAGAGGAGTATCCTATTATCACACTTGTCACCAGCTGTCACGAAATCACATTTGGAGCTTCTGATAGCTGTAAAGGAGATATTTGCAAGTACAGTAATGGCTGTGATAAGTAGCTGTGATATGAAGAGAAAGACTTGAAAACAGGTCTTATATCTAAAAGAAAATGTCTGAGCTTTCTATTGCTAGGAAACCTGAGCAGGGAATGGCTTCTGTTACGAATAAAGAGGAAGAACTCAGTAGAAGATTATGAGGGGCAGGTACTAGAAAAGAGGGCCAGAGGCTTACCCAAGTCTATAAATCACATGAGCAAACTAAAACAAGTCACTGTGAGCATATCTGATATTCTCAAAGTATATATATTCAGAGGTATGTGTTCTTTTGTAAGGTTTTCTTTGGATTAGGACAGCAGGTCCAATAGAGGAAACAGGGAAGTTCTTATCAAAGAATGCTATTCTGTTTCTTTGTCTTTATAAAAGTATATGTGGCTGGAATAAAAGTCTAAGATTATAATTTTTTAAGCCACATTTCTGGGTGTGTTTGTGTGTATATATGGAGGATGTTTTTGTGTGTGTGTGTTTTTGTGTGTTTTTGTGTGTGTGTGTGTGTTTGCATACATGCCTTGGTGTATATGTGAAACTCAGAAGACAGCTTACAGGAGTTAGTTTTCTTCCTCTATCATCTGGGTCTGGAGATTTCAGGTTGTTAGGATTGTCAGCAAGTACTTTTATCTTATGAGCCATGTTGTAGTTCCCCTGGGCTATTATTTTTATGATTTATTAGATGTTGTAGAATTTGATATTCATTAATATTTTTAAAATTGAAAAATGTGTTGATTAATCTTGTTGACCATCTTGATGAAATTTAGCATCTCCATGGAAAACAATCTCTGAGAATATCTGTGAGATATTATCCAAATTAGGTTAATTAAGGTGGGAAGAACTATACTGGATATGGGTGCACCATTCCTCGGCCTGGGGTCAAGAACTGGATATTAAGGAAAAAGAGTACTGAACATGAGCATTGATCCTTTTTCTGCATCCTTGAACAATGTGACCAGCTGCCATGACTTCCAGAGACTACCAGATAAAATTGTCTTCACTGAGTATTTTGTTGCAACACTTAGACTAATAATAAAAATTATTTTTAACTAATAAAAATAATGAAAATTGCTTGACATAAAAGATTGATTCCTATGCACACAGAAACCCATCAAATCTGTGAGCAGATGGAGAACTAGAGTGTCACTTGGAACCAAGTATTTCCTAAGAGCTCACCCTGCAGTTCCTTCTACAAAACACAGAACTCCTTTTTAGGATTCCCACCAGTAGATAGTCAGCTTAATTTTTCATTTACTCTCCATAAGTTGTGGTGGATGCTCACAGATAAAGCTATTAAATCAACTAATCTGATGGTGATATGTGATGACATATATCAGGCATGAAGGTGTAAGGGTTGCTCTTTCTAGCCTCATGGTAAAAGTCCCACAAACCTGCTTGACCATTGTTCACTTCTCTATGCATAAAACCCCAAACAAGCAATTATTCAATGACTGTTTAATTCAAGTAGTAAATGAATAAGAATAATTATCCTGTGTATTTCCATCCTATTTATTAAAAATGAAGTGTTTTTTGGCACTTGGGATATGACTGTAAGGAAAGTACTATTCCATGGCCTAAGAACCTACACTTAAGCCTGTAGAAGCTATGTGAAAAGCTGATCATGCTGGCACATTTATAATCCTAGCAATGTGGAGCTGGAAAGGAAAGAGTCTGGCTCTCACTGACCCGGCACTCCTTGTGAGGTCAGTGAGCTCTCAGAAAACCAAGTCAGATAGCATAAGGGGGTGATGATACCTGAGATGGGCATTTAGCATGTACACACATGAGGACGCACATGAATACTTAAGCACAGGCACACATACAGCAGTGTATTTTATTCCATTAACATGGGGTGCCATACTAGAATTCTAACCCGAATCTTTCTCCAATTTCTGACTCAAAGTTACTGCTTACTAACCCTGTGGCATGTACCAGGCCACATTTTTTTATTTATTCCTTTTATATCCTGCTCACTAGTTCAGTTACCCATAACCACAATTCTTCCCCCACGTCTTATCCTCTTGACCTCTGAATGGGTGTGGTGCCCAGGGTATCCCCCGACCCTGTGACTGGCTACTTTCATTGTCTGACAGCAGATAGTTCTGAAAATAAGAAAGATGATCTCTGAAGAATTTGTATCCCATTATTATTCAAGTCAAGTGAAGGTTGAATAAATTCAGAAAAATAAGGAATTCATTATTAAGAAAATAAGAAGTTATATCTGAATTTTTCTTCTTGTTGTTTCCCAATGGTTATTGGCACCTCCATTTTGCAGTGGTTTGGGGATTATTGTAGTGAAAATGTGGTTACAAAAATACAGCTTTGCTTCCAGTCATCACAACATGGACCTCACCATGTGACAATGCAATTTGTGTTTTAAAATACATATTAAATTCCAGTCCAGTCCCCAAAGCTGTATTTCCTAGCTATCCCATCCTGCCACATACAGTTCTTCACTGCTTGAAGCAAACCTGATGTATGGAAATCAGAATTGTCTTCAACTCAAAGGTGATGCTTTTCTTTATAAGAGTATTCACCAAAATGTTCCTAAGAAATAGCTTCTTCTTTTCTGCATTTAAATGGTAATAAGACATTTGAAAACCCAATCTGGAAAGAAAACTTGAGATCGACAATGCTTGTAGAGGAAACAAAGATAAAGAAACACATGTGAATACTGATTTCCATTTTTTCAAAGTGTTGCAATCAGTTACCATCAACATAATCCAATTAAAGAAAAGGTTGCCTTATAAAATATAGTGGAGTAATAGGGCAAAAAATACTTTAAAAAATAAATGAATGTTAAATTTGAAACACAGTCACACGAGACAGAGAGAGAGAGAGAGAGAGAGAGAGAGAGAGAGAGAGAGAGAGAGAGAGAGAAGAGAGGTGAAATTTAGACATTGGATTCTCACTATGTTCTTTCTCCACAAACCCACACACATATACTCTCAGTCTAACTGGAAAGGTTAAACTGAAATGCAAATATATTTTTTTCAGTGTGGCAGTTTCAATAAGTAAGCCCACATAAACTTAGATGACATTTGAACATGGGGGTTCCCATTAATTGACCTATTTGGGGAAGTTGTGGCACCTCTGTGGGGTGGAATCTTGCTACAAGTTGTCACTGGGAATAGAGTTTCAGTGTTTCTTGCCTTGTTCCACTTTTTGTTTGCTCCCTGTCTCACACATTCATTTGAAGATATGAGTTCTTAGCTTCTAGTCCTGCTGCCATGCTTACTTCATCGCTGTCATACTCCCTGCCATGGACAATCATTCCTCTGTAACTGTGAATCAAATAAGCTTTTCTTTCTCCAAGTTGCCTTTATTCATGCTACTTTATCATAGCAACAGGAAAGTAACTAATACACTCAGTAAGGCATGAAGGTTCTATAACCCAAAACTTTTGTTGTGTTATGCATGCAAAAGAGGACAGATATCCATTGCCAGCAACGGAACCAAACAAGCATTTTCAAACTAGTTCATGAGAGCAGTTGCTAGACCAGCAGTCAGTGATTTTTTTTTTTTTTGCCCTTTTAGGGCTGGTAATTATGGAAGGAGTTGCATTTCTGATGACATTCAAAGCAATAAGTAGGGCATGGTTGAATTTCAGGGAATAAGTGATTACATGCAGGAGGGAAACCTCAGGCCTTGTAGGCTCCTCCAAGTCACACTGTGCAGGCAGTGACTGTCTCCATCCCACACATGGCCAGGCTGTGTCTGGTCCTACTGACTGGGAAGTTCTCTGTGGTGATTTATATATTGCCTTCATATCTGAATGCTCCCAGGTAAGGATGGGTTCACTTGCCTTTGCTTTTTGGAAGTGAGGAGTCATCTGTCACATCTTATGTCATTTAAAATATTTCTTGGCTTAAACCTTTCCATTTTGTTATCACAAGTAAGATTGCCAGTAGTTCCAGCTGGGAGCTATTTGAGTTCTCAGGTGTGTGTTTGAAGATGTAGAAGCATGTGCCAGGAATATAGGTTAATGCCAGATTCCAGAGAAATTCTGGAAACCACTCTCAGAATAACTCAGAGTTTACTCGTGAATTCTTTCTATGGGGACAGATGCATCACGTTGATACTATTCTTATGAAAATGGGGCTTGAGTACACTCACGTTTTATATAGACAACAGTTTGTGAGGATAATTTCTTCTTTATTCTGGTCATTTGTATCTCATGCTATGGAAGCTGATTAAAATTATACACACTCTTCCTTTCTTCAAGTATAGAAAGTGTTCAGATGTGTATTTTCAACACCTTCTCTGGCTAAAGAAAGATGCTTGCTTTATAAAAAAAACTATATGCTCGATATTTGCTACTTTTCTCATTGTTTTGTATCAAGGATATGACTATAAGCAACTTAAAGTAAGAAGGTTGCAGTCTGACTCATTGATGGTGTGCAGTCTGACTCATTGATGGTGTTGTCCATTTTGCTGAGGAAAGCCTGGTGGTCACAACAGGGCACAGATCATGTACTTGTGTGCAAATAAGGTGCTCAGCTGGCTTTCTCCTTGTTTTCTATTTCATGAAGACCAGATAGCAGCCTTTTAGATGATAGTACCCATATTCAGAGTCCATCCTCCTTCACTGAAACCTTTCTGGAAACAGTCTCATAGACATGCCCAAGTCAATCTCCAAGTAACTATTTTTTCTAAAATAGAGAGTTAAGAATCATCATCACATATGCTTTTATAGGACAACTGTCCTTCACTATCTAGAATAAAATTACCTAAAGGATATCATGTTTACAAAAAGTATTTATGAACTGTCCCAGGTCTAGTTATAGTCAGATTGAGACTCTGGCTCTGGTGCAGTCAGCTTTTGCCTCTGCCTGCTCATTTTCCTTTATACGCATTCCCCATGCTCCTCCTTAGAGAATTCTTCAATGGAATTTTGTGTCCCAGCCACAGCCTGAGAATGAGATTTGAAGAAAACTTTCTTGGATTGCACATTGTTTTTAAAGATAGCTTTATAACATAGACTATTGTGCTTTTACAATGAGTGCACACTTGGTAGTGTTACATTGGGAGGTTGTGGAACCTGTGGAGTGGAGAACATGGCTAGAATATGATGGTTATTGAAGACAGATCACTAAGAGTTATAGCCCAGATTTTTGACAGGCAGCACCTCTTCTTGACCATTTATGATGTAAGAATTCCTGGATCAAAAGCTTTGTTACCATAAGCAGGTTAGCTTCCACACATTTCTTAACTTGCTATGTTCCCATGAAACTGTGAACCAAAATAATCATCTACTTAACTAAATGAAATAAAGAATAAAATCTTTCAGATATTTACTCTTATTTACAAGAAAAGCAACTAATACATTTTTCGAGATCCTCTCATAAATACATAAAGAAATAATATGCAGAATACCTGAAAAATGTTCCCTTCTCACTATTTCAATGGAATCCTGAACCATCTCCTGATAATTGTCAGCTGAGCAGGCTCCATTTCATGAAATCCTGCTACCTCACATACCTCAGCAGTTGCACAAAGGCCAACACCCTGTACTTCGCTAAGCAAAAGCAACTTCTTCAAGAGTCTGCCCTTATGCCCATGGCAACCTTTCCAAAAATTCCTTCACTGCAAATCTTGGCATTGAGAATATAAGATATTGTCCTATGCAGGATCCATGCACCTAGACATCATTAATCATGATAATAAAAATGGCAAAATAGTGTACTGATTATGTAGATGTAGACAGTGAAGTCATAGGTTCAAGAAAGCTAGTTGAAATATGTGGAAGGGGAGAACAAAGTCATTTTGATTACAGTTACTTGGGCATGAACATACACATATGATTTTTCCAACCCTGGAAGTCAGTGAAAGTAGCTATTGCCTGGGAGTGGGCATATTCATATATATTCCCCAAATCTGTGATGCCAGTGGAAGCAGAGAACCAATAAATAACTAAGTGGATTAATCTAGATAGAAGAAAATTTGTTACAGAGTATGTTAGCATAGTACTCCTACAAGTAAAATTCATGTTGCTAATTCTTTCCACTAATATTCTTATATGTCTCATTTAAAGACAAAGATGAACAAAACAGGCCAGTTCAATAGTTTCTTCACAAGCACCTGACTTCCAAAGTCCAGCTACCACCTATTCCAGGACCTTGTTCTTTGTTGTTTGTGTATACAAGAGAAAACGTTTTCTATCTAGGTTAGATAAGAATATGTCCCATGTAAATATACCCATCTTAGTTTTCATAGGATAACTGTTTGATATATAATTGTCTTTAGTGACTCTTAGATCATTTTCTTGCAAGGCTGATTGTTGTTTTCCCTTTGTTCAGACACATATATCTATATAATATTTTACCCTCAGAATAGTAATTAGTAAAATATGCTGTCCTAGTTTGGGTTTTATTGGTATGACCAAAGCAACTCTTCTAAATGATGACATTTAATTGGGGCTGGCATAAAGTTTCAGTGTTTCAGTCTATAATGATCATGCCTGGAAGCATTGCAGCATGAAGTATACATGATGCTGGAGAAGGAGGTGAGAGTTCTACATCTTGATCCAAAAGCTGAAAGAAGGGGGACTGTCTTCTGAAGGCAGCCAGGAGGAGGGACTCTTCTACACTGGGTAGAACTTAAGCATGGAGATCTCAAAGCCCACCTCCACAATGATACATTTCCTCTAATAAGGCCACACCTATTCCAAAAGACTACACCTCCCAATATTACCACTTCACATGGGGCAAGCTTATTAAAATCACCACATACATTGAATTCTTTTAAATTTACATTTAATAGACATCTTTTCAGATGCTTCTATAATCTCAATTGAAATTGTTATTATGAAGAGGATACTAGAAAAGTAACAAAACAAAGATACTCTCCATGAGAACTCAAATGAAACATTAGCTTCCTTTTGAACCCATAAAATAAACAAACAAGTATTTTGAATTCTTGAGCAGTTTTTGAAAAGTATTCACACAAATTGTATAAAATATATATCCCATATTCTCTTCTATTCTTGTCACACAAAGTGATGGCTAAGGTGGGTAGTCCATGCCATCGTTCTCATTCTTTCTCTGGCTCTTCCTCGTTTTTGAGTGTGATTATTTTCCACATAAATCTGTAAACTTAGCCTTTGTTATATGGATAATTTATGTTGCAATTTTTGTAACACCTGCTTGTCACAATACTTTTCTTCTCTTAATTATATCTTCACTTTATTTTGGTGTTGCATAAGTTTGGTGTTGGACATCATTTTTTTTTAAAAGAATGTGTCCTAGCTTTCTTCTGTGTTCTTTATTTAAAATAGTGATTTCCCTTGAAGGAGACTTCCTGAACATAAAGATTCTGACCCATTTCCTAATGGTTGGAAAGAATCCTCCTGTTCTGAATCCAGGCCAAACACCTTCTCAAAGACATTTTTAAAGCTCAATAAAAACACATTTACAGAGACATGAGGTTAAGTGATTTTAAGATGTAAGGTTAGATGGCTGGTAGGTCATTGCAGAAATGTTTACATGATTCTTAAACAATGGATGATCTCCAGTTTGGATGGCTGATTCCTAAAATTTTTCAAGTACACAGAGAGGTACTGCCTTTCACACAGACGGGAAAAGATGAGGCTGCTTAGCTTTACTATGGTAAGGAGCTATAAAGAAGAATCATAAACTGAAGATTGAGACATTTGAAAGTTTCCAAAATGAAAAATTCATGCACAGCTGTTTCATTTTGAGTTGTCTCATTCAGGGGATTTCATGTCTGTGAAAGAAAACCAAAATAAGACAGGATTTTCCAGATACCCTGCTTGATACAGTGTCTCAAGATTGAGTAACTGAGGCTTCAAGCAAGATCTGAACATTACTTTGCCTTTGTCAAGAAACAAACAAGCAAACAAATAAAAATGTTATCAGTATAGTGTTTGTTCATCAACAACAAGAACAATAAAATAACCAAATTTCTTTATTTTCAATGGTAGTGTTAGAACTCAGTTTACTGGATGGTTTCTGAACTACCAATAAAAAGCTAATTCCTAGCAACTACTAAGAGGCTATTGTCTGGCATATTCCATAAAGAATTTTCTACATACCTCACATGGCATCACATGATACCTTGTTTATCTGCAGCAGGACAGAACCATCATTGTATTCCACTTTAAAGAAGAGGGGAAGGAACACAGAAAGGGTCAGTTTGACCTTAAATCTTATATCTGAGGCACACACTCAGTCCGTTAGGAAAATAAATCCCAGGTTTAAATCCTGCACCCTTTTTACTTTACCTTAAGTTCCTTTCACTTTAGACAAAGAAGAGAGCATCCAGTTTCCCAAATCTCCTTCAACCCACCAGTGTCTTAGTGTCTTTGTGAAAATCCAGCCAAGAACATATTAAATACAAACAGAAAGGTTACTCCAGTAAATTCACTGCAGTGCACAAGATGGCTTCATTTGCAAATTTATGTCCTTGGGGCTGGTAGAGGAAAATTCACTCAGCTAATATGTGTGCATTGTTTTTATTTATTTATTCATTCATTTATTTATTTATTTATTACAACTGACATAGAAGTGGATTTGGTATCACAAAATTCTGTTTTCTTTCCCTCTTTCAATTTACAGTAAAAACAGTAACTTTTTCTTTTGTTGCAGGCTCCTAGCAGGAAGTCTCTAAATGCCCAGGAGAATTCTCATGTATTATCAATCAAACATTAGCAGGCAAGGAAGCTGACTGAGAATGGGGCATGATGTAGGGTTTGGCTATAGACTTAATGACTAATCCTCTGCAACCTACTTCGTCCCAAACATTCCAAAACCTACCCAAACAGCACCAATAGTAGATGACCAAGTGTTCCAGAAATCTAGTACTTGAGGGATATTTCACTTTCAAAAATAACATGGGGGATGTACTTAACCTTTGAGAAGTACCAAAGAATAGATTTTTGATAGGATCTGATTTCCAGAGAAACCAAGATTTGATTAAATAGGCCTAGATAAGAGTGGCTCCCACCTCCAGAGGGAAACTGAGAAGCAATCAAATGACCAATGACTCAGTGAAGCCTCTTGAATGACTCCTTGGTCAGAGTAGTGATGGTATTTCTTTCCTTGGCTGGCGCTGTTTTGAGTCCTTTAGGGTACCATTTTAACTTTAAGTGTAACATTTCCTGAACTTAATGAGACAACAGTGAATTATTAAACAAATAGGGAGTGTGGGTACTCTTGGACATCAGCACACTGAGATGTTGGACTCTAAGTCAGCCTCTGAGTTACTAATGCTGCCTATGATTGCTTAACATCAGCTTTCTGCTGTCTTATAAGATGGTACCCAAACTTTGCTCATTTCTCATCCCCAGTCCTCCTGGTCATGTTCCTTGAATCTATGCAGTAGTGACTCTCAGGGCCAAGCACAAACTTAGTACTGATCTACTATGAAATGTTCCAAGAGTCACAGCACCACTCTGTTTCCTGCCTTCACATCTCTCTTCATCCCATTACACTGAGATGTGAAGGAACTCAACTGCCTGCCTAAAGCTGCCCAACACTATGCCTCTTTGCCATGATATACTCCATCCTCAAGTTGTGAACTAAAAGGAGTCATTCTACCCTCTTGTGGCTTTTTGTCAAGTATTTATTCAGAGCAAGAAAAGTATCTAATGCATTTAATATGGTGGTATATCTTTCCTTCCCTCCAAATTCAAAATATGACTTTTAAGTTTTCTGCCTATTCTGGACAAGACTACCTGATTTAAATGTTGCAAGGGAGCCAATGCCAATGATAACAACATAGTTTACCTCTTAGATTTGAAAACTGAATATTTTCATAATAAATCTGATCCAAGTGATTCAACGTTTGAGTTAGAATCCCTGCACTGAAAAGCTTGAAGCTGAGAGATCCAGACAGTTCCTTGCTCTAGAAGTCTTTAAAATTTGAACCATTTGTCTTCTTCATTTTTTCATCTCAGCAACTTGGGTGTTGTATGGCTGGTGGAAATGGAAACCTGTGTAACTGATCTCAATATTTGATATTTCAATTTTAAGAATGTCTGTGAGTTTTAACCACTTTTGATGGCTAATTATACATGATGATTCTTTTAGTTTTAACAAAACCATTAGGTAAGAATTCATGTATATTTTTCAGATAACATATTGCAGGAAAGACTTCTCTTTTTCTACCACTGCATTTTTATCAATTTAAAGTAAGTACGCACAACTTGAGTGTTTATCAACAAGAGAAATGAGAATTGTTACTTACTTGTATAACAGCCACAAAGTATAACTACGGACAGATAAGTAACATAAGTACAAATATAGCATCATATGATTTAGGAAATTTTAAAACTTATGAAAGGCCTAAGTCTTGCATTGACAAAGAACATTTCAGAACAATGATATAATGAAATAATTGGTGATTTTTCTTGAATATATTCCAAAGACAATGTGTGTGTGTGTGTGTGTGTGTGTGTAACCATTGTCCTGTCCTCTGAAGAAAACAGGAAAGGAAAGATAACAGAAGAAGGAAGATACTACAAATGTCAGAACCACACCCACACTGATGGCAGCATTAATCCTTCATGACAAAAAGTTATATGAAATACAAGCCATCTCTGTGATAATCATGCTTCAGCCAAGTGTGTTGATACTGATAGATAATGTCTTTACAAGATTATCTAATTAATCACTTGTATTTCACATATCTACTACAACACCTCTTGCCTGATTAAATTATCTGACTGTTTTTTAGATTTCCAAATTAGTGCTATGGATTCAGCACCAAAGATGTTTTCATTCACAATCATAAGGAATGGGTAAATTTTGAGTATAACAGATGAAAGCCTATGAAATGGCACATGGCAGATCATCAGACAATATGGGTTGACTAGTAATATTTAAAGAAATGTTAACATAATATAAAATAATAAGTAGAGAGGAAGGAAGGAGGAGGAGAGGGGAAAGGAACAAAAAAGGGTTGGAAAGAAGGAAGGAAGGAAAGAGAGAGAGCAAAAAGAATAAATAGAGAAATTAACACCTGGCATTGAGTAACTTGATTATTTGGATTAAATAGATGTTTACTCATTTGCAAAGATTCAAAATAAAGATTTATTTCATTCATAGACAATATAGTCAAACACACTGTATTTGATTGTATGTGAAGATAAGCTAGTTAAAAATGTAACTGAGAATAGATGATCCTGAAACAAAGATTTGCATGCTTAAAAAACAGAGGGCTGATATCCATAATATACATATAATTCAATAAATTAGATACCAACAAACCAAATAAACCAGTTTTTAAAAAAGTGGTTCAGACCTAACAGAATTCTCAACAGAGAAATTTCTAATGGCAGAGAAGCACTTAAAGAAATGTTCAACATCCTTAGTCATCAGGGAAATGCAAATCAAAATGACTCAGATTCCATCTTACACCTATCAAAATGACTAAAATAAAAAAACTCAAGTGACAGCTCATGCTAGTGTAAATGTGGAGCAAGGAGAAGACTCTTCCATTGCTGGTGGGAGTGCAAACTTGTACAACTACTCTGGGAATCAGTTTGGCAGTTTTTCATAAAATTGAACTAGTTCTACCTTAAGACCCAGCTATACCATTCCCGAGCATATACCCAAAAGACGTTCCATCACATCAAAGGGACTGTTGCTCAGTTTTGTTCATAGCAGCTTTATTTGTAACAAAACAGAAACTAGAAACAACCCAAATGTCCTTCAACTGGAGAACGAAACTATAAGCCAGCCCCAGTGAAATGTTGTCCTTTATAAGAGATGGAGTTAGAGTGAAGACTGAAGGAGAGCTGAAAGGATTTGTGGCACCATGAGGAGAGCAACAATACCAACCAACCACAGCTCCCAAGGTCTAAACCACCTGGGACCACTTAGGGAGGGATCCAGAGCTTCAGTTGAATGTGTAAGAGTGGAGGGCCCTGCTGGGCATAGGTGGAAGAAGAGAACCTTGACCTCATGAAGGCTGGTTCCCCCAGGGGGTGGGATTTTTAGGGTGGGGAGGGGGGGGGGGGGGGGGTAGATAGAGGTTACATCCACAGAGAAGAAGGAGGAGGGGTGAGGGGATTGGGGGTTCCTGGGTGGGTGGGGGATGGGGTAAGGGGACAACATAGGAAATGTAAATAAAATATCCAATAAAAATTAAAAAACAAAAACAAAAAAAGAGTTCCTTTCTTCATAGTGTATCTTCCCAGAAATGAGACCCTAACTAAGACACTTACTATGATGCCAGAGACTATTGCTAGTGTGGTTAAGGCCCTGCCTGTTACTCTTGGGGATACAATGGGCATCATTATTACACTCAGCATTTCAGCTCTGGTAACAGAGTGTTTGCAAAGAGGTCAGAATAACTACCAAACCACAAGATCTAACTGTGTAATCTGAAACTAGAATGACATGGCACCACTGCACTGTCCAGTAGAGACAGGCAGACCTTCAGAAGCTACCCAGGTATTTGAGCCTGAGCACTTGTGTTTATAGGTAGGTTGATGCTTCTATTCTCCTGCTTACCAGGAGAAAAAAATCCATTAAAAAAAAAACTATAACTTAGCTTCCTAGGCTTTTCTTTGCACTAGAGACCATGTTCTGTGCAAGACACTTGTCATGTTAATGTGTCAAAGCCCAGAGTACTACGTGAGATGACAGATGCCTGATAACAAAACACCATCATTTCACCAGGACTTGACCTCTCTGAATCAAATCCAACCAGTTCATCCTGTGACATTTTATAAGATTTTATTTTGGTTTAAGTGGAGTGAATGGGGACTTGAATCTTCCAAACTAGTGATATTTTGTATGAGTTAAGACAAAAGTAAGGGTATGTTACTCCTAAATAACAGTATTTGAGGGACTTCAGCATATAAACTTAGATGGCATGATATATGTAATAAGATATTTCTTTTCTCAGGATAGCTGGCTAGAGATAGGACAGCTCATTTGAAAAATAATATTTTCTGACATTAAAGTATTCTTGGCTATTTTATAGGCATGACCTAAAGCATTTCCAATTTTCCCATTTTTATCTGACACCCATGACTTTTGAAATAAGAATTGAGGACTCTCCCTTTCAGGTGAAGGTCTTGAGATCATTCTCAGGCCAATTATCCATTGTGTTTCAGAGAGGTCAAGTTCTTATCTAGGCATCCCAGAAGCCTGCTTGACAGTAGACACCTGAGCAGGGCTGTTTTAGGGGACATGTGTCAAATGTCACAAATCCACAAGCACAGGCATGGCTGCAATACTATTTATCCCATGTGAATGCTGGTGTTCTTCACTTTACCAGCTGCATCACAGTCTTGTTTTTTTTGTTGTTGTTGTTGTTGTTTGTTTTTTGGTTTTATGTTTTTGTTTTTCTCTGTCAGGTCTCTATTTTGCATTTCTTATCCTAATTTTATATACCCTACATCCCTCTACTCTGTGAAAGTCTTACTTTAAAAAGGGAAAGACTTTGGCTATTTTAAGACATGACATTGGCTGAAGGTTTTAATTTAAAGTAATTATTCCCATTTTGGCTGATACTGCCAACTCAGAATCCATTTTGCCTGATAGGAGGGATAGAGAGTTACAGAGGTGAGAGAGGAGAGACTCTAGTCTAACTACTGTTTCTTATATCACATGGTATTCAAAGGATAAGTGTCAGCAATCTACAAAAGCCATGACTGTCCAACGTGGACCTCACTGCTTATTTTAGAGCATAATTGCTGAATAGCTAATCTCGTGGCTCTATTGAATGATAATCAGTAATTACCACAAAGTCTGAGACAAATAACCAATATTCTGAAATCCTCAAACTACATTCAAGAAACCACAGTTCCATGAGTGGGTCTATTCTGACCCACTCATCAGCCTTCCTATTGTAGAGATAGAGAGATGAGGAAAATGTAGATTTTAAGCCGATCTTATTTTCCATGTGTCAACATACAAACATTACAACAAGGGGATCGCTTTCTCTGCAAAGATGGCCATTTTTGAACCACAGTACTTTTATTGAAATGGAAAACTCCATCAGACAAATAGCATTTGGGCTTTCATTATGAAATCCCTCTTTCTTCTGAAGAAAATGGGAAGAGATGCTGAAATCTTCAGCAGCCATCCATCAACTGGTTAGGACAATTATGAATAAGTTTTCACACTATTATCACATCTTTTTCTCTGTAATCTCAAGAGTCTCAACTGGTTGAGTGGTGATGCTCCATCAGAAAGCTTAGAGCAAGACTAGCTACATAGAGATTCAGAAACCATTCATGGTACGTTCTTTTCAGAGAGTAGAGGAGTAAGCAGATGAAGGGGGCGTTTATGGTCTATAATTAAAAAATAAGGACTTCAAAATAAGTAGAGAACATTTAATTTAGAATCAAATTAAGTTTTTGTCAATAATTTTTACCCTAGTAAAATAATGCCATTCTCTTTTCACCGACTAAGCAAAATTCTCCATTCTGTTGTGTTTCTGTAGCCAGGACCTCAGTGGCAAAACTGAATATTTTCCTTAAGATTGATTTGAATACAGAATTAACTATTGTAAGTATGCAAAAATGTAATGATTATATAAGAATAGACATTCACAAAAGTACAATTATTTGAAAATTTCTGTGATTAAGGCTTGGTCTGAGTATTATTTTCTACTGATATACTGCTTAATATTCAATTGCACTTGATATTTATGAAAAATGTATTTAAAGTATCATATAAGTCTGGGAAGTCCTATCAATGTTGCTGCCATTCTGATCTATATATTCCTCTTAATTCATGAATTGTTACCTACTCCTACCTCTGCACAAAATTCTCATTGGTAGGCATGATCATGAATCTCAATGCAAACATCACTTTCTAGGGTGTCCGTTCTACTATAAATGAGCTAGTTTTACTCTTGTTGTGATTTATTAAATATTACCTAGGTTAATTCCTGTTGTAGCTTTTATCCTAATATTTAAATCATAGGATTTTGTTAAATAAAATGAGAAGACCGTAGCAAGAATTCACTTTGCTCCTTTTCTACTCATAATGTGAAGTATGACAGACTTTGGAGTCACGTATACCTGTGTATAGAGCAACTTGACCCATCGACAGTCACAGGTTCTACTGTGAACCTGTTACTCACTTTCTGCACTCTGCCTCTTAACTGCAAGTGAGAGAGGCATCATATTGCAGTGAATCTGGGTAATTCTCCGGTGGGGAAATTATCCAGCCCTGGCAAGCTTCAAAAGAGAGCCTTGTTTGTGGGATCTTCTGCACAGTGTCAGAATTCCCTCTGCAGGCTGGTTCTAATAAACTCATTACATTAAGATCAAAATGACTGACCAGCTGTTCCCTTCCCTAAAGTATTTGCATTTTAAAAGGTGAGGAAAAAAATCCCATAAAACCAAGAGGCCAAGTTTGTGTTTCCTAAAACCAGAGATCTATGATTTGTGGGAAAACAGTGTAAGGACATGGAAAAGGCCTTACAAATGTCTTCTCACAATCTGGACCCTGGAAAGACATGCTTTCTAAAATCCTCCAATCATTTGCAAGAGTCTCTGAGGGACCACCTGGCCCCCATATCCTGCATTGGTTTTTGTGTTCATTAAAATCCGTTCATTAAAATCACTTCTCACTGTAGAGATGCATGTGTAGCTGCTTCATTTGGGACAGATTCTCTCATCCTGTTGGACAGGGTGACTCCCAGCAGGGGTCACAGCTGGTCTAGAAGAGTTAATTATCCTCAGGATGGAGCCACAAAGCCATAAGCCTGTCACTCAGGCCTCTGCTCCTGTCACTCAGGCCTTTGCATCTGCTTCCTAGTACTTTCAGGTTATCAGAGGAATGAAAAGGAACACCTATTACCAGCAAGACAAAATTCGTTTCTGTTTTTGGATAATGAGTGACTAAATCAAGAAAACAGAAGATACAAGCATCTATCATCATTTGCATTCAACAGATATAGATGAACTCAGTGCCGTGGGTTACACTAGAAACAGTTCTTTTTTATGTAAACCAAACTCTGCTTCCAAAATTTACAATCTACTGCAATAAGATAGATGTTAAAATAGAACAGAAAGTGGAAGCTAAAAAAATGAGGTTAGTTGCTGGTGACAAAATTAAATGGTGTCAAGCAGGGTGTGGTTCCTATTACTTTAAGAGGATGAGGAAAGGGATTGTCCTAAATTCAAGGACAGTCTGAGCAAAGGAGTAATGTTTATCTTGAGGAAAAGCAACAAAAACTAAGGAACAATAACAAGCCAATACAAACAAAACAAATAAGAACATATCCAAAAATAAATTTTAGCACTACAAGGTTCTAGAGAAAACATTTTAAAAGACAAAACCTGGTTGCTTTTTCTAGGTGATCATGAAAAAAAGAAGCACTAATAACATTTAAATTGAGATTCAAGTCCTCCCTTTGATGTTGAAAAAAAAAAACTAATTCCATGTAGAAAATGAAAGTTTTTAGTGTTTCAGTTAGGGTTTTACTGCTGTGAAAAGACATCATGACCAAGGCAAGTCTTGTAAAGGACAACATTTAATTGGAGATGCCTTACTGGTTCAGAGGTTCAAGTTCATTATCATCAAGGCAGGAGCATGGCAGCATCTGGGCATCTTCTTCTGAAGGCTGCTAGTGGAAGATACTGACTTCCAAGGAGCTAGGATGAAGTTCTTAAGCCCATGCCTACAGTAACACACCTACTCCAACAAGGCCATGCCTCCTAATAGTGCCACTCCCTGAGCCAACCATATACAAACCATCAAAGAAGGCAATCATTTTATATGCTAACTAAATCACATGTACAAGTGTAAAGGAGATCAAGAAAGAAATGAGGAAGAGGTAGAAGAAGAAATTTCCATTAAATTTGCCAACCAATTGACACCTTCATCTTAGAATCCAAGGCCCTAGAAGAGGGAGGAAATAAACATGTATTGTCTAAGTAAAAAATTAATAATAATTACTTTGGGGAAAATTATATACACATTAGTGGCATGAAATGTGATGATGTTGAAATTATACGTGACAAGAATAATTTAAGGAGGGGGTCTATCTTTCCAGTATGATGAGAGAGTCATTGTGGTGGGGGAGGAAGGCATGGGAGCAAAAACATGAGCAGTGGGTCACATGGCACCTGAGAACAGGTAGAAGAGACACACCAGACACCACCCCCTTTTCACTTTTATTCAGCTCATGAAATGATGTGCTGCCCCACCCCCATACACATAACATCCATTTTTCATCCTCAATTTAACCTTTCTAGAATTATCCTTAAAGAGATACTCAGAACAGAGATGTGTTTCCATGGTGATTCTAAATCCAGTGAAGTTCACAATGAGAATTAACCATCAAAATATCCTTTCCTAGAATATTTTGTTTGCATGATCTGAGATATGGATTTTATATGGAAAGGATCTTTGTTCCTTGTTAAGACACAATTTTTTTTCTTCTCATTTCTACCCTTACGTTGGAATTAAAGAATTTCAAAAATTCCCTTTTTTAAGGGTTATATCTTTCCTGCAAAACTATGTTTCACCTCTGACCTCCGAAACCAGAGAAACTAACTTTGCATGAAAATCTACTCAGATTTAGTCTAATTAAGATGCAACCATAGGTTGAATCTCATACAACAACTTTTATATTTATAAGATAAAGGATGATAAGGCTGGGATCAAAAAAATCACTCACTAGAGTGCTTAGCATTAAAAACATGAGGACCTGCACTCAATCCTCAAAACCTACATTAGAAAAAGAAACAGTGGACATGTGATGTGCACTTGTAATCCCAAAGCTGAGATGCTTGAGAAAAGGGTTTTCCTAGGGCTCATTGGCCAGCCATTCTATTTTACTTGGTAAGTCCAATTAGAGACTCTTGCTCACAAAAATAAGGTGGACTTGTTCTAAGTGTTGGCACCTGAAGTTACCCTTTAGTCTCTACATGTACACATGCATGCATGCAATTCCATACACAGGAACACACACACACATGTATACACACACAGAGAGACACACACACACACAAATAAATTGAGCGACAGGGGTGGGAAAGAGCACATAGACACAATGGAACAGTCTTCAGTGAAGCCTAAAAGTCAAGGCTATGAAGGACATCCAGGAATATCAGAAGCTAAAGGAAAAGCATGACATGGGTTCTTTCTTGGGTACCCCCAGAAACATGGGCCTTGCTACACCTTGATTCAGTGCTTTAGATATCCCAGTGTGAGAGCTGTGTCGTTCTCTATGGTGACCACTCCAAGAAAACATGCATATCATCTTCCATTAGAAATAATAGCCTAACATCCTAAGCTGCTAAATGAACTGTGTCCTCTTTATTTTCAGCCATGTATATTGATGGATTCCTCTGTAGCAACTTATAACATTTATGATGACTTTCTTTTCCAGGAGATTTTTTTACTTAGTGGATTAGTCGATTTGGTGAGTTTTGCTGTGTATTCCTAGCTGCCACTGAACTTGCCCCAGTCAGCTTGCCCCAGCCTGTTGAGTGGAGCTTGCAGGTGGCAAGAGTGGATTTTGCTAACCACCTTGTTTGTTAGGACTGTGTGACTACTCCTTTCCTGGAACATTTTGCATTTTTAACAAGTGAGAAAGAATGGACTTTGAGATGCCGATCCAAGTAGACATGAAAGGTATATTTCAGTTCTTTCATTGTTTTAGCTCCTTTATTTTAACAAAAAGAAAACAAGTGGTGACAGTCTCAACAGCATCTACTGTCTTTAGCAATTATTATCATTTTGTTCATTCTCAGTGAGAAATAGAGCTTGTGTGGTGTGTCTTTAGAAAATTCAAAAACCCTTTCTTTCTAGCTCTTCTCTCTTTCTCTCTCTCTCTCTCTCTCTCTCTCTCTCTCTCTCTCTCTTTCTCTCTCTCTTACACACACACACACACACACACACACACACACACACACTACTAAGATTAAAACCCTGCATACAGGAAACATAGTTAATATAGTTTAAAGTGTTATTTTCAGGTCTATACTTTCTCAGTGAACAAAATGACATTCATAAGCAATTAAGTTGAGTTATTGGTAATAAATCATGATTCAGAATTTGAAATATTCCTGTTGAGGTGACTAGTTTTCTCCATAAATGCATTTTCTGATAATTCTTGTGTGGAATCCCAGATCAGTTAGACAGTAAGAAAGCCTGGAAGTTACCTACCCAGTCCTTAGACACTCTTTTGTTCTCTCAAGCAATTGACTAGAGAAGGCATATTTACAACAGCTTATGGATGGGATTTCTTCCTGTGGACAGCGAGAAGTCTCTGTGATTCCTGGAAATGTCTAGCAAATGAATCTATGATTTCAATGTATAAAATAAATGATTTGTATTTTCCCTTTGTTCTCCCTCTATTGAGGTAGATTAAATTCCATGAGGAGACATATCTTTTATTTCAAACAGTTTTGTCCAAGTTTGATATAAACATGTTCAAACTCTTAATTCAAATGGTTAAGTCTGATATTTATGCAAATTTGAATTCAAATTCAAAGTTTCAGTCTCATAGAAATATCAAAGATCAAATGTGGAGCCCAGCAATTGACTGTTCTAGTGAAGTGGGGAGAATGTTTTTTGAATGTCTTATAGATATGTATCCACATGCTGGTTTTGCCTATCAGACTTCCCCTTCACCATTTGGGGCATAACCTGGAAAGATCAGAGAAAATATTGGCATTATGTGGTGAGTAATGCCATGCTTGCTTCTTGGTTCCTGCTGCTTTCAGGATGCAGATGCTTTTGACATTAGATATTTCCTCATGTAATATTCTATTTGGCGTGAATTACTGAAAATCACTGAGGATATCTCCCCAAGAACTCAAAGCTGCAGTGTAATAGGTTGTTGCTAATAGCTTGAAACTGTACAGTAATCTAGTTTTAAAATACAACACAAATCTTTATCTAAAAGCAGTAACACCTCACTCTCGTGTTGGAAGAGTGTTTTCACATTTCCTCTTGTGATACATTGAAAGGGAGAAAGCTTCAGGAGAAATGATGCATTCTGGGCAAGGAGCCAATTTAAAAAGTCTGTTCTTTCCAGTTTGCTGTCACTTGTCGTGGTTAAACAAAACATGGAGGAGAAAAAGAGAAATTGGCTTCAGTGTAAATGTCAACATTCTGATTAAAGCAAACATGAAGCATTCAGGACTCTTGACAAAAAAAAAATTAAATTGAATTATGAAGGCTATGCAAATGGAGGCTTCTCTGGTGTGACTATCAGGACATGTGCTTTGTATTTTCTGTCTGTGTTGAAGAAATTTCTGCAACTGGACAAGGTATTCAGAAAGAGGAAAAGGAATGTGCACACTATTTCCTTACTGCTGACAATTGGAACCTTCCAAAATGTTGGTTAAGAAACACACTATCATGTCACAAATCCAAGAAGGGTTACAAAGCTGACAGGGATGACTAGTACTTTCATTCAACTGTGTTCCTGGAGAAGCCTTGTCTTTCTCCACGAGAAAAATCTACCAAAGTATTTATTCAGGGTTTCAAAGGCTATCTTTTCTATGAGGTGGGGAGCATAACAACAATGCATACTAAATGCAGATTTGCAAGAAATGCAGTGTTATGTCCTGCCTATCTCTGTTTTAAAACAGACATGAAATACTGAATTGCTTAAAATGCTGTTTGGAAGGATTCTCAGCAGGAATTCATGATATGAAATTTTAAAGGTAGAATAATACATTCAATTTTAGTAATTAAAATGAATGGGAAAATGAAAAGTAGTCAGTGTGTGATATTTCTCTTTCCCGCAGGGAGGATATAATTGGCATTTTGGATGAACAGGCACGGTCCTGTAGTAAGCAGCTGCAGTGTGCTTGCTTATCTGTCTGTGTCCATACATGAATAAGGTTGTAGCTAAATGTAAGGAAATACGTCATTGTCTGAGGTTCTTTGAATGAAACTTCTGTCCAGGTTTTTTTTTTATTCCTCTTTGGGGTATTCTAGATCTGATATCAGTTTCATCGTGTTCTCTAGGTATGCCAGGCTGTCCCGTACCAACCAGAGAAGCCCATACCTGGGTCATACTCTCACGTCTTTCTGTGCTGGCCTTACATTAACTTTGTATTCATTTCATAAATATTTCCTGGAGATTGAATGTCAGTCATTTTGCCTTTTCTTCACCTTGTTGCCTATGCAGTTTCTACTCTTGACTTATTTATTCCTTTCTCAAAACACTCTGTGCTTTTCTATTTCTGAATTTTTTTGGCTTTTTATTTCCTACTTAAACTTTTCCTTGAAGAGACCTTCTCACATCTCCATTTGTATGACTACACAGATTTTGGAAATGCCTGAGAAAGGTAATATGTTTCTGCTGTACTTCAAAAGAACTTCTTTGTCGGGTCTTTGTGGGGTTTGGGTATGAGTGTAATTGTAGCTTCATAGAACGAATAGGGTAGTGTTCCTTCTGTCTCTATTTTGTCGAATAGTTTGAAGAGAATTGGTATTAGGTTTTCCTTGAAGGTCTGATAGAATTCAGCACTAAAACCATCTGGTCCTGGGCTTTTTTTAGTGGGGAGACTTTTAATGACTGCTGCTATTTCCTGAGGGGTTATGGGACTATTTAGATGGTTTATCTGCTCCTGGTTTAACTTTGGTACCTGGTATCTGTCTAGGAAATTGTCCATTTCATCCAGGTTTTCCAGTTTTGTTGAATATAGGCCTTTGTAGTAGGATCTGATGATTTTTTTAATTTCTTCAGTTTCTGTTGATATGTCTCCCTTTTTAGTTCTGATTTTATTAATTTGGATACTGTCTCTGTGCCCTCTGGTTAATCTGGCTAATGGTTTATCTATCTTGGTGATTTTCTCAAAGAACCAGCTCCTGGTTTTATTGCTATTTTGTATTGTTCTTTCTGTTTCTATTTGGTTGATTTCAGCCCTGAGTTTGATTATTTCCTGCCTTCTACTCCTCCTGGGTGTATTTGCTTCTTTTTGTTCTAGAGCTTTTAGTTGTGCAGTCAAGTTGTTAGTGTGTGCTCTTTCCAGTTTCTTTTTGTAGGCACTTAGAGCTATGAGTTTTCCTCTTATCACTGCCTTCATGGAGTCCCACAAGTTTTGGTATGATGTGTCCTCATTTTCATTGAATTCTAAAAAGTCTTTTATTTCTTTCTTTATTTCTTCCTTGACCAAGTCATCATTGAGTAGAGAGTTGTTCAGTTTCCATGTGCACGTGGGTTTTCCATTGGTTTTGTCAGACCAATCTCCCTTATGAACATCGATGCAAAAATACTCAATAAAATTCTAGCAAACCGAATCCAAGAACACATCAAAACAATCATCCATCATGATTAAGTAGGTTTTATCCCAGGAATGCAGGGATGGTTCAATATTCGGAAATCCATCAATGTAATCCACTATATAAACAAACTTAAAGAAAAAAAACCACATGATCATCTCACTAGATGCTGAGAAAGCATTTGACAAAATTCAACATCCCTTCATGATAAAAGTCTTGGAAAGATCAGGAATTCAAGGCCCCTACCTAAACATAGTAAAAGCAATTTACATCAAACCAGTAGCCAACATCAAGCTAAATGGAGAGAAACTTGAAGCAATCCCACTAAGATCAGGGACTAGACAAGGCTGCCCACTCTCCCCCTACCTACTCAGTATAGTACTGGAAGTCCTAGCCAGAGCAATTAGACAACAAAAAGAAGTCAAAGGGATACAAATAGGAAAGGAAGAAGTCAAAATATCACTATTTGCAGATGATATGATAGTATACTTAAGTGACCCCCAAACTTCCACCAGAGAACTCCTAAACCTGATAAACAACTTCAGCAAAGTGGCTGGTTATAAAATCAACTCAAACAAATCAGTAGCCTTCCTCTACATGAAAGATAAACAGACTGAAAAAGAAATTAGGGAAATGACACCTTTCACAATAGTTGCAAATAATATAAAATACCTTGCTGTGAATCTAACCAAGCAAGTGAAAGACCTGTTTGACAAGAACTTCAAGTCTCTGAAGAAAGAAATTGAAGAAGATCTCAGAAGATGGAAAGATCTCCCATGCTCATGGATTGGCAGGATTAATATAATAAAAATGGCCATCTTGCCAAAAGCCATCTACAGATTCAATGCAATCCCCATTAAAATCCCAACTCAATTCTTCACAGAGTTAGAAAAGGAAATTCTCAAATTCATATGGAATAACAAAAAACCCAGGATAGCGAAAACTATTCTCAACAATAAAAGAACTTCTGGAGGAATCACCATCCCTGACCTCAAGCTGTACTACAGAGCAATAGTGATAAAAACTACCTGGTATTGGTACAGAGACAGGCAGGAAGATCAATGGAATAGAATTGAAGACCCAGAAATGAACCCACACTCTTATGGTCACTTGATCTTTGACAAAGGAGCTAAAATTGTCCAGTGGAAAAAGGACAGCATTTTCAACAAATGGTGCTGGTTCAACTGGAGGACAACATGTAGAAGAATGAAAATTGATCCATTCTTATCCCCTTGTACAAAGCTCAAGTCTAAGTGGATAAAGGACCTCCACATAAAACCAGATACACTGAAACTAATAGAAGAGAAGGTGGGGAAGAGCCTTGAATACTTGGGCACAGGGGAAAAGTTCCTGAACAGAACTCCAATGGCATATGCTCTAAGATCAAGAATTGACAAATGGGACTTCATAAAATTGCAAAGTTTCTGTAAGGCAAAGGACACTGTCAATACGACAAAACGACAACCAACAAATTGGGAAAAGATCTTTACCAATCCTTCATCTGATAGAGGGCTAATATCCAGTATATACAAAGAACTCAAGAAATTAGACTCCAGACAACCAAATTACCCTATTAAAAAATGGGGTAGAGAGCTTAACAAAGAATTTTCAACGGAAGAAACTCGAATGGCCGAGAAGCACCTAAAGAAATGTTCAGCATCCTTAGTCGTCAGGGAAATGCAAATCAAACAACCCTGAGATTCCATCTCACACCAGTCAGAATGGCTAAGATTAAAAACTCAGGTGATAGTAGATGCTGTCGAGGGTGTGGAGAAAGAGGAACACTCCTCCATTGTTGGTGGGACTGCAAGATGGTGCAACCACTTTGGAAATCAGTCTGGTGGTTCCTCAGAAAATTGGACATAGCATTACCTAAGGATCCAGCTATACTACTCCTAGGCATATACCCAGAAGATGCTCGAACATATAACAAGGACATATGCTCAACTATGTTCATAGCAGCCTTGTTTATAATAGCCAGGAGCTGGAAAGAACCCAGATGTCCTTCAACTGAGGAATGGATTCAAAAAATGTGGTATATTTACACAATGGAGTATTACTCAGCTATTAAAAACAACGAATTCGAGAGGTTCCTAGGTAAATCGATGGAACTAGAAATTATCATCCTGAATGAGGTAAGCCAATCACAAAAGAACACACATGGTATTCACTCACTGATTATTGTATATTAGCCCAGAACCTTGAAATGCCCAAGATGCAACTCACAGGCCACATGAAGCCCATAAAGAAGGAAGACCAAGTGGGGGTGATTCGGTCCTTCTTAGAAGGAGCAACAAATTACTCAAGGGAGCAAATATGGAGACAAAGTGAGGGACAGAAACTGAAGGAGGGGCCATTTCAAGACCACTCCACCTGAGTATCTATCCCATGTGCAATCACCAAAGGTAGAGGCTGATGTGGAACTCAGGAAGTGCATGCTGATAAGAGCCTGATATAGATATCTCCTTAGAGGTCTTCAAGAGTCTGACATACTCAGAGGCAGATGCTCACAACTAGCCATTGAACTGATCATGGGGTTCTCAATAGAGGAGTTAGAGTGAAGACTGAAGGAGAGCTGAAAGGATTTGCGGCACCATCAGGAGAGCAACAATACCAACCAACCACAGCTACCAGGGTCTAAACCACCAGCCTGGGAGCACTTAGGGAGGGATCCAGCGCTTCAATTGAATATGTAAGAGTGGAGGGCCCTGCTGGGCATAGGTGGAAGAAGAGAACCTTGACCTCATGAAGGCTGGATGCCCCAGGGGGTGGGAACTTTGAGGGTGGGGAGGTGGGAATGGGGGGGGTAGATAGAGGTTACATCCACAGAGAAGAAGGAGGAGGGGTGAGGGGATTGGGGGTTCCTGGGTGGGTGGGGGATGGGGTAAGGGGACAACATAGGAAATGTAAATAAAACATCCAATAAAAAAAAAGGACTTCTTCTTCTTCTTCAGAACTCTGATAATATTGAATTGCAGACCCTTGTCTATGCATCTCCATAGCCTGCATAAAACTAGCAAGTGGTGAGTGCAGGTAGAGATACTAATTCATGTCATCTGTCAACATTCAGATGCCTTATCAATATAATGACTATAGTTCTACTACATCACTTGCAAGGCGTTTGTCATAAATAAAGGTGATGATTTTACTGATTGTTGTAGTTCTATGTTTTAACTTTATTTTCATTAATGCCATTTATGAAATTGAGAGCACACCTGAAGGGTGAGTATCTGAATGAAGACACTTATAAACACAGAAGATAGGGAACATGCATATTTGCAAGACACTTTTTAATCCCCCATTGGAGGAATAACTAGAAACCTGAAAGGAAGTTGTTACAATCTTAACAATCTACAAGTTACTGTTCTACGTTGTCAGGATTGTTTTTCTTGTGATACTTCAACCAGTAGAGAGTGTTGTCTAGTGAATGATAGGGACAGCACATGCTAGCTCCATCAGGAACATCCTCCACCCCAACATATTAGAGTGAATGAAGTGCATTTCAGAGGACCATACATGCTAATTCTCAACCTCACCCATTCTTTCTTCTCCTACATTCAGATCTCATGGCATCTAGGATTTCTCATGTACTAAATAATAATTGTAATTCCTGTTATAAATGCAGATGTGAAGCCCCAGTTTAGTAAGTGCCACTAAAGACATTCATGAATTCTGTCCACAAGCTCCTCTGCAGACAAATTGCAATAAATACTAAGATGTGCTTAGTATACATTCTGTTCTTATTCCCCAGGGTCCATAAAAGCTCCCACAGTCTGGAGCAGCATTCCTAATATTCTAGAAAATGGATGACACTAGCGATTTACCCAAATGATTCTTCATTTTTACAAAAACGAGACTTGCAAAGCTCTCCATAAGACTTAATTGACAAAAAATTAGGGTCAAAAACTAATTCATTCCACGATTTCTAATAGAATTTGTCCTCATTCATTTATTCACTCATTTAGTCTGGTCTTGTGGTACACTCACCTCTCCTCAGAGTGTTACTCAGTAAATACAGTGGGACACAAAGAACCTATTGTCACTAGAATTTACAATCAGCATTGTAAACTACATGTGGAAACTGCGTTGTATGATAAACAAAAATTATAAAACCTAAGCAAGAATTTGTAAGAGATTATCAGAAATATACTTTAAGCAGGTGAATTAAAATCAGAGGCACACACACTCTACGTTTTTTGTTTTTTGTTTTTTGGGGTTTTTTAGGAGCAACCTGGGAGCTGGCGTGAAACCAAGCAGGTGTTTTTGTAGTGGGTGGGGTCTCCTTCTCATGGCACTCTGTCCTCCCCAGGAGGAACAGAACTAGAGTGGATGCTTGCTGGCCTACATCCTGTATCTCCTCTTCTCAGATCTGTGTAGTTAGACTCGCAAAGGATGGCTTTTACTGTTTTTGTTTTCATGTGGAGAAAAATACATGTTCTTCTGCTCAAAGTAAACACTCTGGAAGCAGTTGCGACTGTTCAGATTTCTTTAAAGACCCTAACGCCACTTACCCTTGCTTTGCAACTGCAGGGAACATAATGAAATTGAAGTCTCTCATGGAGCCTTTCTTCTCCTTCTTTCAGCCTTAACAGAAAGCTGTAGGGGACCTTCTGGCCACCAATGTCACTGCCATTTCAGCGTCTGTTAGGTTTGTTCTTAAGGGGGAAAAAACGGCACTGGTTTAACGCTTTTTTATTTTTTGTACATATATGTTTTACTTAAAAACGCCCTGGGATTTGTCATTTACCTTTTCCTTCTCCCATCTCCTCCCTCATGTGCCTCAGTTGTTTCTTCATCTGGGACAAGAAAGAAGTTTGAAGTTGATTGGAGAGACTTTCTGCTTCAATGCTTTTGACAGGAGCTTTAGCAGCTTCCTTTCCTTTCCTTTTCCTTCCCTTCCCTTCCCTTCCCTTTCCTTTTTCCTTTCCTTCCCTTCCCTTCCCTTCCCTTCCCTTCCCTTTCCTTCCCTTCCCTTTCCTTTTCTTCCTCTCCTTTCCTCTCCTCTCCTCTCCTCCCCTCCCCTCCCCTCCCCTCCCCTCCTCTCCTTTTTCCTTTCCTTTTTCCTTTCCTTCCCCCACTCTCTCTCACTTCTTTTTCTTTTTCTTTTTTCCTTATGATGATCCTGGTACATTCCCTATGTAGTCACAGGGAATTCATACAGGTCACTTTGGAACAAAATTTGAGATCCTTATTGGACAACTTTTAAACTCTCAATTCTTATCGATATATTCCACTCAACGGGGCCATTCTTGAACTTTTCTGGTGTTTGGGAACCTAACTCCTGTCTTTTTAGCTCTGAGCTGTAGTCTTTGATGGATGAACCACTTTGCTGGTCTCCTTTTGATATTTGGCTTTTGGCAGCTGAATCAAACTTCTCTATGGGATCATACAGAATGGAAAAGTTCCACATTGATTCCTGCTTTTTTGAAGAGAAGAAATAAACATAGAAATCCAGTTTAAGTACAAGTTTATTTAGCAAGTAAAAAAAAAAAAGCGAAAGGCAGTGTACTCAGGAGAGGTAGACAGATTGGGTAAGGGCCTTGAAAAGCATATGAAAGCTAATTGAGTTCTGTGTTCCAGCTAATTCCATTATTTGATCTATATCTGGTAGGAAGCATGCTAACAGGTTAAGCTGACTCCTTTGCATGGTGGATCAAACCTTAACTTAGGATACTTCTTCAAGGCTATTCCCCACTTTCTTTTCTGATAGTTTCAGTGTATCTGGTTTTATGTTAAGGTTTTGACCTATTTGGAGTTGAGTTTTGTGTAGGGTGATAAGCACAGACCTATTTCTACATCTAGCCACCTGTTTGGCCAGCACCATTTATCAAGGATTCTGAGCCTTTTGTCCATTGAGTATTTTTTACTTCTTCATAAAGAAACAGAGGTATATATGTGTGTATGCGTATGTGTGTGTGTTTTTGTATAGTGTGAGATTATTTAGTCCTTGTGTTTTTTGTGTTTTTTTGGTTGTAGTTAACCTCTGTAGGTTGGTGTATTCCTTCTAGTATCTTCTGTACACCCTACATTTGAAGATAAATATACTTAGGTTTTGTTTTACAACAAATTTTCTTATTTTTGCCATCTACAGTGATTGAAAATTTTGCTAGGTATAGTAGTTTGCACTGTCAACTATAGAATATCTGTTCATGTTCTTCTTGGATTTAGAGTCTCTATTGAGAAGTCAGGTTTAATTTCAGTAGGTCTGCTTTTATATGATACTTGTTATTTTCCCCCTGCAGCTTTTAATACTCTTTCTTTGTTCTGTAAGTATACTGATTTAATTATTATTTGCTAAGGAGACTTTCTTTTATGGTCCAGTCTAGTATGTGTTCTGTATGTTTCTAGTATCTTGATAGGTATCATCTTCTTTAGGTTAGGGATTGTTTTTCTATAATTTTGTTGGGAATATTTTTTGCCTGCAATCACAGTTTCTTCTCCTTCCTCTGTTCCTATTATATTTACATTTGATCTTTTAAAAGTGCTCCAGTGTTTTTTGGAATTTTTAGATTTAACATTTTCTTCTACTGAGGTTTCCATTTCTTGTATTGTGTCACAGAGACACTTTTTCACCAGTGTTCATTGCTGCTATATTCAAAATACACATAAATTAGAAAAAATCTTGATGTCCCTGATCACACAAATAAAGAAAATGTGATATACTTACACAAAGAAATATTATTCAGTCATTAAATAAGTATCTTCAAACAGCTTGGTTGTTGACAAGACTATAGTTTACTCTCTACAAACTGATGGCAAGGCTTCATTGCTGAAGACAACATCTACACAAATTGTTGAATATAGAGAATTGTCACTAGTGCCTACATATATCCTTATTCCTGAAAGTTAATGGTTGTAGGTTAAGAAGATATTCTTCAAGCTACCAAAGAAAAAATATAAACTACAACCAAGCCACAATTTGATCTACAGTAATGTCCTTCCTTAAAGTTATACTAGGGCAGCAGTAGTAGTAAGGTTGTGGGAGTAACCAATAAATATTTGATTTGAATTGAGGTCCACTTCATGAAATATAACCCATACCCAACACTAGTTGGGTGACCAGGAACCTCAGACAAGATAGCCCAGAGACCAATGGTAAAGCCAAATATTACTGCACTAAAAGGAAAGGATTAATAAAATTCCTTTTATTGTCATCCTGGTATAACCATAAATCACTGCCTTGATCAGACATCATTAGAGAAGCTTCCTCCTCCAGCAGATGGGAACAAATATAAAGACCTACACCAATGCATTATGCAGAGAATTACAGACCATAGAATATTCATCCATAAATAGAATATTTCCAAAATGGTCTTCCTCTCTCTCAGGGTTCAGAAAACCCTGAAGAAGAAGAGACAGAAAGAGTGTTTGAGCCAGAGGACACAACAATGATGTTTGTTCTAAATCAGCAGGATCAAATCATATATAGACTCATAGAGACTGGAGCAGCATGCAATGGACTTACAAAGGTCTGTACCTGGTCTTCTGTGTACATATATGGCTTCTAGTTTAGTGTTTTCAGATTATGCAAACAAGTGGGACTTCTTTTATTGTATTTTACTTGCTCTTTAGTTACTGTAGTAATATTCACAACCTTCAATGGTAGAGTTTCTGGTTTTTAGTAAACACATATGTCCTGACTGTTATTCATTTTGTTTTTAGCTGTCATTAGGCATCTGGGCTTGGGAAGATTATAATTTATTAGAGTTGTTTTCCTTGCTTTCTTTTGCTCTCTGGTTCTTAGGGGTGTGGGCCTATGTGTTACTTGGTAGAAAATTTTTCTGAGCTCCTGATAGGTGTTGTCCCTGAGATCTCATGCAAAATGTGTTTCTAGGTATTTGAAGCTGACACTTAGGAATGAAAATGGACTAGTAGTGGGGGACCTAAGGGAATCTACAGAAGGTAAGAGAGCAGTGTATTCCATCATGAACTTCTTCCTAACCTGGGGATAGGAACAGAGAGAGAGGAGAAGTGTAGTAGTTGGTTTTCTAATGAGCTAGGAATGAGACTGGGGGATTGGTATTGGAGGAATGAAGGGAGGTAAATAAAATAAAACAGGTAAATCTTACCTGCTTTCTGACTGGAGTGGACTGTGTATTCCTAGGTAATGCCTGCTGGAGATGGGGACTTGGATAAAGCAATATGGGGTAGTTCTGTGTGATGCACTGAAGATGAGGACTGAGCAGAATCATTAGAATGGAAGCTAAAGCAGGAGGTCTGCTACGAAGCTAAGGAAAAGACAGGGAATTGGCCTTGGCGGAGCAGACAGAAAGATGAGGATCTGTAGTGAGCCAACCTGCTTCCCTGGTAGAGCAATGAGTGATTTTCGAATATACTTTTTGAAGATATATTGTGTAGTTTATTTTAAATGTAAATTCGTAAACACCTTTTGAAATCCACATAATGCTAATTCAGAATAATAAATGCTGTCATGGCATACTGTATCAGTCAAGGTCATAGGAGTGATACAAAACACACACACACACACACACACACACACACAGGCACACACCCTCATACACATGCATGCATTCATATATACAAATTATTACAACCCACATAAAATGTACATAGACTGGTGTCAGTTTCTTTAATTAATGTTTTCATATTTCTTGTTTTCTTGCTTTAACTATTGTTGACAAAATTTTCCCATATTCTAATAACTTCTTAATTTATAAAAGAGCTTTAGAAGTTTTATATATTTTATATTCATAAATATGACTGTAGTACATCGGCAATTTTAGGTAATTGTTTACAATTTACTGCTTTTGAAGTAGACAGTCCTACTGATACTATAGATCTGAAAATGATGCTGTAATTGTTTTTAAAACACTATATTGGTCAGTGTTTCATCACCATAACACATATCTAATACAGTCTACCTGTAAAACAAAATTTTTTCTTGCTTTCATAATTTTAGAATTAGTAATCTGTATTTCATTGTTCACACTGCTTTGAATGAATTAATTGTGTTGCAGAAAAAAATCTGTGGTAAGGTCCTAGAGCTAAGCACTTACTACTCTTAACACACACACATACACAAACACACACACACACACACACACACACACACACATAGAGACAAACACACAAACATACACACACACATACAAACAGAGAGAGAGAGAGAGAGAGAGAGAGAGAGAGAGAGAGAGAGAGAGAGAGA
>NW_021604688.1:7396059-7402217 GCF_004785775.1 Grammomys surdaster | reverse complement strand
AGAGAGAGAGAGAGAGAGAGAGAGAGAGAGAGAGAGAGAGAGAGAGAACCAGAATCTTCAGTTATCTTTCCATGTATACACTGGTGTCCCAAACTATAGAAAACCATGCTTATAGGTACCTTGACCTCCAAACACTGCCCCAGGATAGGCACTCTACCATTAACAGTAGGACTTTTTGGAGCAAGGAGAACCACATTGAAATCTAAAACACTGTATTGATGCTACTTGACAAGTAGATTACATTTCTTCTTTATGTCCTTTGACCTGCTTTCAGGGTGAATTACATTCCTTGTTTTCCTAATGATAAATTCATCCTGGAGTCCACTCAGTAAGCCATGCTATATCCATCATTTGATATGACACAAGTTTTCTTGACTGATATTTTTACAACAACACTATAGCTTTGATAATCCATTTATGCAAGCATACATGCTTGGAACATATATATATATATATATATATATATATATATACACAGATGTGTGTGTGTGTGTGTGTGTTAGCACAGTGTCAGTATTCTGCCAACTATAAGAAATGAGCCAAAAAAACCCCAAGAACCATAACCAACTACAACAAAAACAAACAAACCAATGAAAAACAAAACAACAAAAGCAACATTGAATCTTTCTAGACCTTGAATGTTTAGATTGAAGGAAAGAGGTTTATTTTATGGAGTTTTGATAGTACAATCTGTAAGACTTTCTTCCTGTATCCATCATAATGTAATCAGTAGAGACGTGTAGATGCACATACAAGGAGAGTGCACAAGCAAGGCAGTACACATAGGAATCATTTGGTTCATTTTATTGGAATTCAAAATAATGAACTAATTGTCTTAGCCTCCCTGCCTAGAAAGATCTGGATTTTGTAGTTGTGTATTTTATCTTGTTTTATTTCCTCTTACTGAGAGAGAATTTATGTTGACTTTTAGCATACCCCAAGATGAAAAGCCCTGTGAAACTGTAGCCTGGTATCTATGTAGTTTATTGTTGTTACATTTATGTTGTTGTAGTTTGGGGTCTTTTGCTTTGTTTGTTTTCTTTTTGTGGGGTGGGGCACTGCAGAATATTCTTGCTGAGAACTCAAAGACAGGTTTAATATATAACGTTGGAAAGACAGATTGGTGTTAGATGCTCAGGAACCTGAGAGGTCTCAGCTCCTCTAGTCTAATTTAGCATTTCCATCCACAGGTGTTTTCACTCATACCTAATATCAGGAATTGTCAAAATAATCTTGGAAGCTCCTACCAGTGTTTTGACTGTATGAACTGAATTCACAGTTCCTAAACAATCTCTCAGCCCCTGAGCTGGACCTGATTTACCAGGATTTTAGGCAAAGAAATTATATTTAGTTTAGTCTACCTGGCTTATTTCATCCCTCAGCAATGATTTTCGAACTCTGTGAGCCAAAAGCAGCAATGATGATTTACACAAGCCAAGGAAGAGAAAGGCATATCTCTATCTTATGAGTCTATTTACAAAGGAAATTACAGAGATACCTGCTTACTAGGAAAAAAAAAATCACAAAGTTGAGACAGTGAAAGTGCCATTAAGTCATTTTTCCATCCCTAGAACCTGGCAGGGAATTGTTCCCTGAGGTGCAATTCCCTGCTTCTCTTGCAGCCAAGTTTTAAACATCTTAAGCTAAAGCACTGCCCTGCCCTCCCCCAGCAGTGACTATAGTGCCTCATAAATCTCTGTGGTCTGGGTCTCTTGTGATGCTTATTTTGTTGTCCCTGGGAGGCTATGTAGTTGTGTCATGTGCTAAGGAAAAGAAAGCAAGTATTAGACCTGTGCATGTGCCACACACTGAATCTGTTAACATCCTTTGCTGAGTTTCTTTAATTCAGAAACATTAAATCTTAAGGATGCCTCACTACTTCAGTGTGCATGTCTTTATTGCTCCCAGGGGCAGCATGGAGCCCCATTCTGTGACTTCCTCTTCTACTGAATGGCACTGGTGGATAGGACCAGTGCTTTACATATGCCATTGAAGCTTGAAGTGATGGCTCACAGAAAGACATGATTCATCCCTTGCCCTAACCAGTCTCCCATCACAGTTTGCCTTAAGGTTGAGGATACATTAGATATCAGTTTTTAAAGAAACTTGTAATTTAGAAAAAGACAATTCTAGGAGTTATTACACATAATGTTTTGTTACACATTAACACCTATACCTGTGTTAAACTATTAGCATTAATCTTTCTATCCAGTAACTTAAATAAGATTTAATGAAACAAGATACAAAACAAAATAAATATATTAATCCATTTCTTATGAACTTAATTGCCCCATTTAAACTTATTTGTTAAAACTCTACCCCAAAAAGTGACAGTATTTTAATATTGCTTATTTAAACAGGTGGATAAGGTTAAACAGGTTTACAAGGACAAGGTGCTAATCCAAAAGGAGTGGGACCTCAAAATAGAAGAAAAATAACAGGAGTAAGTGTACACAGGCAATATGCCTTGGAAAGATACGTGTATAAAAGTCCATGGACAAATCATAAAGAAGGGAACTCATAAAAATCACCAGCAGGTACCTTAATTTGGGACATTTTCAAAAAATGCAAGAAATCAAAATACTATTTTTCGAGTCTCCCTAGTGATATTTATTTATTTATTTGTTTGTTTACTTTACAAAGTAGCATGCATTATGTTCTATTAGTTTAAGTATTATTATCATCAAACTTCTGAGGTAACACTTTTTTTCAACAAGTATCCTTTCCAGGTACTTAGTCCAAAAAGCAATTGCTAATAGAGAGGCTGTGTAGCGTTACGTAGCATATCTCTCATTCTAAGTGCAGCACTTATCATTGTGTATTAAAGATTCCGTATTTATGTATTTGCTTGCTCTGTGGAATTACATCTGTCACATAGAACATATACTTTAAAAATGAGTAAAACTTAGTATAGTAGCATTATTCTATAAATCTCAGAGAGATATTCTGGAGACACTTGTCACTTCAAACTTGAAGATTATATAGTTCAGGACTGTCATCTCATTGTATTTTTGTGAATGAATACATTTTGTTGTTATCTTCAAGTAACGGGACGGATATCAGAGAAGGTTCCTGCAGACGAAGATGCTGCTCCACTTTCACTGTTAGAGTTCACATCTTCTATAATCTGGTACAATGGCCCTTGTTCTGTATAACATTTATGTCCATATCTCACAACTGTTTAAATATTCAGTGATGTGCTGTAGTATCAAAAGTAATAGTTCTAATCCTTGGTTAGTAGCCATGAATTGCCAGAACACAGCTTTACTTGTGTTTATGTAAATAATTAAAATCGGCCACTGATCAAACTGACTATCTAAGCCTTGGTGGCTCTGCCTAGCTCAGCCGCCATGTTTCTCTGCTGGAGGCCATGTGTGTGCTGCAGCTAGAAATGGCCAGCCGGAAACACCAGCCCTGCCACCCACAAGATGTCAGCGTGGGAGATGGCTCTGCCAGTCTTCCACACTGTCTCTGCAAGGCTGGGCATTTCCCAGACTGTCCCGCCATCCACAGGGGCCCAGTAGGAAAATGAGAATCTAATACTTAAATTATCCAAAGGCTTATATATTTGGTAATGATCAGTAACAAGATACCCATACAATCAGAAGTGTAACCCAATACCCAACCTAGATATACCAACAACATTTGACTGCTACAGACACATGAACATCCTCCTCTATGTTCCCCAGTTTCTCAATCCTCTCTCTTAGCTCCTCCTCTTCCTTCTCCTCTTCCTCTCCTTACTCCTCCTCTTCCTCTCCTTACTTCTCCCACCTTAGCTCCTCCTACATACCTGTTTCTTCTGTTTTCTATCAACCTTGGCCCCATTCTTCCATGGCTGTCATCCTTTGTTATGAGAATATGCCACAATATTTCTTCAAAAAGTACCTCATACCTTGCCTTTGTCCATATAATAAACACAAATTGCAATTTTAAAATTCAGTGCAAGTATCATTTTTCTGTGAAATTACAAGGCTAATGCAAATCAACTGGTCTTTCTTTCTACCCATTTTTTTCTACAGCATTTTGAATTCATTAACCTCCAGTTTATGATACTGTTTGATAGTTTCATGAAAATGTCATCTTCCAATACATTCAAATGAATACCAATATCAATATAACTGATTAGAAAATAATTGTGTATTAATTTGGGAGGGGAAGACAAGTCTTCCCTCAATTTTTGAATGTCTCCTTGTTTCTTTTTTCTCTTCATCTTCCACAAAGTGTTCCCTCTGAAATCATATAAGGTGGTTATGAATTAGTATGGCATGATGATTGAGAAGAGTTTGGCCTCAGCCTCAGTGTAAACTTTGTGAGTCAAAAGCCACTTATCTTCATATTATATACTTTAATTATGTTCTCTTTTGTTTCATTTTATTTTATATATGTTTCTTTCTATGTATACACACACACACACACATATCAGATCAGATTAATTAGAACTGGACGAACCTTGGTATAGAAGACTAAACTTGAGACATCAGAAAGAGCAGCAAATAGTCTTAACTGCTAATCCATCTTTCTAGCCACCATTCCACAGAATCTGATGATGAATCTTACATAAGGTTAGAATTTTCCATTGCAACATTAAGATCTTTCTTTTTACCATCTTGTACATCCTATCATATAATAATTGAAAAGAGTATCGTATACCTGGCAAACAATATACCTGGCAGTGTGGTGTCAATTTCATTCAAAGGGGCTCATTCTTAAGCATTGTTTCCAATTATTTTCCTTCATTGGATGATGTTTTCATTTCTCATGACAGGAAACAATTGCCTTGGACAATTCTGAGATATTCTTGATGTTTCTGACATCACTAACCCCAAGACACTACTTAGACTTAAGCAAGCTTTCTAAAATGTTATATTTGATTATATAATATTAGAACTAAAAAAGTAGAATGTGCATATTATATACAGTGACATGTCAGGAAAAGTTCTCATATCAAAAAGTGCTATTAATTAATAGCCAGCACTCTGGCTAAAGTAAATGAATCCAAGATTTATTAAAAAGGGTTTCACGTCCTTCTTTTTCTTTAATAAACTTCAATTCCGCTACCTTTTGATGACTTCATATGAACAATCTCTGCATCAGACATGTTTCTGTGATATGAGTGCTCTTTTACTGTTTCATGGATATGCTCACCAACAAAATATAATACAATTCTTTCAATAATTCATTCCTTTCACATCCTGACCTAAGACTAAATTTTAGAACTGGTGCTCCAAAGCCCAACCTTGTGGACACTGCTTCACTCAAACAGAGCTTCTTAAAACTTCCCAACCCTACCGTGTATCTTCTGGCTTCATGCTTTTATTGGATTAGTCTGTTTCCACTGCTGAAATGTCCTCCTATGTTCAGGCCATGGCATACCCACACAGAACCAAACCAAAATCCATCTGTGTGAATTCTTTGTGTGTTTTACCTGGGTGGAGCGTATGGAATGTGTTCTCAACTGTCAGAATGCTCCACAAAGACCTCTGCTTCTCAGTTTACCAAGCAGTGCACTGTCAGATATTTACCTGCACTTTCCATCTGCCGTACCTTATTTGCATCTCCTCTTAAGTGTACAATTCATTTTATAACCTGTGCATTACTGCCCTCTTGCTTGAAAATTAAAATCTTATTATATACCATGCATCTTACCAATATTGACAATTAAGCCTGAGCTTAATGAGCTTATATATGTTACAAAAGAAAATCTTGAAATGTTAAAAGAAAATAGATTTAGCAATGTTTCAGTTAAACATGTTCTTTTCTAGTATCTTATAGAAACATAGGTTCTCAGATATCTTAGATTAAAAAAATTTAAGAGTTAGTCTTAAAGGAGACATTTCGGAAAGTAAAATCAATGATATTTCCTATTTATAAGGACAGAGTAAAATACTGTTTCAATGTATCAGAATTGGAACATGTACTATAACTATTCAAATATAAATCTTTTACAATATATAACATAGCAATTGTTTTAATTAAAACAATCATATTATTTCCCAACTTTCCTTTCTTCATTCATTCCAACCCCTCCCATGATCCTTTCTTATTTTTCCTCAAATTCAAGGACTTTTTTCTTTGTTATAAAACAGAGAGAGAGAGAAAGAGAAAGAGGAGAGAGAGAGAGAGAGAGAGAGAGAGAGAGAGAGAGAGAGAGAGAG
>NW_021604688.1:7368931-7396049 GCF_004785775.1 Grammomys surdaster | reverse complement strand
AGAGAGAGAGAGAGAGAGAGAGAGAGAGAGAGAGAGAGAGAGAGAGAACACAGTATATTTTGTCCTATTATATGTATGACTTCAAGTTTGACCATTTTTTACTGTACTAAGCAATTATTTGTACAACAGATAGCTTGTGAGCACAGCCTACCTTAAATAATCAATTCAGAAAGAGAAATTGGGAGAGAGAGAGAGAGAGAGAGAGAGAGAGAGAGAGAGAGAAGGAGAGACAGAAAGTTTTGTGGGGATAATATCATTTAGGGTCAGCAGTTGTCAGTTATAACAGAATAAGACTTTCAACATATATGTAGTGAAAGTAAGTAAGAGATTGTAAGACATGGCAACCTAGAGAATATTATGAGACTCACACTCAGATTACTCCTCAGAAGCTCCCTGAGAATTCTTTAGGAGAGAAATTTTCTTTGGTTAACCAGCATTTCACAGATTTGTGTCATTTACTTAATTCAATACATTTACAGACAGGGCTTAGGAAATCTGTCCTGACACCACATCCAACCTCCTCATCCTCTGCCTCACAGACACTACTTTAACTCTGTTGTTTATCTGTGAATGTGGGCAATAGCAGATGGGAAAAATACTGCAAAAGTTTCTGCATGCTTAGTAAATTCTCTGCATGAGATGGCTTCATAGGAAGAGAAGTGTACATACTTAATGCAGCTCACTTCAGATAAAGACCATATTTACTGCCTGTGAGTTCTTAAACTGTGTCAAATGTTGAAACCAATGAAAAGGAGTGAAAAGAAAAAAGACAGAAGACAAGAGAAAGGAGAGAAGGAAAGATAGAGGATGAAGTTGATGAAATACACGAAAAACAGGATACCAAGAAGGAAGTTTAAAAAAAGTTAAAAAAAAGAAAGATAAAAGAAACACCACCTGTCACATGTATCCAACTAGTCTCACTGAAGTTTCAGTAGCTGGCATTTCATCTGTCATATGAAAACATTTTCAATACCGTCTACCAACACAGCACTAAATTCTGGACTACCATTAATGTCAACCCATTTATAATTTTGGCTTGCAGAGCTACAAAAAGGCAGATGACAGCCCAGTATTTCACACCTGCTGCTGAAATGAATAAAAATGACTGAAATCTTTAAAACCACAAGAAAGTGGAAGGAGAAAAAAATAAAGCAAAGGGTGACTACAATGTAAAACCAATGGAAGCTCCCTGCTTAGCTTGAGTTTTAAGACCCAGGTCTTCGATAAGGTGACTTCAACAGATGTAGTAATAAGTATGGAAAAGCCCACAATTAGAAGCTGTCATGTTTGGGAATATTCTTGTCTATGTCTGATTGGTGTGATTTATACAACTACTTCCAATTTTGTAGCAGATTCTCATCAACAGGATTGTCCATTGCTCAAATAAATAATAACTTTCTCAGTATTCTACTTTAAACCTTGCTTTATGAAAACATTATGCATACACATATATCTGTGCTTATTTACTTATTAATTTATTTGCTTATTTTGGGGTTATTTTTTACATTTCTCTCCCAGAAGTATATGCAGCACAATAAGGGTACACCAAGTGTTAAACTGCAGTGTAATTACTAATTTTGCTGCTTTAATTAATTTAATTCCACCAAAAGCACAGTGAGAAATAGCTCTCATAATTAGTTGCTGTAGTTATGAACCTTTCAGTTTGTTTGTCCTGCCAACTATAGTGATAATGATATCTAAGTTGTGCATCTTTTAAGGTAAAAATCCTCTGTTTACTACAATATCAGGATACAGTTTGCCTTTCTTGTTTTCCTTTGGAGCATATACTACTTTTATTATAACATCAAGAAATGATTTACATTTCCCTTGTCTTATGATGTCCACTGATTACACTGAATAGATAGAACATGAAAATGCTATAATCTAAATAAATAATAGATTTGTTTTGATATTATCAAATAATTTCAGAAAATCTCAAATTATTCATGACTAATAATTTAGTAGCTTTCTCTTTTAATTATTTCATATTCACTTCATAAAACATAAACCCAGATCAACTGGAATAATACTGAAAAAATACATTCAACTTACATTAAAAGAAAAATAAAATCACCTAACTACGTACATTCCATCCTAAAAGATGTCAAGTATCAAAAATGTTTTTGTAGAGCACATTTCTGTTTTTGTCTTTGGCTTAGCTAAAGAAAAGATGAGGGATTCAGGGAGAGTGTACCTGTGAACCTTTGTGGAAGATAGTGTTGGGTTTTCCTTCTCTCCACAATGGAAAGGTAAAACCACATTGCTAGAACTTTAGTGGAACTTACAGCAAGATTCATCTCCTTTCGTAGTAAAATATCTTTTGAGGTTTTTTTATAGCTGGTCTGATCTCATTCCTGTCCAAGAGAAAGGGGACACACAGAAAAGTACTCAGAGACTCCTATCATTAAAGTATCAAAGGAATATAAAATGTTTCCCATAGAGTAACAATGCACCCAAAATAAACAGCCTTGAAATAGCAAGTATGTTGAAAACATATGTCTGATTTCATGGCAGCCTTCAACCAAAAGGCTGTGAGTTACTTCCAAGTATTTCAACTTGAGAGGACAGGGAGAAAACCTGAGCCACAGAATACAATCTCATCTCTCAGTATTTCACATGTTCCACACTGAGTGATCACTAAGATGCCAATGACATAGAGACTTTCTAAAGAATCTCAACTAAGGAAGACGCACCTCACTTTTAGCAGCTTCCAAAGTATCAGCCTCTGAGATGAAAGAGAAGAGATAGAAGATAGTCACATCCTTACTGGAACGGACTGTGCTCCTCTTGTCAAAAGGAGACCTACTAAGCAAGAACTGCCTCAATGTGTTTAGAAGAGAGGAAATTTGATTTAACAAGAGTTGAAAGTAGTGATTAGTAAGAAAATGAATACAAGTATTTCAGATATGATAAACTCCTCAATTTAAACTGTAGTTAGGTTGTCCAAAATTAAAATGTCTCAAAACATGAAATCAGACAATTGTAAAATGCATCTAAAAATTATCAATCAACTAAAATGCATCCCTTAGGACAATGCTAAGTGAGAAATTTCCACAAAGCAACAATTTATATTTATTATTTTTACATCTGACCACTAACAAAGTCCTCTTCTGACTCTTGCCAGTTTCATATACATATTTGTCAATGAGTGTACAATGAATGTTTGTACCTGCAAATGACCAATACACTACATACTGTGTGCTGTCAGAATTCTTTAATTAAAAAGAATTGTCTCTGAAACACTCATCCTTGGCATAGCTAGGAAAGCTTGTCAACGGAATGTGATTTGTAGAATACAGGGAGGGGAGAGCAAGTGTGCTGTCATCCATCTTTACTGGGAAAACATCTAGAAGCAGTTTGCACCATTTGTCCAGTGGATAAGCAGTCAGATGCCCTGACTGTCCTGAATTATCTACCTAGGTTGAGAAGCCTCTTCCTAAAAAATACATAGATTGCTTTCCAAGTTTCTGTCACAGCGAATCATGATATGTGGAAGCATGAAATTATAGAGAAAGACAGAAGGGACCTTCAATTTTACTTAGTGTAAACTTTGTAATTTATTGGTGAATAAATTCAGTAACAGATAAGTTGAATGACTTGTCCAAGGTCTGGTAGATCATAACTCAGTTCTCCTTTTTGCAGTCTAGTCATTTTTCCCAAAGATGTCATTTCCTAAAAAGCATTTGTTAACATACCCCAAGCATATTCTCAAGTTCCAAGTCAGAAGAACCTAGGTATTAAAGGGGGCATATAAAAATTCCTTTATTGAATGAATACAAAAAGGTATCAAATGAATTATCTTTCCTGCTGGGAAAAACACAGAGGGAAAAACATACAAAATAATTTGATGGGCTAGTCATAACAAAATTTCTCCTAAGTACATTTATTTGTTTTGTTGAAAAACAAGTAGTCCTCATGACCCATATGCTCATAGACGTGATGGCCCACAGATAGCAAACAACTCTAACACTAGACAACCAAAAGTAGCTTGTTCCATTAGAGTATTCTTTGCTCTGGAAACAACACCTGATCTCAGAGCTATTGAATCTTCCCCTTGGATATCATAATGCACTGAATAATTTGACACTTCTTAACATAAATAATGGGAAATAACTAGAGTATGAGGAAGTGAGATTTTGTTCTGAGCAGGGACATTGTTGTAAATTTTTTTTTAAAAAAAGACTGTCACGAAAATAACAATTATCATTTAGTACTGTGTATGGGAATTGGGGAGACCCACTGTATGTAATATGTAAACAGAGAAGCAACTAAATTGAGCAGATACACAAAGGCAGCCATGTTGTTGGGTAAAAGTCAGTTTATGAAATATTGATAAACATGAAATGATTGTCATCAGTCACTGTCAGAAGAGAAGGAGTCACCTCCTCTCTTTTACAAATGATCCAATTAAAGGAAACATGTTGGCTATAAAAGTCAAAATCAACAATGCACTGTACACTGACAACCTATCCAACATATAAAATCAATAGTACATTCTGCCTGCATCCAGCACAAAAAGACAGTGTGACTTCCCTACCTCTTTAGTCAAATATGACACTCTATCAATCGATCAAAACTCAGTATGTATTGAGCAAGACTTTTGAAGAATGCAAACTGCACTAGACCCTTACAACCCTCCCCATATTATTCCAATATATTTTAACTTAAAGGCATAATACTTGAGAATGTTCTGTTGTCACAGAGTGCTTTCTGTGTAATTATTACATAATTTTACATTGACTCTATTTACAAGATCATAAACTACTAAAGCTAGAATAGGAAATGTCTAATGCAGATTGTAATTTTACTTTTATCTCATGGCTTCCCAAAAGTTCTCCATGCAGTGTGACAAGCAAGGACACATAGATGGTTGTGATTAGTCATCATGTTTGCATTAGAACTGAAAACAATGTAAAGGGGAAACTGCATAAATACAAGAGATGAACAAATTATGAGTTTAACCTAAGTAAAGACCAACCCAGATGTTCACAACTGATGCCATAGGCAGAACAACAGAGGTAGTGGAGTTTCGATGTGACCCCTTGTGTCCAATGAGTGTGAATCAATTATTTTCCTTCTCTGTACTTCAAGTTGCTTTAAAAACTAGGGGACCTGATAAGGCTCTGTAGCTAGCCCAATATTGCTTGCATATGGCTGCTGAGAGTCAGTTGTCTTCAGTGGTATGATCTCTGGCCTCCTGTGGATGGCACTATATCCATAGGCATAGAGGGACCATCAATTATACTTGATGGTAATAGAACAAGAAGAAGGACATGGAAGAACAAAAAGAAAAGTGGGGAAGGAGGATTAGAAGGAGGAGATATAGGAGGGTGAGCAAGGAGAAGAGAGATGAATTTGAGGGAGAATTTAGTTGGGTATTTCTGGGAAAAATTGTAGAATAGAGAGGTTGGCCTCTCCTAAATACATTATATATGTTTATAAATTTATGAAATAATAAAACCAAGAGTGCAAGGGCAGAAGAACAAAATAATAGAAAGGGGAAGTAAAGAGAGAGAGAGAGAGAGAGAGAGAGAGAGAGAGAGAGAGAGAGAGAGACAGACAGAGACAGAGACAGAGACACAGAGACACAGAGACACAGAGAGAAGTGAGGAAGACAGAAGGAAGGAACAAAGAAAGAAAGGAAGAGAGAGAGAGAGAGACAGAGAGAGAGACAGAGAGAGAGAGACAGAGACACAGAGAGAAGTGAGGAAGACAGAAGGAAGGAATAAAGAAAGAAAGGGAGAGAGAGAGAGAGAGAGAGAGGAAGGAAAGAACGAAAGAAGAAAGGAAGGAAGAGAAAGGAAGAAAGAAAGAAGATAATGGCATTGAGGGAGAAAAAAAGGAATAGGCTCCATGATTAACTACAAATAGACTAAACCTTTAGAAGAAATGCATAGTGGATCATGTTTTAGACATGATGTTTCCACACTCAGACTACATTTTCTATCATGACAGAGCATGTAAACATGGAGACAAATTTTATGAATGGTAATCATCAGTGTATGTACAATGTATGTTCTTCTGTGTTCTTGGTTCATTTTATTTTCTGGATGAAGACCTCTAACTTCTGTAGATGGATATCTGTTTCTGGTCTGATGTCTATTCTTCCCAAATCTCCCCTCACCTCCTTTTATCTCTTTTCTCTCTTTCCCATCAAGCACCTCTTCTTTGAATTATGGTTTTTAAAATTATAAACACAATATTTTATAGAGAATATGGGTACAATCATATTCAATGATTGAAGAGTCAGCTGGATGGAAATGTATAACTATATCAAATGTCTTACACTATTTGCTAGGAAAATATTAGACAATTTTCCAGTTAGTATTTTACACTTTTCTTTTCATTTTTCTTTTGTTAAGCAACAGATCTTTGATCAGTAGAGAAATATTTGAAATATTTTAAAGCATGCCAGTAACTTAAGCAAGTGATTAGCAGTCCATTTTAATGTGTAATTAGGCATTGCACTTGTGTTTACATACATGTACTTTTTACATAAGCTATGGAAAGAGCAAACACTACCTTTTATGAAACATTAATAAGCATTATACAGATTATTCATGCTTGTAGCCTATAATAGTGTTACCTTTATCCCTTCTATTCTAACAAAAAATTGCTACTGACATTCTATTTTAGAGATGAAAACTCTGAAATTTAAATCTTTCAATAAAGTCATTTTTAGAATCATGTGTTTGTAATTCCATCATTGTGAAGGCCAAAGTAAGAGGACTGTTCCATATTTGAGGCCAGCCTGAGCTATATAGTTCATATTCTGTTTCTAGTCCTTGGTTACCTCCAAGGACTTGAAGATAAGACCCTAATGCTGAAGACACTACACATTTCAGACACAAAATGTGAAAGAGTTGAACTGGAACTGATCTGGGAGCCACCTTCATGAGCATTAGCTATAGTAGTACCTAAAGGATGTATGTAAGCTGCCAAGGGAAAGAAACAATTTAATGTCTTCCCCGTATGAAAATCCAATGAACTCCAACAACAACAAGTACAAGCTACCACGTTGGTGCATTAGTAATATTTTAATTTTGTTAAAAACCAATAACTGGCTAGTTAAAATTAGGATCAAATTAATCAAAGAATTTCCATGCCATAGTACTGTAAACCTAGCCAAATAGCAATGGGTGGAGTGTTCATGATCCCTAGAGGAGACCTTTTTATGCTACATGATTGAACACTACGATTTCAAGTCTATTCTAATATTTACGTTTATACCCACAGAGAAGTGTTTGTCTCATTCTCCAACAAAGAAATATTCTACTGAAGAGGAAGACAATTACAATAACCTGCAACTTGTAAAATTGCAGACAATAGGTGGTAACTTTCACAAACATGGTTAAAATATCTTTATTACAACCCTTACAACTAAGATAGAGGGAATATAGAAAAAAACCCATCCATATTAGTGATTGCTATATGGACTCATGGGTTGTGTAGATATATATTAATAGCTCCTCTCTTTATAGGAGGAAGAGGCACCCAAATGGTAAGAATGTGAGTTGTGCAGGATGAAGCTGACATGAATATAATGATGTTCTTTAAATGAAAGCCCAGGCTCATGAAACACTATCTTGGCTATTTAATTACATCTTCATATATGTTTGATTAAAATAGGAGCTTGGTGGAAATTTTCTTGTTTCCAAGAAATTTGCATGAAAACAAATCTAAGGCTTTGTACACCAGTGATTATTTTTTCTGAAACAATTAAGAAACTCATTAATTAAATATTTCATGTATTAAGTAAACTAAAGAATCAAAGCTATGTCTTTCATAGTTTATTGGTTTAGCAGTTTGAAAATAGCAAGACCCCCTGAGGGCTAGCAGAAAGAATGGAAACAGGCAACCTCAGGAGGTGGGAGGTTGGCGGGACCTTTCACCAGAGAGACCAATGAGGTGAAAGACTCTCAGGACTCAAAGGGAGGGACCTTAGATGAAATGCCTAACAGTAGTGAGAGAGAAGTTATAAAGCCTACCTCCAACAGGAAGACAGGTCATCCAGTGAGGGAGGGGATTGACATCACACAGTCAAAACTCTGACCCACAGTTGTTCCTGTCTGAAAGAACTGCAGAGATGGAAATGGAGAGGAGCCTGAGGAAAAGAAGATCTAGAGACAGGTGCAAAGTGGAATCCAGCTCAAAGAGGAGTCCCAAGGCCTGACACGATTACTGAGGCTATGGTGTGCTCACAAAAAGGGACCTTTCATGACTGCCCTCCAAAAGACCCAACAAGCAGCTGAAAAACTCAGATGCAGATATGTGCACTGAAACAATGAACAGAAGCTGCTAACCCCTGTGATTGAATTAGAGAAAACTTGGAAGATGAAGAGGAGGGTGACCTTGTAGGAGGACCAACAGTCTCAATTAACCTTGACCCCTGAGATCTCTCAAACACTGGACCACCAACCAGGCAGCATATACTTGCTGAAATGAGGCCCCTGACACACAGACAATATACAGCATACATATTACATATGCTGGTACATATTAGGAAATGCTGTACTTTGTACTGGGCACCCACAAAAACTTTTGCTCTTAAAGAAACTTAACAGCTCCTGTGAAACAAGTATATTAACTATTTTCCAACTTACATTTACCAGCATACAATCACAATATACAGCAAAGACTGCTAGGTCTGGGTTTAGTCAGAGAAATGCATTTAACCCTCAAAAGACTGGAGGCCCCAGACAGATTAGAGGTCTGTTGGGGTGGAGGTAGGGGTTAGGGACATCATCATGGAGACGGGGCGGAAAGGAGTTATGGAATGTGGAACAGTCAGAGGGTGAACCGGGGAGGGAATGAAATTTGGTGTTTAAAATTTTAAAAAAAAGCAAACCACTACAATAAAAAACTATATGTTAAAATAAAAGAAAATAGCAAGACTGAACAAATAAGCAAATTCATTTGTGGAGTAAAGAAATGAAGTGTAATTATTCTATTTTCTTTTCACAACTATTCCCTACCACTGAAACACCACCATAGTACCCACAATCCCTCACTCTGTCTCCTTCATAGCGTGCTTTCATACCCTCTTGTATCCACACTACTGCTTTAGTGTAAAGCCTTGATGAACACTACATTACCAACTACATAGATACAGAAAGACATTATGAGGATGAATAGTCTTGAAGACATGGAAGTTCTTGTTACCCTTTCACCCCACTCCTTATTCTTGGAAAGGCTCTGGTGTTAGTCCCACTTTTGTAAGCTATGGGTCACATGCCACCATAGAGTATATATCCCAGAAAAGAAGTTGCAAAAACAGTTGACAAGAGCACAGTGCTTCTGAAAGTGTAACATTAAAAACACAGTTAAATGTCATGAATCCAAGGTTTTATATAATGACGATTTATGGTTCTGAAATTGTTTTGTATAATGGCTTTTGTTTCTGATGGCAAAACATACACATTTTGCAGTGTGTTGCATGTCATGACATACCAACAACAGCTGCTGCAAACCTCAGCATACACTTAAAACTGGTATATATTAGGAAATGCTGCACTTTGTACTGAGCACCCACAAAAGCTTTTGCTCTTATAGAAACTAAACAGCTCTTGTGAATCAAGGATATTAGCTATTTTCCTGCTTACATTTATCAGCATACAAACATTAAATTGATATGCTGTTTATGTTGCATTGTGTTAGAACACTTGATTTTTTCAGACCAATTTATTAGTTTTATAATAAATAAATCTTTCAAAAAATATTGGCTTAGGGTTGAAGATGGTATATGGCTAAAAGTACCATATGCCCTGCCAGCATTTAATTCCTTATGTAAAAATTAGTAAGTATACAAATTTCATTAGTAGGATTTTACTAGTATTCTTAATAAGTTGAACGATGCATGTATACAACAGAATCAGTATATATCATTATGCAGGTATGTACATAAGCGGCTTACTTTGATTGTTTAGGGTATATATCTGTAGGTGTTTTAGATGGATCACAAGAAAGTACTACTTGGAATTTTTATAGTAGATGGGTTAGTTTACATTTTACTGACAGCATGAGAAAATATTTTTATTTGTATATTTACAGTTATAGAATATCTTTAAGCCTGGACTTAGGGGTGAATAATATTCTATTTTAGTTGTATGAATGAATAATGAAGATTATATATTATATATTTTATATAATAAAACTTTTCATTATCCATTTATGTATATCTTTCTTTTAATAGACAACTCTGTAAGTTTACATTCTTGGTTATAGTTTTTAAAAAAAGCAGCAATAAACATGGAGGTACCAGCCAGGGCTACACAGAGAAACCCTGTCTCGAAAAACAACAACAACAACAACAAAAAAACATGGAGGTACAAATCCATTGTAGGGAATGGATATAAAGAAAATATGACAAATGAAGGCACTTGATAAGAATAATATTAAGAAAAGTCACATAGTATCAGAAAAAGTAAATGACGCCTTTTTCATAAGCAGAATCTCATTAACAATATACATATATGTAAACAAATGTACATGTGGGTCAATATAACATGAAGAAAAGAAAGCCAGACAAACTAAATATAAATGGTTGAGAAAAGAGTAAATGTGGGTAGCTTACACTGATGACAGAAGATACAAGCTAATTGATTTTTAAGTTTTGATTGTGTCAGGAATATTTTCATTTTGATGGTGGATAAGTCCATAAAATATATTTGATATTGAGGGTGTAATATGAAGGTATGCAGTTCTGTTCCAAATGTCAATCCTAAGTCTATGTCATTTCATTAAGTTGTATAGACTTTGCATGTTTTTTATAATAAAGATTATTACTAAGAAAAAATACTAGACTTAGTAAGACATTTAATAGGCCACCAAGGCGCATATATATATATATATATGTATATGTATATGTATATGTATATGTATATGTATATGTATGTATATGTATGTATATGTATGTATATGTATGTATATGTATGTATATATATATACATACATATATACAATCTAGAAGCATAGTTCAAGTAGTAACTAGAAAAACTATGCAAATATTTCAAGAGTTAGAGCCACTTATATAATCACCTTTTAAGAAATCACCTTCCACCCAAAGCCTGGTTTTCCTGTTACTGTCCATTTTGATGAAAGTGTCTTTTGAATATTTTTCCATGTTAAAATATGATTAGCATTGTATAGTTATATAGTAAGCAAGCAAAAGTTAGAATAACATTTGAGCTATAAGCAGGCTACCATTAAAAAGGTAATGGGGTTATTTTATCTCTGGTTGTGTATTGTTTTTATGCTTTGAGACACTGAGAGAGAATTCCAAAAAACATATGAGTTGTAATTAATTACAAATATTCAATGAGCCAGTTCATGACAAGGTAAATGTGTAATACTAAAAATGATTTGGATACAATGAACAGTTTACTTTAGAGAAGATGTCAAGAGGATCCCCAAGAAACCTGGGCTGGAATTCCCCTTCCCTCATGGGTGACTTATGAGAGTTATGAGACCTTCAAATATGAACAGTGCTTATCTTAGCTTTCTCATGAGAATATAAGTCCAGTGCTGGCTCATGATACACACTAAGAAATGATAGGTATTGTCCTTCAGAGTAGGGCACATATTCGGAAATATTAAATAGTAGTCCCACCACTATTTAATTATGATTTGGAGAAGTTCCTGAAATAAGTGCCTAGAACAACATTTCATACAGATTGTGAAAGAAGAGCTTTCATTATCAGCAAACATTTTCATTACTGAGCCATCTGCTATGCATCTTCCTGAAGGTATTCACATAGTCTTGTAGAGTTAACTTTTCCTTTTCTAGATATGAAGTCCTACCCAGCCTTGATGGTTTACTTAAGGCCATACCATTTGAAGAACTGCATGTAGTATCAAGGTCTTTTGATAGCGACTCGAGTTATTCCACTATTGTCCCTGCTCTTCCATACCCTAGTAAAGCAGTTAAAAAGTCTACATTCATGAAATGATGTCTTTGTGTGCTCAAGTACAATGGCTTCATTTTCACATATACAAACTAAAATTGTTACAGTACTCTCACTTCGCATGAGAAAATGTTTAAGTTCAGAATGAATAAGCAATTGGCCTAGAGTCTCATAGTGGGGCAGCCCCTTATCTTTCTGGAAAAAATTTAAAGTTCAAATTTATTCATGTCAGAACCAGCAAAGAATGAAATAACACATTTTGTAATGCTCTGGGAGACATTTGGCAATAATGTAAGGGAGCATGTGAGCTATTTGAATAAAATATTGTAATGGAATAGAATTAGAATCTATTCGTACCCACCCTTATTTCTGCCTCTTATATACCAATTCGAATATAACCACTTTCTTTCTCCATAAAACTTCCTCATAATCCTTTTTCTGTGAGGTTAACATTCCTACCAATGGTGGTTAAGAATTCATCCAGATTTTATCTGAATTTAATGGACTCTATAGCCATGCAATTGTGTGGTTGACTATATACATTAATATTGTTTTTTATTTCAATTTGACCTGTGTGAACTTTCCATCTTCTGACTCTCTAAGTCAGTTGTCTACTGTATGTTTTCTGAGGACTTTTAAAGGACCTACACCTTCATATGCACACATATATTCTCTTCTCACGAATTCATGTAACTGTCAAACACTACGTTGACTAAACAAACTGCTAAGTGTTAATGTCTGCATAGTCTAGCATTCAATGCTTAAAACTAGCTGACAAAAGGAAGCCCAAGAGACTGAATTTGGTGTATGAAAAGCCACTGAATTTGGTGAGTAGATATAACATCATATTTTCCATGATTCTGTCTCCTCAGTCAAAAGGAGCACAAATACAATACAAAGTGAGTCAGGATGAGGTTTTGCTTTGACCAAATATGGAAGAAATTTGCTTTATTTCAGAGAACATGTTCTCTTAAGGTTTTTAAGATTGATTTTTCCTTACTGCTTCCATAGTTGAAAGTACTATTGTGACCTTCATCTCCGAGAAACATCAGCAATGGCAAGTTTGTCTTCCATCTCAGTAATAGTTTTATGTTTTGCGTCTCTAAATGTTTATCTTTGGAGCCAGAAGTTTAAAGGAAGCAAGGATAGAATGAGCTGAGGAGTGCTAGGTGGGCTTTTGCTCTGGAATCTTATATAAGTAAAGGGGATTTAAAGGTATAGAGGTTGTGTGCTCAGAATCATTTTCATGGTCCGCATTGTCATCAGATGGCTAGTAATGAATTTAGGGATCTGAGAACTTTGCTCAACAACCTTCTATCTCAATATTATCTCCATTATTATTAATGCTATGTAGTCATTTAATCATAATGACCATGATCATGGGAGTTAAGTTTTCATATAGGAACTTCATAGTTTGATCAGCCATGCTTCAAAATTACAATAATAAACCATCAAGCAGAGTGCTGGCATCTTAGGTATTTTCCATAACCCACTTCTGGATTAGGGGCTCTTGAATGCACTTGCAGAGCAGAACAATATCAGCTACACAGAGTTAATAATTAGCCCACAGAAATGGTATTTAGTTTTCTTTTTCAATGGGAAAACATCTCATTCTCAGCCATTAAATGAAAAAAAAAGAGAATCTGTTTCTGTTTCATTCTCTCTCTGCCTGTAAATTAATATCTTCATTTTCCTGATAGTATCAGGGCATGAAAGTTATGCTTCCAATTTTTCATTTATATTGCCTGCTACGCCACTAAGGACTAAGTAAATGCTCTTCAGCTTTCCTTTTAAAAAATAATAACCCATGCTTATTTGGATGACTTTTTCTACTGTGGCTTCAGAGAAAGTGGTACTGGGGCTGCAGTAATACTCTTAAGCATGCAAATGACATTCTAATTGCAAAAACTTCTTGATTCACCTGGGATATAGCTTCTAAAATCACATCTCAGTAATTTATTCTTTCAGTTCCCCCAAAGAATTGGCTTGAGGTCAGGGTTGGTATGAGAGACAGCATCTCTCTTGCTAAATCTAGAGTAAATTTGATTTAGAAAATATTCCTCTTCTTTCTGTACTAGTTTGTTCTAAAAGAAATTTTACAACAGACATGGCCAAATGTTTATGATTTTTTCAATCTAAATGGTATATGAGTCTTCCTGGAGACAATGAGGGAATGATTATGAGATAAGTCTCCACAAGGTTATTGATACAGTTTCTTAGTTCATAACCAACCAGCCCAGGACATGGAACACCACAACTGGTGGAACAGTAGTTGTCAACAATCACCAAAGAAGAAAATATGCAAATAAGCTTAGTTTATATGGGGGCCTTCATTAATATAGTAATTTGCTTTTATGTTACAGGCTTCTATGGCTCAATCAGATGAAAAATGTGATCTACCCATAGGCTCCCATAATTTCAGGTTTCTGGGTCAGTACCATATAGTTAGGATATGAATAGACACTTAAAAGATTTTATAGTTTTTCAGCTCATTTTTTTCTCATTCAATGAAAATAAAAGTTCCTATCACAGTTATCATAATGAATCCATTGATACTATTATTTTAAAATTAAATAGGTAAAGATAAACAGTCATTTTACCTCTTACATGGCAGGAGAGAGGCAATGATATATATCTGGATACAAGTGATATTATCGGAGAAATTGGAAAACCAGGGTCTCTTAGACAGAGACAAGGAGGTTAAATGAAATTGGAAGGAATTTAAAGGGAAATAGGAGGATACAATTGATTGGGCAGGGGAAAGAGGGAAGACAGGGCTCCATAGAGAAGCAAGAGGGTGCTAAATATAAAAGAAGAAAGTAAAAAAAAATATATAGATGACTAAAAATGTCATCATCATACTGTAATCATAGTATTAAGTATGCTTATAACATCATGTACATATACATAATATAAATATATAATATAAATAATATATAATATATATAATATATAAATATATAATATACATAACATACATAAATATATATTATTTATATATTACATATAAACAATAAAGCAACAATAATAAACATGAGATGAGAGGCCTGCGTTTTTGAACTATTGGCCAGAGATGTCCAACAGACTGCCAATTGCTGTTGTCCTTGGTTACTTTCCTAGACGTAAAACATAAGTCCTTAATGCTAAAAGACCATTCACTGAAGAAACAGTGTCCAGAGTTCACTGAACTGGAAATGACCTGAATGTCCCCTCTTTGAGGGCAAGCTTTCATGGTCCCAGAAGGCTGCCTTCAAGCTTTCAAAGGAGGAAAAGAATCAACAGTCCTACCTTGCTATCTTTGACACCTATGAATCACATCAATAACAAACATGACATGATAATCCTAAAGTTGCTATAGTGGGTTCCATGCCTTGTAAATAACAGCCCTTTAATAGGAACTAAGACCTGTTCAACAAGAAGGTGATTATGTCAGGAAATGGAAACCTAGATAACTGGTTGATACTAGTAAAGTTATTTTGAAGGAGATTCTACAGTCACTAATCTACTGAATCAGCACGATCACTAACAATAATGTATATAAACTTTGTCCTTATACCTATAGATAAGTGTAGCCTTTATCCTTCATCAAGGCAAGTTATCTTTATAACAAATGATGATCCCTACAGAAGCACACACACACACACACACACACACACAAACCCTCATACACACACACACAGGTGGGGAGAGGGGGAGGAAAAGGGAGAGGGAGAGGGAGGCAGAAAAGGAGAGAGGAGGAGGGAGGAAGGGGGAGGAGGAGAAGAAGGAGGAGGAAGAATCAATATACAGATCTGTGGAGCCCAGTCCTACATCTAACAAACACTCCAATACCTAAGGCTCAGGAAGCATTGCAGAAGTTGTGGAGGAAAGGCATTATGAGCTAGAGGATCCAGAAGTTTTCTGTGATATTGTACCTCCTACTAACATTAAAATCTATACCCATAGCATCTCATTAACATGACCACCCAAACATGAATGAGACAAGGAGGACCAAAGAACTTGCTAAACTGAATGGGTGAAGGTCCATAAAATCTCAATCATATGACAACAAAGAACAAACAAACAAACAAAAAAAACCTATTCACCTATAAGAAACTGAGTAAAGCTGGGAGTGAGAGAAGTGGGACTCAGGGAAGAGCACACCAATTGATTTGTCCAGTGCCAAACTCTCAGCCTAGAAGACAGTAATACAAGTAAAATCATATCAATTCAATAGGTCATATTCTGTGTATATATATATGAGTGTGCTTCTTTTGTTCATAATGTTCTATCACACATACCCATGTCTATTTTCTTGTGTATGTGCATAATATTCTACCATATACTTTTGTTCTTGTGTGTGCAAAATATTCTAATATACACATGTGTGTTTTTATGTGTTTATATATATGATCAATACATACTTGGATTCAATAACCATTAATGATAACAGTGGCCATGAATTTGAAGGAGTGCAGGAAAGATGTACCTGAGGGTTTGGAGAGAGGAAAGAGGAAAAAAAATGTTTTAACTACAATGAAATCTCTAAAAACAAGCAAAAAAGCAAAAAGATAGACAGAAAGAGAGAGAGGGGGAGGAAGGAAGGAAGGAAGGAAGGAAGGAAGGAAGGAAGGAAGACAGCAATACAATTAAACAGGAAAAGTTCAACATGCATCTTGCATCTTAAATGTTCTAAGGATGAGGGCCAGTGAAAAGGCATATGCAATATTCTGCATTCAGTCTTCAGCAACTCCAGAACATATCAAAAGGACTTTTTTCATTTCTATATTTCCCTAAGCACAGGCAATTAGAGCTCTATTGTTTGAATGATCTGATCACTAACTGTCATTTAACTGGAATCATATATGGTTTGTCATTCTTTTAAACTGTAATTTAGTGTACTGGCCTCAAGGTTAATAATTAATAACTTCTAATGTTTTGAATATGAAAAATATTCCATCATTATATATATATATATGTATGTTTGTGCTTAATATTCTGTCTTATAAGGGCAGGTGTGTATGCTTTTATGTTCAATAATGTACTTATGAATGAATATAATTGTGTGCATAATATTCTCATAGCATATATGTATGCTCATGTGTATGTATAATGTTCTACTTTGTATATGCATATATATGCATATATATTTGTATATGCATACAAATATATATATATTTGTATGTATGTTGTGCTTATGTGTATGCATAATATTCTGTTGTATATATCTGTGTGTGCTTCTTTTGTTCATAATTTTCTATCACACATACCCATATCTATTTTCTTGTGTGTGTATAACTTTCTACCATATACTTTTGTTCTTGTGTGTGCAAAATATTTTGATATATATATATATATAAATATGTGTGTGTTTTATGTTTTTAAAATATTCTACAGTATATATGCCTGTGAGTGTGTTTTTGTGTGTACATATTATTCTATTTTATATATGACTCATGAGTGCTTATGTTTATATACACACTGTTTTTGCTTTTGCAATCCTGGGTCTTTGGGAACTTATTTTTTTTTCATATTGACATTATGTGTCTAAATTTGCTATATGCTGTGATGTGCAGACATTAGCGTTGGGACACTGGGAACCTGCTCTTCTTCAAAGCTAAGTTTAGTTGGGGGAGATGTGGAGAGCTTTAGGGGCTGACTGGCAGGAATCTGACTTTGGCCAAGGACAAGGAAATGGGCTGATTAGAAGAAATCTTACATAGGCCAAGGACAAGGAAATGGACTGCAGGCAGGAATCTAACATTAGGCTGGAACAAAGAAGAAATTTCAGGCAGGAATTTAAATCTTAGTCTAGAAAAAGAGGTAATTATAGGCAGAAATCTAAATCTTAAGCTAGAATAAAGAAGTAGGCTTCAGGCATGAAAATCACTTTGGGCTAGGACAGGGAAGTAGGCTCAGATATTTTGGTCATCCTGATAAGCCCTTAGAAATCGTGATCACAGAAGTGTTCACAGGACTCCATTTTACTGCTGTGTGAGTGTGTGTGTGTGTGTGTGTGTGTTCTTTGACTATCTGGGTTTACTGTCTTGCTTGTTCCTTGACTATTTGCATCTATTGTATTTCTAGTTCCTCAACCTAGAACTGACATTAATATTTTCATGTAATTTAAACAGTATAAAAGCAAAAAAGGAGGAGGAGGGATGGGACAAGAGATTAATGGAGGGGGGATGGAGAAGAGGGATGGCATCTGAAATGTAAATAAATAAAATATTGAATAAAAAAATAAATATTAAGGTGGTATTGCCAATCTTGTTTTCCACTAGTGGGTTCTAGAGTTTCAAAGTATTGATACTAGTCAGATTCTGTCAATACAACTTTCCAAGGTGAGATTCTAGTAGTTCCAATGTTTGAGCACCTTAGTCAGGCAGTTTGAGATAATAATAGTAGCTCTTTCATAAACTAGGTAGATTTGAACCACATTTAAGAATTGTGTGTTTCTGATAGTGACTACTAAATATTGGGAATCCGTTTCCTCATCTCTGGAGTGCTGGTGATATTTTATTCATGAACCATGGATACATTTATTATAGTATAAAAAAGTTCAGTATACAATGTTCAGAGAATGGCTGTTTTGGACATCTATGTACATATGAATAAATTTTACTGTATCTGACTATGTTTCAAAAGTGAGATACTATAAAAGGCCTTATGGCATTTCAGTTAAGATTCAACAAACCAATTATTTTACAGAATCTTCCATAAAGTCTCTCTAATATCAGCTAGCACCATAGAATCACTACTTACATTTCATTGAAAAGCAAAGGATTTTGAGTTTTAATTCAGATATAACACAGCCATAGCTGATGGAATTTCTTTGTTCTCACCTGGTGAGTATTGTATAGCTACTTCATGGAATAAAATAATTTAATTTATGCAATCATATCTTCTGGAACCACATGCCCTTGGTAAAAACTTTGGCTTTAACATTTGCAATGTGCCTTCAAGGATGTATCTAAACCTATGTATAAGACAGTTTATCTATTTTGAAACTGGGACATTATTCCAGAATACACCTCACAAGGGCACATAATTTAAATTATTAGGAGAATTGATCTGCTAAATGTTTCATGCTTCTATAGATGAAAAACAAAAGGTTGGTATTTTTTAGGCCTCTGGAAATATATATATACATATTTTTTTTGTTTTTTCTGAGACAGAGTTTCTCTGTATAGTCCTGGCTCTCCTGGAACTCAATCTGTAGACCAGGCTGGCCTTGAATTAAGAAATCCGCCTGCCTCTGCCTCCCATGTGCTGGAATTAAAAACGTGTGCCACCACAGCCCGGCTCTGGAAATATTCTTAACACCAAGCTGTGAATCTTCTCTAAAATATCTGCAAACCTTCATTGAATTCTACTGTAGCACCTCAGTGGGAATGAGCTTTGACTTTTTGCTAGCTTTCCTGGTCAGCCCAAGGTTCAGTGAGCAAACGACAAGCACTGCCATTCATGATCTCCAGGATCAGAAAATAATCTTTGCTTAAATAATTTAAAAAATTACTACACACCTACAGTTGAGCTCTTGTTTTTATTGATCCAAATTATTATTGGTTTTTGGCAGTCTCAATCGATTTCTAAGCATAAGACATTAGAATTATGAGGAGTTTAGGCCAATAATCTGGGGAAGAAACTTAGATCTGTGCTTAATATAGACAAGGCAACATCCAGCTCAAGATCTAAGGAATAATGAACATTATGCATTATTACTTTGTATTTATAGATTTATTGTGAGAAGCAAATGGATAATATATAAAAAAGCATCTGTCAAAGGGATTGGCACATTGTGCATGCTTATTACAAGGCAGGAGCTTAAACATTTGATGATTATAACTTCATTGCCTATTTCTGTCACACGTGTATAATTCTGTTGCACTAGAATTTTGTTTGTCTAGATCCTGTCCTTTCCAGGCAAACTCAACATAAAGCATTTACATTAAAATCATTTTTGTAGTATTTTCCCTCACTAACACAGAAAGAACCCCTTTCCTCTTTTTCTGAACTCTGATAAGGCATCCCTCTAATATTCACAAGTCTCACATTTTACCAGAAAACTAATTATATAATTTAATGGTCCAAGTTTCCCAAGAAATATAAAGGTGATTGAAGTCAGATTTTTAAAATGTTTTATTTCCCTTATATGATTCAATGTACCTAATATCTATTCAAAGAATGAAAATTATCTTATTTCTGTGAATGGTCCAGTGGATTCTGAAGACAAGAGTCTTGTGCCTTCCATCAAGAATTTAAAAAAATAGACAGAAGAAACTCAATGGCAAATTTACAGTAAGGATATTTTCTAATGTGTGGCTTTTTTTTCATCAAAGATAATTTTTATTTTAAGGAAAGCCTGTGAATCAAATGTTCCAAAGGCAGGGGAAATTTTTTGTCTGCCCAGATCTTTTCAACCTAAGTCTGCTTATTCTGAGAAGAGCAGACATCCCGACTCCAGCTTTAATGAGTCATTTAAAATTCTCTCATTATATTTTCCATGCATGGATTCAGGTGTGCAGGCTGAGAATGAGTGGTACAGTTTTCAGTCTGAGTAGAAGGAGCATAAAGAACAGGGAATTTTTCTGTGAATCATTGAATAATTCAAGCCATGCAGAACCACAATATTTTCTTATGTTTGGGGTACCACCTCTAGTTTAGGTTCTAGCCAGTGTCCAAGGAGTGCACTGGAGACTAAAACCTAAAATTCAAACACTTACTACATTATCTCCTTCCTTACTGCAATTTCCTCTCCAAATACAGCTTTTAATCTCTGACTAGAACCTGTTCTTTCTCCTTTCAGTCCATGGAAGTCCTGCTTGCATGTGAAATCCAGTCTTAGCACTCCTCCTCCACTCCCACTTCTCTTCTAGTAACACCCACTTTGGATTATCTTAACCTTATCATTTCTATTTGGTAAACAGTTCACTTAGCATTTGCTACTAAGAAAGTGTTTTGTTTTTCAATGATTCAAATGTTATTTTTCTATTCTACTTTATTCTTATAGGCAGAGTTGCCAAATTCTGCTTTGGTCTTCTTGTGATATTCTCCATCATGGTTCCAAAGAGACTTCCTTGTAAACATTCCTCCTTGCAGTAAAACATATTCCACCCAGGCTGAACCAGATCACATGTCTCATAGGAGTTTCTTTTTCATTTTGTAAGCTAAATTGTAACTATAAGATAAATTCCTCTTGTTAAATGCCATACCACAAAGGAACCTAATTGAATCTCTAACTAATAAATGCTAATGCTGATCACATCATTGACTGCTGCTAGAAGGAAAGTTCATGGGAACTCAACTGTCTGTGTTAGTACAGTCTATCCTCTTCCCAGCCTTCTTAGAAGATTAAAGGAATCTATGGCTGTAAATCTGGAGAGATTTTCATACACAATTAAACAAATATTTTACATTTAAGTACTTATCTCAGGGGGACTACTAGTCTCCCACCACCTTTGTCCCACCTTAATAAGACTGGCTGAGCCTGAAATACACAGGTAAGCTTCCCTTCCCCCACCTATCTTCCCTGCTTGCTAAGTCCTCCAGACACACCAAGTTTCCCTAAGTATCCTGCCATACAGGCATACTTTTATACACCTGCCAACTCTCTGCCCACTTCCATTACACCTGAGGCTCCTGAAACACACAGACCTGCAGATCTTGAATCATACAGACCTGCAGATTTGGAACCATATAGTCCAAGGATACCTATTAGAGGCCTGCCACACCAGGACCATAGAAGTTAATTCCCCTTCCAATACCTACTACACAAGGAACATCCAGGGACCAAAGCCATCCAGATGGGTAATGGCCCTTGAAAGAAAGTAATCAACAAAAGTTAGGACAATAAGATACCTTCAGATTATAGCTACTCAACTATAGTCAGCCCTGAATATACTAACAAAATTCAAACACAAGAAAATGACCTTAAATACAATCTTCTTAAGATGATAGAGACCTTTAAAGAGGAAATTAATAAATCAATTAAAGAAATACAGGGAAATATAATTAAATAGGTACAGATCTTTAAATGGGGAACAAATGAATCCCTTAATCATAAACAGTAAAATACAATTAAACAGATGAACAAAATGTTATAAGAGAACTCTTACACTGATAAACACCTTCAGCAAAGTAGTGGGATCAAAACTTAAAGAAATCAGTAGCTCTCCTTTATACAAATGATAAAGAGGCTGGGAAAAAAGTTAGGGAAACAACACCCTTTACAATAGCTGTGAAATTTATAAAATATCTTAGAGTAACTCTAAAAAAGGCAGTTAAAGATCTGCATGACTAGAACTTCAAGTCTTGATGAAAGAAATTGAAGAAGATATAGGAGGATGAAAAGATCTCCCATGTTCATGGATATGTAGGATTAGCAGAATGAAAATGACCATCTTATCAAAATCAATCTATATATTTCATTACAATCCCTATCAAAATTTCATCACAACTTTTTTTAAACCTCAAGATAGCAATTCTCAACTTAATATGGAGAATAAAAATATCCAGGAAAACCAAAACAATCCTGAGTAACAGATGAGCTTAGGGAGGGGAATCACCATCTCTGACTTTAAACAGGACTCCAGAGAAATAGTGATTAAGAACTGCACCATGTTTGTACAGAAACACACATTTTGATCAATGGAATTGAATTGAAGACCCAGAAAAAAGCTCAAATCTATGGACACTTGAATTTTTTATATAAAATCCAAAAATATACAATAGAAAAAAGAAACCATCTTCAGGATACCCATGATACATACCACAGACCCAAATAAGCTAAATAATGGAAGGCACAAGTGATGATGTTGACTCTCACCTAAAAGGGGGAATAAAATAGTCATAAGAGGCAGATGGAGGGAGGGAACCTGGTGGGAGGGGAGATAGTGAGAGAAATGGAGGGTTCAGGATCAGGTGTTGGGAAGGACAGGAAAGATAGTCAGATGGCCATGAGAATGAATGGAAATATGCAACTTTCAGGGGTGAGGATATAAAGTGGTCATCTCCAGGATGAAACAGAGACCTGGGACAAGGGAGGCACCCAAGAATCAAAGAGGGATGATCTTAGCTGTGAGTCACAGCTTTGGGGATGTGGAATCTGAAGAGGTCAGCAAGGTAGGAGCTCCAATGGAGTGATAGAGTCACCAACCCACCCACAATACATTAGACCCAAAATGTATCCTGTATACAAAAAACATAGGCAAGGGGCTAGGGGATAGAACATAGACTGAGGGGATGGACAACTAATAAATGATTCATCCCATGAACAAGCACCAATCCATGACACTATTAAAGATACTCTGTTATGCTTGCAGACAGAAATCCAATATGGCTGAAAGGATTCACCCTACAGCTAACTCAGACAGATGCAGACACCCACAGGCAAACAGTGAATGGAGCTTGGAGACTCTTATGAAAGAATAGGAGGAATGATTATGGGTGCCTAAGGGTATAGGAATGCCACAGGAAGACTAATAGGTTCAACTAACCTCAATTCTTGAGGCTCTCAGAGCATAAATCACCAATGAAAGAGAATACATGAGCTGGATATAGGCCTCCCTAAACATATGTAGCAGATGTGCAACTTGGTTTTCCTGTGAGTCCCCAACAACTGGAGCAGGATGGCTATTTCAATAGCTGTTGCCTGTAAGTGGGATGTATTCTCCTATCTGGGCTGCCTTGTCTAGTTTCAGTGTGAGAGTATGTGCCCAGCCTTTCAGAAACATGATGTGCCAGTATTGTGCCCTTTCAGCGTTCACAAAACCCAAAAGACCACCAAGAAGACGACTCCATTGCAATCACACAAAGATGTCTTTATTCAAGCTTGCTTGGGCTTCCCCACAGTCTCAGACACACCAGGATGGAAAGGTGAAGCCCCAGCTCTCAGTAGGACAAAGTTTTATAGGAAATGGCAAGCAAGTGAGGAAGTTTCTAGCCTGGCATCCATCTTGTTGGGGGGTATTATGGAAGTTCATTGCTCTTTAAAATAATTGGCCTCTTCTGGGAGCCAAACCAGAAACTTACCTTCTGCTTTTTTCCTGATTGGTGGGTGTTAGAAAGTGAAATGTGAGGGGTAGACTCGCAACCTGGAGGTTTCTTGGAGAGTAACCTAGAAACTGATGCTAGAGAGTTAAATCTTAGGTCAGGTTCTCTAAGATAGAATCTGAACCCTATATCTGGTCTCTCACCAGGGTAGGAGTCCCCCACCCACACTGATAAGTGGAGGGGTGTGGGGAGAAGAGTTGTGGGAGGGGGTGACTGGGAGGAGGCAGTGTGAGGCATGTACAGTACATAAGTAATAAATAAATAAATAAATAAATAAATAAATAAATAAATAAATAAAACAAAACAACTCCCAATTCCAAAAAGTGACTTGATCATGGATGTTTAAAAGATTTACTAATTGGTTTGTCTACTTTACAATGTATGTATTTAACACACACATGTAAAGTGCTGTTTTCTACCCAGTCCCAACTCTCTGTAATAACAACTGCGACTCTAAATATATTTAGAAATTCCAAGGCAATATAGCTAGGCTCATTCCTTACCTGGTTAATAATTTGAATACAACTCACTTCTCTCTATACTGTTTGCCAATATAAATAAATTACATGATAAATGTTATTCAGTAGCAATTTTCAATTGTTCTATTTTGAGAATATTAGATGGAATGAACATGAACAATAAAAAAGTGAAATCTCCATTTTTCAAAGAAGAAAGATAAATCAGAATATATAAAATTAGTTGTTGGGAGCCGACTCCTAGCAGAAAGCGGCTATCATCTTTGCAGCCATTTTGAGCCATATACCCTGACAAGAGACTAGTTTTCAACAGCCCACAACAGCTGAGCATACTCTGATAAACATCTTGTTTTCTCACATATCTTGTTTTGCTGTTTAGTGCCGCCAACAGCTAGGCGCACGTGGTATCCATGCTACAAGGCACGAGACGTAGAGCCTTCAGCTGTGTTCCCTTGCTCATTCACGAGGGCAAGGCACATGGTAAAGCGTATAAATACCCAGGATTTCCTTTCAATAAACCAGACTTAATCAGACCCTCTGTCTTGTATCTGTTCTTCGCGTCTCTTGCCTCTCTCTCTTGCTAGACTCTGACCCGCGGACCGGAGCAGCAGCTCGGGCCGGAACAATTAGTAAATTAAAGTAGGTGGATAACCATCATGTCCCAGAATCATAAAGAGTTGAGTCTATACATTTCTATGGAGTAAAGCTGGGGGTTGAAAGGTAGACAAGAATAGGGGCTGGTGTTAGGTATGTTTAATAGGATAATTGGAGTGGCTGTTCCCTACCATCCTATAATACTAGAAAAATGTGGGTGGTTGTGGTGCACGCCTTTAATCTCTGCATTTGTGAGGCAGAAGCAGGAGAATCTTTCTATGTTGGAGGCCAACTTTGTCTACAGAGTGAGTTCCAAGTCAGTTGGAGATACATAGGCATGTCCTGTCTCAAAAAAAAAAGCAAGAAAAAATCAAAATAAAACAATAACAATAAAAAACCTGCATTCATGAAAGAAAGAGTTTGACTCAGGGAAAACTCCTACATGCTACCTGTAGGTAAGATGTGAAAAAACAATTAACAGTAAGTATCAATGGTTGCCAATACAGGAATAGATATTCATCAGATTATGATGTTATCAAGCCCATGGCAAAAAAGTATTTCTAGAAGAAAAGAGTAGTCAACATAACCATATAAGAAGACACTAAATTTTAAATTAAAATTTATTTTTATTTTGTTCATTAGTCTGTATGCACAGATATGTACAGGTGTACTTGACAATGAATACACAGTGCAGGTCAGAAACCAGAGTTTGCTCTTGTCATCCATTTATTCTTTGAGATAGTTTCTCATCTGAACCCGAGGCTCAGACTTCAGGTCTACATGATTGAGCCTAGATTCAAACTCAGATCTTCATGGTTTTACAGCAAAAACTTCCACAACTGAATCATCTTCAGGACGATAAATAAGAAGAGAGAGGTCCATAGATGTAGTGAAATGAAATGGATCATAGGTACTGCATAGTTGAATTTGAAGAAGGTAAAAGTCTGAGTTCATTGCAACTACTCATCAGTTCCACAATGGGATGGACTCAGTAAGTTCAATGCAGACCACAGACTTTCATTGAACCAATACAAGATGACTTAATGTTCCTACATACCTTACAAGTTCACAGGTAATGCAAAGATTTAGTCATGATTTTAAAAACTCACTGTAGTAAACTATTTTAATTTGGTATTCAGAGAGTGTAACTTAAATAATAAACTAAATATTTACATGGGCAGAAAATGCTTTCTCAAGCAGTGAATTTGACAAAATGAAGAAAACCAAAGTTCTTATTATTTAGAAATGTGATTACTAATACATTGATATATGTGCTTTTCAACAATATTATTCTAAACCAAATAATGAATCTACACACAGTTTTCTCCCAAGAGCAGAACATGATGGTTATGTTTCCATAAATGAATGGAAAAATGGAAATGCCCAGCTAATTGAAGCCTGCTTGGGTTAAATATACATTGGGAAGTGCTGTAAGAATAGGACATCCCATTCCCTAAGTGAGCATCAGGCTTCAAGATGGCAAAGCATGATGAATTTTCCAGGCCCTGCCTATACTCAGAATACAGTAGCTTCTACATCTTTCTTTTAATCAAAGAAACACACTTCTTGGAAACATTTTTTTTGTCTGATTGGTTAATTGAATTGTTTTGCTTGGTTTGTTGTTTGTTCCTTTGCTTGGATAATTTAATTTGGTTTATAAAGCTCCATTTTATGCTGTATAGCCTAAATTTTCTGAAGATCTGCCTGGTAGCCTAGGTTGGCCTCAGCCTTGTAGTAATATCATTGCCTCTGCCTCCCCACAGCTGGTATTACAAGGGTGGACCAACATACTTGGATTGTTCAAGGAATTTACTAATTTAATTGGGAAACTTGGGCATTAGTCACATTTCCAAAGTACCAAATTTCTTAGTGTGATTACAAACTCTTTCCTATGTAGTTGTTGCCTGCTGTGTGAAGAAATTATAATTGTCAAAAACTGTCACAATTTCCTTGTAGTTACTCATTGTTTTCTCTACCAATTTTCTCCATGCTTTTTTTTTCATACAGGTTCTAAATATTGTTAATACTATCATTGGCAATTTTAATCATTTTACAGTTAAAAGATAGATAGATAGATAGATAGATAGATAGATAGATAGATAGATAGATAGA
>NW_021604688.1:7333064-7368921 GCF_004785775.1 Grammomys surdaster | reverse complement strand
AGATAGATAGATAGATAGATAGATAGATAGATAGATAGATAGATAGACAGACAAGTAGATAGGTAGGTAGATAGATGATTTTGGGGTTTCTAATTAAAATGTCTTTAAAGTTTTCACATTTGAACACAAAATATCAAAACTTTTTCCAGATCAATGTTAAAAATATTGGAATTTTTAAATTTATTTATGCTGAACTGTGACTCTCTGGTTGGGATTTAAGGAATTCCAGTGCGAATAGCACAAACTTCATTTCACTGGAGAACACTTCAGTGCTTAGAAAGTGGTCTCTGTAATGTGATGCCTAGTATTTTCCTCCTCACTCATTTTATTCTTTGTTTCTTTGACAAGAGCACAGCATACAGTCCTGTAGAAAATTGAAAATTACAATATCACTTCCATGCAGCTGAGACAAGGAAGATATAATTTTTTGATTCCAGTTTCAAAAAGTACTTATCAAAATGAATTTTTAAAAACATTGTATATACAGACACATCTTTTAATGCCCCATGTTTCTTTTTCAGCAGGACAAGTCAATAATATACTAGGTAGACCTGCTTTAGAAAATTACACTTTTACCAAAAAATGCTACAGAGTAGGACAAAATCACTCCTCAGTCTATGGGATTCTGTATTGTACTTTGTGTCTTTGCCCAGAGATGTTGGTGTGGCACTATTCTACAGAATTCTTCCTATTTCCTTTATGACTATATTTTCATACTTATGTTTTGTATGATGGTGCCATAAATTAAAATAGTCTTTGTATTCTTTAGTACCTGTATATAGGTCCAACTTGTAACATGACTTAACCAATGGAATCTGGTGGAAAGCAACTCTGAGGGACAGAAGATACCATTGCAACATTATTCTAGCTCAAAATGGTGTTTTGAGAAACTAAAACTACACAGAAAGTTCAAGAGAGGTGGCATTTTCTGCTTGACCAGACAAATAGCATCATTTACTGACAATTTCCAGCCATTACCAATGTTAGCACGTATATTATATCAGGAACCACCTTAGAAAATTTAAAACAGGTTGGTCCCAAGTAAAAAGATCTAGTGATTTGTGATTACACAGATAGCAGAGGCACTGCTCAGGCAAATGCAATCAACATTGTTGATTGTTATTGTTTCATGCTAATAAGTTTTATAGGAGCATTGGTCAGTTTACCTTATCTTACTTTACCTTACCTTATCTTTTCTGTTTATTATCTATATATCTATCTATATCTGCATCTATCTAATAACTATCAAAAGATATAACAAATAACCTTTGCCTTCTAGTTATTAGGTTAGACTATATAACCCTACTAGTTATGTGAGTAAATATAAACTGAAGTATCTTTAAAAGTTTGTTTATATTTATGGAAAGCTACATCAGCTAGGTGAAAAGCTGCAATGGTCTATAACTGTTGGCAGTTAACTAGTGTTCATGAAAGATGCTATGTATATACTCCTTTCAATCGTAGCCATCACAGAGGCCAGCCCACTCTCCACATGGCATCCTTTAACTGTTTTCTCATCCTACCAAATGCTTTCTCTCCATTCTCTTCTCTTCTAGCCCTCTTATCTATAGCCACTTCTCAGCCTACAGTTGAACTTGCTTATGGAACCATAGCACTGGCTCAGGATGGATGTAAGAGATCATTATTGCCTTTGAAACCTGTTTGAAGTTAACTGTGCATAGTGGACTTTTGGCATATTATTTCAGTTATGTCTGCACACAGTGGCACCCCAGAGACTGAGAAAGATGCTGGGAGAATCATGAAGTACCTCTTAAGTACTTTCACTGAATGAAATTCTCAGTAATTCTCTGGAAGCTCACCTATAGGCTGAGGAATAAAGGGAAAAATGGGGAGCTGTTTCCCATTTCTTCTTTAAATATTTCACTTATAAACAGAATCCCATTTAGTTGGTCAGGCTACCCTTCATCTGCTCCTCTTTTTGTCTTGGCTTCCTGAGTTCTTGGAATTATAGACCTATATATGACTAGGCCTGGCTTATACCTATGTCTTAAATTTTAACTTTTCCAAATTAATTTTGTTAGTAGGCATATCAATTTGTGTTCAACCAATGCAGCGCTATATAAACACACACACATACACACCTCACATGTCCTCCAAGAACTGTAAATTTTGAGCATGAAATGCCTTTATGACATATTTTGGAGCAAAAAGAATATCTTTTAAATTAATAGCACCATCCACAATGTCCCTCTGAAATCCCAACTGCTTGCTCACAAACATCCAGAATAGCCTGGCATCAGAATGGGAGGCAGCGCTATGAGCTAAGGCTGTGAGTTCACAACTAACTGCTCTGGGATTCCTTGTGGGTCATTTAACCTTGCCTGTCCTAAGATTTCCTATCACCAAAAAGGAAATTAAAAGCGGAATTCATTTTCCTGGGTGGTGGCCTAAGAGCCAGAGAGCCTCTTATCGCTCTGTTCATAATTGTAGCCTCACCCGATTAGAGCTGGATGAGTCTTTAGCAAGCATCCAAGTAACCTCTTGTTTCCCATACTCCCTCACAGGAATTCAGAAAAATGAAATACATTGTTCCAGATTAAGCTGATGGCTCCTGACCTTTTTTAACTGAGAATATACTGAGTTGTAACTCAAGCCTATGCCACACTAGATACTTTCTTGTTCATCTGTGTGTTCACCAACACATCTATGTTCAGGGAAAACCCATTTGAATGCACAAAAAGGTTCTGAGAAAATAAAATCCAGTCCCAATAATCAGTGTAGTTAGGATTATGGACTTTTTTGTCCAGTTTGATTTCCCTAAAGACAAGTGTTCAAGGTTCTAATTGTTTTCCTATTACATGGAACTGGAAAGGCAAAGGAATGCCTCTGTTTAGCAACTTGTGTTAATGTTGTCAGGTGAAGGCTTGGGTTGATTGGTTCCCTTGGGGTTAATCGGAGCCTCTTATCATTCTAAGAGAAATAGTCTCTTAGGTAGTAGATACTCTGACTCTCCAAGTCTTGAGGGAAAGCAAAAGAAACACACCCTGTGTGTCATTGTTAAGAGTTCATGCCAGCCACACCGATAGGATGAAAAGATTCTAGTGATAGGACTGGGGATGTTGTCATAGTCCTTGACTAGTATGTAGGCATCCATGGGCTTGAAGCCCAGCATTATATATACCAGGTATGGTACTCTAGCACTCAGGAGATAGAGAGAGCAGGATAAGAAATTCAACCTCATCCTCTGCTATGTATGGCATTGCTGGTTGCCTGAGCGGAGGAGCCCAGTCTAAAAACAAACAAGCCAACATTATCATGAACACTAGCTGGATTCATTTGCATCTAGCCTTTCATCCAGCCCTGAGTGCTTTCTTTGCTGAGGATAGAAATTCAAGTGGGAGAAAGTGGGCATGTTTGACAAGGGATATTTTTATTTACGTTTTGGAGGCAGCAAAAATCATTCACCTTAGGTCCTGAGGATGCCCCCACTCCATGCTTTATCACGCTTTAAAGGCGTGTTTGCACTAGATGAGTAACACTCGTTGTTTGGAACCAGAGCTCCTGGCTTGGTACATAGTGGCTTGCAGAGGCATTTTCTAGAATGTATGGAATGAAATGTTTCAAGTTCCCCCCTCCTTGCTGCTATAATTTTTATATCTCATTTTACCTCTGTAATTAAGACAGGTCTGGTAGGTATTTAAATTAGCCCAGCTTTCATCTCTATCACACATTCATTTCAAAACTTTTATGAATATTTAATAGAGGTTTTATAATTCATGGTGATATGATGAACAGCCTTTTGGCCGTTAAGTCAATTGACAGAAAAAAAAAAATCTCTCTTCAGGCAGAAATAATAACGATTCTATTCCTGTCCCGAGATTGGTGATTACACAGTCACCTGTTTTCACATTAAACTTTGATGATAAATTACTCAGCAACCATGATAATATCAGAAGTTTTACTGGCCAGAACAAATTGCCAGTAATTGCTTGCAAGATAAAAAGAAAGAACTGAGTCTTTTTCCTCTGTCCTTCCCCCAGGGGTTTGTGGCTGAGACCCTGCAATCCTACTGGTTCCAATTTCTTTCATTTGTTATTTCCTTTATATTCTATTTTATTTTACCCTTTTTTTGTTTCCTTTCAAGCCTTAATCTGCCCTTCTAGTAAGAATATATTAATATTCCATTAGCATGGCTGCAGATTTAGCACGTGCACATGGAACACAGGCTGCATGAAAACTGTACTTCCAGATGGATTGCAGTTCAAATAGGTTCATTTTCTACCCGACACCCCACAGGACATACATGCACATTTGAAAAAATATTTGGGGAAATGTCTCTAGATTAAAGCATGCATCAAATGGTGCAGTTTCCAAAGCAACCCAGAGGTTCTATTTCGTTTAAATATATCAAAGGTTTAGGAACAGACAGTCTGATGATAATACCTAAGTGTGTAACAGAGGATTATAAAAGCTAACCTTGGCATCAGATCCTGGGGGCTGGAGGATGCTGCTTCAGTATTCATCCCAGCACAAAACTCAAACCATAAACGCCTAGAGATGGAATCACACTCCTTCCTTCCCCTCCATTTCTCCATGAGGCCCAGGGGGAGGCTCTCCCTGTAGCATATTGGGAAACTGGACCATCCGGCTGGGCTTTATGTCCCCTGTAATGGGGTCAAAGACTCCACTGTCTCCCCGGGGAGGTAATTCTGCTGCCTAATGGCTTCCACTCCAACGAACTTTTTTCCTTGATATGCAGACAACTCCTCTCTGCTCATTTCCTTCTCTATAATGCCCCTTTTACTACCCTGCAAATTCGTCTTTGGGGGTTTCCAGCCCCAGAGGCAGAGACCATTGCTGCAGCTCTGTAGCAGCAGCTTCATGGAGCTCCTTCTTGTTCTTTGAATCTCACTTTGTGTGTTAAGGCCTTCATGCCTTCAATCATTTTTGTGATTCTCCTTCCTAATTCTTCCAATTTGTACAAATATATGACTTCTGAGGTGAACTTGCCTCTGTAAATAGCAGTGCATCAATGACTATATGATAGTGAAGGCTGAAACACTCACTGTAGGCCCCACATGTACACACACACATGGGACTTAAATACATTCTATTTCTGAGGTCATAAATTCTAATTGCATTCTAGTGCCCTTGCTTTTATGCAGAGGGGAATATACAGAAACCTGCAGTGTTCCTCCCTTTTCCAATTTCACTCAAACCTTGTGCTCAGTGAGATGTCTGAACTCTGGGTGTGGATGAGAGCGATTTAACAAGCTACATGGAGAATGTTATCACGTTAGTGTCAGGTGCATATTTGCTTCCCTAAGAAGACTTTCCATAAGAGCAACTTGGGTGGAGTCACTCAGAGTGACTTTAGAGAAAGAAATCAGAGAAGACTCCCAACCCCTCCTGTTTTCTGGTAAAGGTCTTACTACTAAACTTCTCCAGATGTGGGGTGGAAAGAATAAAATTTTACATGCTTTTCAGATGAGCCCATTAAGGAAAGGATACCCGATCTCCTGGCTGAAGAGGAGGTAAAATTCACCCCCATCCTGCCTCACATCCAATCCTCCAAACATCTCAAGGCTGCCCTGGCAAGTGGCATCGTAACAGCTGCTACTTTCAAACATACACTGTTTCTGTCACAGGATCTTTGATGTGTGACCAGTGTATTATTGTGATGAAGGCTTAAGCCCAGCTTTATCCTTTTTTATGGTGGGATGCAGGGCCTACTAAAGCAACTGCCAACTGGGCTACATATATTTTAGTGTTTTTAGATGATGAATAATTTAAGTAATTCTATTCCACTGAGGTGGAGTAAATTTTAAAAAGAAAATGTTTACAGGACAGTGAGGAGGTAGCCACTTCAGATTCCTTCAGTGTGCGCTTATAAATGCATGAACATGCACAGACACACACACACGCACACACACACATACACACACACACACACACACAGGGGGGAGCGGGGACAATAAAGGTATACTGACACACATGAACATACAGACTTACAGTGATACACTTAGATGTACACACAGACTCATACATGTAGACAAACAGATACACACAAATACACACACATACATACATACATATTAACATACATAGAGACAAATGTAGAAACAGAGCAGATGAATAGAGATACAGATACACACACATAAACACATATACAGATATACAGGTACACATATAGAGGCATATAACAGTAATCCACATGCATAAAACATATCACACACACACATACACACATACACACACACACACACACACAAGATTATAGTGTGTCACATAGGGGTAAAGAATTGAGTAAACAGGTTATATTGCTACAGTTTGCTTTGTGTTTAACACACATGGGTTCAGCATTTGATAAATCGTTTCATTCTATCTCTCAGTCTTTTCATCTATGAACACTGCACCAGAGGCACTCCTAACAATATGATAAAAATTTTAGAATGCCTTCTTATAGGTTTCTTCTTTCCTTTGTTAGTTGTAATGTGAGGGGGAATAGTTGTTATTTATACTTATTCTTACTAGCAAGTACAAGGGTTCTTTCGGCCTCTATGCAATGTCCTTAGGTACATTTAACCGTAATAGCCGTGGTTTCTTATATATGAGTATAATCACCACATTTTCAGTGTTGCATTTCTGTTAGACTTTTCTGAAGTAGACATGTATAGCTCTGTGTTTACATGAATTTGTGTGAAGAGTTCAACATACTCAACAATGCCAACTATTTCAGTCTACTACTTCACCATGAGCAGAATATATTGGAGTCTAGATAGCACACACACTGCTCTGGATAAAGATGTGAGTATAGACCACAAGACCTTGGAGATCCCTGAAAATAAATGAAAGAGAAAGATAAACCTGAATATACTAGTCATTATAAATATTTGATGTCAAGTAGCTGAATATGCATCTTCCCTTTGGTAATATATTTCCTTGATCACAATTATATATAGTGTAGTCAAGGAAGGTTGCCACATATACTTAAATCATTATTAACTGTAACCATTTATGGTAAATTTTAATGATAATTACTGTATTTTATGTGTGAATATATGCTGTTTAGGGTGCCCAAGACTCCAGAAGAAAGCATTGGGTTCCGAGTAGGTAGAGAAAATGATGGCTGTAAACCACTCCATGTGAGTTCCTTGAAAGAGAAGCAAGTGCTCTTAATCATTAAGCCTCACTTCCCAGTCTTGGTAATTTTGTTTAATATCTACCATCACAATTACCATCACCAAGTATTTCTTTTTGTTTCAAAAGCTGTTGTCCTGAGCAGAAGCTACAAGCATAATACAGATCTTAGAGACTTTAGAGATTTTTTTTTTTTTTACTTATAGGGAAGTATATTGAAAATAATTCTTCCCAATTCCAAAAAGGAAAATCCTATGCTTCAGGGGGATGACCTTCTGTTCATTCCATTCTTATAACAACCCTAATATACAAACAGGACTCTCCTTGGACACTGATATTCTAAGAAGTTGGCCAAATCTTTATAGAAACAATGACCCCAAATCCATGTTTCAAGTCCAAGTTTGATCACATAGCGTAAGATACTATAGCCTCTGAGTTTACATTGTATTCTAAACTCAGACATTCTTGTTTGCCAACATTAACTGTTGAAAGAAAGAACTGAGTCATTATTCAGATGCACAGTTGCTTTTTTCTAAGGCAGAATAGACTGTTGCTCTCTAGAAGCATTTAAAGGACTCTGGGGAAGAGCTGCACTATACGCTCAGCGAGGGGTGCATTTCTCTCTAGGACCTGTGTTTCTTAAGGGAGAGCAACACCTTCTATTTCATGACCATGAGAAAGACTTAAAATAAAATCTCCAAGAGAGTTTACAACAGTCTCAAATACATATCTGAATTAGACAAGCTCTCTTACTAAGTAAGTTTAATCAGAGAATAGAAAAATAGAGTAAAACATGAAAGAGATAAAGATGTCTCTAGAAAGAAAATGCTGGAGATTCTTGAGATAAAACAACAAAATATGTGCAAAGGTGATACAATTTACAGAATCTAGGCATGTTCTGATCATTATACCCATTAAATATGGATATCTGTGCATATCTAGGTGCCTTGTAATATAGGTAAGTCTTGTTCCTTCTATCCAGGGTTCTACATAACAATGAAACAAGCCTTTACATGTGTCAAGAATATACAGTGACACTACTAAAGGTGCAGTATGTAACTGAGTAGCAAAGTATAGAGCTGAAAATTTTATCTCTTTCTCTCAATGTTTAAAATTAAAAGATGAAGAAAAAAAACCTATAAAAATTTAGAGAGACAACAATCTGTTTGCCAAAAAGCAACTGTATATAGCAGTGACCAGCTCAGGTGTATTCCAAAGATATAGGCAAGACTTGAAGAAACCTACTAGCATGTTATTTAGATAGTTACATAAATAGTATGTAGCTGTACTCTAAAGTCAGGATTACAGTATAATCCTGCAAAAACTAAGCACATCCTTCAAAGAGAATAATTGTTAGAAAACTCTGAGTACATCTAGTTAAAGGTAATATACAAATTTGAGGTGTTAGAGGCAGGCATAATATGAAACTTACTCTAGATATATAAAAGTGCAACTAGTTTTCATAATGTTTATGCTATCTACTACAACATGTACTATAGTAACATATACATTACATCTTAATTGCAATTATTACTTCCACAACGTCAGGTCCAAAGAAAACTCCATTTCTCCAAATTCTGGTGATTAGACAAAAGTCAGCATTTCCTATATGCTTATATAGCCAGTTACCTCCACAAAAAATAGTCATTTCCATTATCATTGGCAGATAGGACAAATGCTATCTGAGGTGCCTATTTGGATACCAAAGGGGTGGCCTGTAGGCTCCCTCTGTGTCACAATTACCTGTTATACATTTTAAAGTCCATTCTAGCAACTCAGTTTCTTTCATCTCCTTCTTTACTGTAAACTTCCACAGCTCTCTTGCTTCCCTTCCCCAAGACTCTCATTCTCATTATAACCCTAATATTTATGTTATGTTCCACTCCCTTCACCTTCCTTCCTCAGTCTTCTCTCTTCCTCCCCATAATCTCTCTGTCTTCTTCCTATCTCTCTATCTCTCTGCTTTGCTCCTGCTTCTCAACTGACAAGGTGATGTCTGCTGGCCATGTTTAATCTACTGGTTTCTCTCTGTGTCCTAAAATATTCCAAATGCCTGTAGCTTCTCTCTCTCTCTCTCTCTCTCTCTCTCTCATATCTATCTATCTATCTATCAATCATCTATCTATCTATCTATATGATTTTTTGTTTATATATATATATATGTATATATATATACATATATATATATATAAACAAAACCTTTTCCTTTAGCCTTATTATAGAGCTGTCATGTTCTTTGTTTATACACCAAATGAATATATTTTTTGAGATGCTTTATATCAACTGCAAAAACAAGTTACAATTCTCTTTCAACATGGGTCACATTAATATATTTTTCTTATTTAGCTGCTTGGGGCAGAACTTCCATTACTGTAAAATTTGCAAGAGTGGGCATCTTGTCTTGTTCCTGTTCTCAGAGGAAAAACTTTTTTAGCTTTTCTACTCCATTCATATATTAAAAATAAATTATTGTAAGAAATAATATAAGCAGAAAATCTCATTTACAATTACATCCAAACAGTAAAATCCTTTGCAGTAACTTTAACCAAGAAGGTAAAGAACATTTATGTTGAAATTTATGACATTGATGGAAGAAATTTTAAAGGACAAAATAAATGGAAGGAGATGCTCAGATATATTACTGATAGAATGTTTGTACTATAGAACAAAAGGGGGATATTCAGTGTGATGTCTATTCAAATACCATTAACATAATCTACCAAAATAGAAAAACAATTCTATTAGTTACATAGGATAAAATAAAAAGAGATCAGATAGCCGAAGTGGTTTTGAGAAAGAATAACAAAGTAAGGAATTTATCACACTTTATATTTTCAGTCTATATGCCAAATATCTATTAGTTACAAAAGCATATGAAACAGATACATATACCAGTGTTACTCAATTGAGACCCTGGAAAGTGACAAATGAGTTTTTGGAATACACTTCTTTCATAAGAAGACCGTGGATAAACACTGGGTAAAAACATGGCCCTCCAATAGATGTTTTTGGGAAAACATTATACTTTCACTTAAAGGGATGATTTGGAGCTCTTTCTTGCAAAAAGCTTAAAATGGTTTAAGAATTAAAAGCAAAATATAAAATCCTAAAGGACTAAAGTGTAAAAACAGAAAGAATAATCTTTGAGGTTGAAGTTGGAAATCATTTGGAAAGATGACAATTTTTACAACAATAATAAAAGTATAAAACAAACAAACAAATATTCAGGTGACATAAAACTGAAATTAATCTGGTGCATCTGGAAAGCAAAAGACAAAGTTAGAAGTAAAGAGACCATTTGCGGAACTGGAAAGAATTTTTGAAATGCAAAAACCAGCAAAAGGTTAGCATCCAAATCTGGAAAATAAAAAATATCACTCATCTAAAAAATATCAATCATCTGATTACAACTGGAAAAATAACCTAAATATATTTTAAAAGATATGATAATAAATTGTTTACATATGTAAAAATAAAAGAAGGGGGAGGCGTTTCAAATCTACTCAAAAAAGGGAGCCCTAACCTCAGTCCAATATTGAACTATACCTACTAGGGTGTACAGACAGAAGATAACATGTGAGCGAAAATTTGCAGAAAGGTGATATTTCAAAAACTCTTTCAAAATTGCATATATTTATATCTTTGTGTAAATAATACATAGATTCCTCAACCTATTTTGAACAATAGCTATGATATTAACCAACAACCACGTTTCTATGTAATTAAACCTGTATTTCAACATGTACAACATCATCAATGCCTTTACCACTCACAATAGCAAAAGTGAAATAAATTGCAGGTTCACTGGTAATAAATGCTCAAATATATAATGGTAGATATTATTCAGACCTAAGTTAGGTGCAATGACATGATTGGAACTGGAAAGCAGAATGGTATATTAATTATGATAAATATTTTAGGATATAATTATGGGTTCTGGGAATAGTCAACATAATAGAAGTATGGTACAGAATGGTGGTTATCAAAATTTTGTATAGCCAAAAATTAGGAAATATTTATTCATTGGTGAAATGTGATAGTTGTAGTGATGAGAAGTTAACTCAAAACATAACAACTTAGAGTTAATAATAATACATTAATCAGTGAAAATATCAAGACAGTGTTTTCAGTACTTTTTCAGTGTAATGAAGATGCACATGAACTGAGGTGATTGCCATTTATTAGTTTAGCTGATTGCAGTTAACTCATGAAACACAGGAAAGTCAAGGTGGTGCCTACTCAGACCTTTCACCATTACTGAGCAGTTCATGGTACCAGATATTGAAGATAAACACCAATCCAGCTATAATACCTTCAATCTCCAATGGTTATCTGCCTCTAGGATCCATTGGGTAAATAGTGGCAAAAAAGTTGGGAGAGTATCCAGTCATGATCCCATTGGGTTTAAAGGCCACCCCATGAGATGGATCTAATACCCACCACTGCTAGAGAGTCCAAGAACTGAGACATGATAGGCCAGAGACCTGGTTGAAAAAGAAGCACTATTGTTCTTCTAAAAGGATTTAGCAATCAAATGATTCCTAGTAACTTTTTGCTATACTCATATATGATGGATGGTCCTGCTCAGCCATCATCAGAGAAGTTTCCTCTTTGAGTAACTGGTCACAAATATAGAGACTCACAACTGGACAATGTACTGAGAGTGACAGACCTTGTATCATTCAGTCTTAAACTGGATTTCTCTTCAAGTCGCTCCTCTAAGGCCTCAAGAAACTCATCAGGATATGATGTAGAAAAATTTTATGAGACAATATTGCTGGAAGTCATCAAAGAAACAAGGCCTTCTAGAAAAAGACTGATGCACATATGAAATCACAGAGGCTGTGGCATCATGCAAAAGACCCCCAGATAGGATCCCAGTACTGATAGAGGATATAGACACCTTCACTTTAAGCTTGATGAGACTTACAAAGGCAAACATTAGTGTCCCTCCCCCTTGGAGACTCAGTAATGGATGACCTCAAAAGAAAAAAAAAATTCAGTTGTAATTCTGGGATTTTGTTTTTGTTTTGTTTAATTGTTTAGTTTTTAATCTTATGATTATATATAATGATTTCTGATTTTGAGGTTTTACAAAATTTCTGTGTGAGAATGTAAGAATGTGTGTGTCTTTGGGTTTATGTTTGTTTTTTGTGTTCCTTCTTTGGCTCATCCATTCTGTGTTGTTTTGGTTTTGATTGTTGTTCCTTCTGTGTTACTGTTCTGTTGTTTTTTATTTTATATTATTTATTACCATTATTATTATTATTATATCATTGCTGCTGCTGTTGTTGTTACATGCCTTTTTTTCCTAATAAGAGAGTATAAAAAATGGTGTGGACTTAGGAGGGTGAGGAGGCAAAGAGTATCTGGGAGGAGTTGGTGGAAGGAAGTGTAATCAGAATATTATTAACATAAAAAGAAAATGACATTGTCCAATAAGAACCAAATGTCATAGAAAAGAATATAGTATGACTTACCTAATTATTTTGAAGCAAAATTACAATCATTTGGTTTCTTAATTGAAGGATAGAATAATTATTCTTTTTCTGTTACTCTTTTCAGAAAAAAATAGCCTTGAAATAATTCCTCATTTTAATTTAACTGTTGAACATAAAGGGAATATCATTTTTTTTCTGTAAGAGTAGTAGTATTTCATGTCAATATTTGCCGGTGTGTTAGAAATATTTCTTAGTACACATATTCCCCAAAATTTAGAAGTTATTTGAATGAGGAAAATGTTATCATCTACATGGCTAATAAGTGATATTCAGGATATTTAGTCAAATGCAAAGTTCACTTGCTTCAGCATCTTCAACAAAGCTTTAAAATAATGTTTCAAATTTCCACCTTTCCTCAAACAAAACATAAAATTCAGGAAAGTAGACTCTACAATTCTTTCACTGCTGTTACATCTTAGCTTCTCCTTTTATCTTCTCAACGTCTTTCAGTCATGTTGATCCTTCATTTTTTACTTCAATTTTGTAAAATTGTTCATTTTACAAAAATGAACAATTGTTATTTTATTGGTGATGGTAATGGCTTTAAGATCAGATCTTGCTTGTTCAGCCTGGCTGGTCATGTATTGTTCAATTTTTCCATCTTATACTACTGCCAGAGTACTGGTATCTTAGTTATAAATGAAGGATCCTTCCTCATTGTCAACTTGGCCAGCATCTCACAGGGTATGTTCACATGAACTCTGTCATATAAAGCACTTTAACATGTGGACTAATTTTATATTCTTTTGTTTTTCTTTTTCTGAGGGAAATTTCTCTTTAATGTTAGAAGAGGTTTTACAATGCAATCCTACTCACGCTATGTTCTCTAAAACTTGCCAGGTTTTTGTTTGTTTCTGTTGTAATTCCCAACTAGGATGACATTCCAACGTATTTCTCTATTCCTCATAGCTATTTTTCTCATCACCATCATTTTCCTAGAACACCATCCTTTTGCTCTTTCCATTTATACTATATAAGCAAGCAGAAGCCTTGACAAGACCCAGTGGAGCTTCCTTCTGTTTGTGAAGTCTTTTCCAATAAGAGGTGACTTTAGATTTAAGACACATAGAGTATAGTTTCTTAGATTGCTCACCAATCTTTACCTGGTATAACTGTGACTTTTCAACAGCAATGACCCTGAATTACTCAAAAATGAACAATTGTTATTCTATTGGTGATGGTAATGGCTTTAAAGTCAGACCTTGTTGTTCAGCCTGGCTGGTCATGTATTGTTCAATTTTTCCATCTTATACTACTGCCAGAGTACTGGTATCTTAGTTATGCACCACCAGACGTAGCTTCCTCAATGAGCCTTTTATCAGTTTTTTGTTTGTTTTTTTAAATTTATCATTTTTTATTTTTGAGATTACAATAGCATTGTATTATTCCCCTCTCCCTTTCCACCCTCTAAATACTCTACATACCCAACTTGATCTCTTTCACATTCATGACATCTTTTTCATAACTGTTTATATATAAACAGTTATATATTCTTAAGTGCCCGAATGCCACATGCTTGGTGTTATTTAAGTGTACTGGTTAATCCTGTTATGTTCTTTTGCTGAAGGGCTTGCTTTATGGTTTGAATACAAAACAAGGAGTGTTGGTGTAAAATGCACATTTTAATTATGTCACAGCCAAAGTAAAGGATGAGAAAGACATATATATTCTTAAATGTCTAAATAACACCTGCTCAATCTGTACAATGTTACTAGGATATATGACTGCAGGACTGAAAATTTAGTATTGGAAAACCAATTTGTTTGTTTTCCCACGAGGAAACTATGTTTTCTGTTCTGAAAGTTCCTAAGTCACTTGCAGTTCTGTGTTTAGCGTTTATGCCTCATGAACTATCCCCTGTTTGTGTTAGCATGTCTGTACGTCTCCTTCTTGCTAAGATCATTTTTGAGCACCCATGTCCACAAAGCTTCAAAGGTACAGCTTCTGGCATGTTTTACTTTTCTAAGTCCTTAATCTAAGATAAAATTCTATTCTTCATATTGGAGCTTAATAAATGCCTATAAAAGAAACCCCATTACCTACTAGGCTTTTAAAGATAGATCTCGAAGTAATATGGTTTGGAAATAAAAGGAGTCCCTCCTTTTACAACATGATGCTTCACATCAAATCTCAAAGCAGTGGTGCCAACCTAACAGACAGAAGAGAGAATGGAGACCACTATTCTTTTCAGAGGAGTAGGTGATTTTCAGTGTGTACTGGTTATTCTACTACTCACTCTCTTTTCCTGAAGGGTGTGCACATAAATATTCCATTCTTACAATAGAACATATTTTTTCATTTTATTTGGGGTGGGGCAAGGCACCATTTACAAATGTGTTAAGTCCCTGTGACAACTGATTAATTTTGCTCTAAGGTTATGAATACAAAACAAGGGGAGTTGGTGTGAACTGTGCATTTTAATGATGTCAAAGCAAAAGTAAGGTATGAGAAAGATAATTTAATTTTCCATCTCTGAAAGGTCAGTTCTCCTAAGATAAAAATTATCCCAGTGGTACCTCTGCCCTTCTTAGAAGCTGCCCCTCTACTGTCTTTCCTGGCTTCTTTCTTCCTTGGAGAGTGGAGTATATATACTTAAAGACAATTTGACTATCTTGTTTGGAACAAAAGAGGGATTGTAAAGGAGGGAAGAGTTCCCTACTACTTTGCAAATAAAAATAAGTTTTTTTGTCTTGGTTTTATTATTATTAAATTTTTATCAATGATATATCTCAGAAATGAGATGAAATAGAGAGGGGAAAACCAGTTTTTAACATTAAACAGTTATTACATGTACGAAGACGCCAGGTAAAAGTAGATGTTTCGGCAAAGAAAGAAAAAAATGTAAAGTTTTTCTATACTCTGTCAGGGATATTTTTTCCCCTGGGTCAGACTTAATTTTTTAAGACAGGAGGAAGGGGTCTTTATAAAGTTTGAATTTGCTAAGATTGTGAAATTTGTGTATTAATATCTGAATCTACACTTACTAGAAAACATTCAGTTTGTAACTCACTCATTGGGACTCAATGGGCTCATATAAGCAAATGTGTATTTAGGGCATAATTCCTTTTTTTTTTTATACCTTAAAGCAAGTAGCTAGCTCTAAGTTACATCAAATAATGGAAAAGGAAGTTGTATTCATGTTGCATGTCATCACAACCGTTGGGGAACAGAGGCAAGAGAATAACCAGAACATCAAGGCCAGAATCATTCATATAGAATGTTCCAAGCCAGCCAGTGCTAAAAAGTGAGGCTTTATCTCAAAAACAAAGCAAAACAAACAAAACACACAAACAAGAAAGGATAATCTCAGCTAAGAATAGGCAAGGTCCATGAGTATGATGGTCTTCAAAAATAAATGAACCTGAGCATGTGCATCTAGCCTGTGTGATGTTTCAGAAAATACAAAGATACAGAATGAAAAATCAGGTGAGAAGCTTGGAGGTGGAGGAGCTTGTTGTGAATATTGATTTATAGAGACAATCAAATTTATAGTTATTATCATCTGGGCCTGTGATACATGTGAGGTTCAAATAGGATGAGAATCCCAAGCCTTTCCAGATAGAGAGTACACCTGTGTGTGTGGAAGACTGATATTTTACTGTCCCATGAGCCTCAAACAAAGTCTGGTGGAGGGTAAGGCTGTGAGAAGGGATTAAGTATGGGGGAAAGAATATTGCAATCAGCAGAGTTCAGGTTCCTTAGTGTGAGTTGCTAAAACCAGTGTGCAGATTCATCAATATCAAACCCTTCAGAATTTGGCATCCTTGTTTAAAAAGTAGAGACAACAAATTGCCCAAGTATTCATGACCATGTGAGAAATTGATCACATAGCCAGAAGGTGCTACCTAAAGAGGAACTACTTTTTCCATGAAACAGAGTTAGTTAGAAAGGATTGTTATTATTATTAAATAGTAAAGCTTAGTGTAGTTCTAAATACTGTGATCTTAAGATCATGCTGATGAGTATATCAAACAAAGATCAGTAGCATCTTAGCACCAACAAGACTTTCAGAAATTCTTGTTCTTATGGATAGTTTATAGAAATGAGCATGCGTAAGACTGATAGCCCACTCCTTAACAGTTTGACAAAGATCTTGCCAAGGAGACTATCCTCTAATAGTATTTCTTGAAAAAAAATAAGAGTTTTAAGCTTAAACCATACTTCTCATAGAGTAAAACTGATACATTTTTTTCCAGTCCTATAGGGCTTATAAGTTTTAAATATAGAAGCAAGGAGAGGTGTTGGGGCTCCTACAACTGTCACTCTTGGTTTATCTCATAACAACCTTAGTTACATTTTGTATAGTAATGGAATGCAAAAGGACAAAAGTCTCATGACATTATTGATGACAATGTTGGATGATAAAATGAAGAAGTTCCTGTTTTACTGTCCTCAGTGAAGACTACCCAGACATGCATATGTAATAAGCCAGAGACACAGACTTAAAAACCAAGTAAGATGGAAATAAGAAAATATTGCTTGAAATCAGGCTTTCTAGGCAAAATTATTCACTTCCTAAAACATTTTGTCACATCCAGATCTACAATCTTACCACTGTCATGACTAAGCTGTGACTTTTATGTCTATTGTCTAATGGTCAACTGGCCTACTGTTCACAAAGCTAGTATGATTTGGATCATAATGGCATCTAGTGGAAAACAATTTTTATAAGCTAATATTGCCAAATAAATAAAAGTTTTAAATGACTTACTCAGAAACCCATAAGCTCCTTTGAAATAAATATATTTCAGTGAGAAATATTAGATATAATATAAAACTCACTAAGACCAACATAATATTCCTTAAAAACTCAAAAACTTCCAGCAATTTCAGTTCTCAGATCCCAAAGGAAAAGATTTTTATTCTTTGTGATTCTCTGTGGCCTTGTACTTAGTCAAGTATAGAAAGTACAGAGTTTTACAGATTAGCAGTTTTATCTCAGAGTTGTGGAATAGAAAAGACAAAAATCCCTGTGTATATGAAGAAAATTCCAGTAGAAAACTGAATGAAGATTATGAACTCCCAGGTATAAACAAGTAACAAAAACCAAAATACATACATTTTAGGAAGCATCTGATTCATTAAAAATAATATACATAATGTCAAAGTATGCAGCAGCCTTCAATTTGATCTCTCAACAGTATAAATGTCGTCATTTTTTGCAAAACATTGAGTTAGAGAAAAGGTAAATGAAGTGCTTGCATTATCACAAAGATCACTTTTTGTTAGATACTGAAAGTGGTTTGTTTCCTCTCCAAGGACAGATATTCAAAGAAACATTGCCCATGTGTAGAGTGTGAACCGTGCTTCCCAGTAACCCCTTATTTGTTTCTGCACACTTGACTTGCAACACAGAGGCAGTTTATCCAATTTCTATAAGGGAAGGGCACATACACACACAAAAATAAATACAGGCGAGGACAAAGACAGTATGTCGCAGAAAACTTTTATGAACCAACTTACAGTATATGTGCTATATGAGTACTGTCTGGCCTACAGTCATGTAGTACTTATTTGTATATTTTTTCATTATGGATATATACTTCATTACTTTGGGTGTGTGCAAGTATGTATATGTTTCCACAACTGTGGATAGTTACATGTACATGTGGATTAGGACAGGATAAACCTCTTAGCTTACCAATTTGTATAACATTAACTGTGAAGGTGGTTAGACAATTGATCTCTCAAGAACTAAATTTCTATGAGGTGGAGGCTTTTCTACAGTCATTGTTTATATTCCACATTCTCCCCTCCCTAGCACAAGAAACTATAGTTCTTTTGTGGGTAGCAATGGCTTCCTGTAATTGCTCTTTTATGTCATTCATTTTATATTTATTTATAAAATATACATATCCCTCTCTTAATATCCTGTAAGAGTCCCCTTTTCAATCTCTTGGGAAACCCCTTAAGCCTAGAATACTATTTGCTGCCTGATCATCAAAGAGAAGGTGCACTTTAGAGATAGAATTTGAAGAGAGTTTTCATAGGTAAACTGATTGAAATTGTGGCAGGAAGATACGAGACACATTCTTCAAGAATGTAGAATGTTCAAGTACATGTTCAATTAGATTGGGCTCTCAAAGACCTATCAATGAGAGATCAAGTCTAAGAGGACCATTCAGAAGAAGAAAAAAGCCATTCCATAGGGGTAAGGGCAATGATAAAGAGAGTCACAGGTGGGAAATAGACACACTAAATCAAGTACCACATTTAAGCCCAGTTTTGGTTACTCCAGAGGTAGAGTTCTAACTGTTGGGAAGCACCATCTCTAGAAAGGGTCAGGTATAGGATTGTGGTGGATAACTGATTTTATTGGATATTTTTATGTCTAGCATGTACTTTCATCATACACAAAGGGAAATCTAGTCCTGTAAGTCGACCAAGACAATACATCTTTCATGTCCTTACTAGGTAGGTGTTATTCTTCCAATTAAAACATGTTATTCACAGCTATGAGGCTAAGATCAACAGATGATACCTTAATGTCTTTATACAGAACGTCAGGATTACCTACTTGCAACACTAAATGTTCTTTATTATAGAAGAGGACATGACAGCAACTGCTTGCAACTTTCATGCCATCATTTAAACAAAAACTGGTTTGGGGGTTTCATCATATTTTGTGGGATAGATGCTTTACTGAATGGTGGTATGAAGTTTGTTTAGCACTCTCTAGGAAACATGGACAATTCAAGGATGAAAACCCAGACATGCAAAATACAGGTAAATATTTAGGGAAGAAATCATTAGTCTTCCTTTAACCTTTAAACTTTAACCTTATGTGAATAATTTATGAAGCCAAAAGTTAATATTTGAATCACTAAAATATTGGGCTTAGCTTTATTTCACTACCAACCATCCAGAAGAAGCACTACACAGAAAATTCTGATGTCTAGAAGAATTTTAATTATAATATGTTGTTTTGTTTGTTTTGTTTTAGTTCCTGTAGTTTTTCAATTTTTGCTGTCTTAGCATAAATACTCCTGTGCAATTCTCTGGTTCTATAGGTTGATGCCAAGGATTTCCTGAGACTTATTTAACACTTGAGAGAATCCTTTTCTGGTCACAAGTACCTGGGAGCACTTCTCATCATGTTTTCTTTCTATACAGTCCTATTACTACAGTAGTAGCCATTTCCCTATCACCAGAGGAGCCTTGACATACAATTCCTGGCACTATCAGTAGATCCAAATCTGATGGACCACATAAATATATACTATGTCCAACTACAAGATTCATTATGAAAATACCTTACCCATGTAAACCTGAGTCTCAAAACTACATTCCTGACCTTCATGTAAGTCCCTGTTGTTTTCTGATTATTTTGGTCTACTTAATTTCTGTTTTATATTTCTTCTTGAGGTCCTGACGTGGCCTCATCAATAACTTAGCTTTCCCTATTCTACTGCTATCTAAATAATAAAAATATCAGAAGTTACTTTTATGTCATTTCCTCTATGGCAGTTGGTACCATTCTTATGATTACTGCATATTGAGAGGCCCATGATACAACAAAACATGTGGCCTGGAACCAACAGGCCAGGAAGACTTGTGCCTCTGCTGGGAGAACAAGACCTCAAATTTCCATGCATTGGGACACATGCTGGTAAACTCTGTTGGTGACATTGCTGGGGATTGGACATGCCCCATGTCTTAGAGGAATAAAGCCAAGATTATCACAAACCTTTAATATCGTTGGCTGCTTCTTGCTGAGAAGTATTTATCTAAAGTCATTTTTGTAATTACTAGAATTAAAACTAATGGTATTTCAGTATCAGTTTCTAGCCTTTATTTCTGAGTTAATTTTAATAACACTGGTATTATGGTTGCCCAAGCCTGATGGAGTCTCATTCTTTCCTCACTGGGAGATGACCACCTGAAGTTCTCAGGAAGCTCTGTAAATCTATATTCCTATGCTTCCTTTAATTTTAAAGAAGACATAAAGTTTCTCACCTGAAAAATTTAATTTTACATCTTCTTATTTTCATAAAGAGACTCCTGATTCAGATATTTGAGGAAGGATGCATAATTTGCCTAGACAATGAAACTGGTAGGAGGTTGCTTTCCTGGGTGAGAATCCAAATAGCTTTGACTTTTGGTGAAACTGAGCTCAGTACGGACAATGTCCCATAAACACTTGAATGTATATTTGAAAACACAATTTGTTCAACTACTAAATATAAGAGAATAGCTCTTAAAAGCATAAGTATTTTCTCTTTATAACTGGAAATTAAAAACGACACTGAGAGCTATCACTTTGTGAAGATTTTTATATGTCTATAGTTACTCTGAGTATGTATGTGTATGGTGCATCCATGTTTGTGTGTGTGTGTGTGTGTGTGTGTGTGTATGTATGTAGTCCATATATATGTTTAATATGCATGTGCTTCTGGTCATGTGAAGGAGTAACAGAGCAATGTCCTGCTGAAGTCAAAGAATGTCCTTGAGTGTTGGTCCTCCTTTTCCATATTGTTTGACATAGTTTTTTCTTTCTTAACTGCTATATACACTAAGATCTCTGCCTCACAAATTTATATGAACTCTCCTATCTCCCACCTCTTGTCTTTCTTCCATCATGTGAGGATTCAATACAGGTACATGGTACTATGTATGGATTTAATCAGAATCTGGAGTTCTGAAGTCTGATCTTTATACTTGTATAACAAATATTTTACTTATTAAGCTGTCTTTGAAGCCCAACAAGGTTGTTTTTCCATACCAAAAATTTTACTAAGACTGAGATATATACCCTCAAGGCAGAAGCATTGTACATTATTACAATATCATTAAACACACAGAGTTAAAATATGTGAAACAAATTCAGATATAATTGTTAAATTATAATGTTTCCCCAAGTGAAAAAATAATGGTCATAAATGGTGTCTGTTGTGATAGATGCTCCATCCAAAAGCTTTTCAAGACCTTAGCCAGGGCCCTTTTTAAACGCAAACTAAATACAAGCATGAAAAGTACACGTGTTCAGACTTGTGAGACTTCTGTTTGTTAAGGTTACTGAAGATTCTTCAGAATGTGTCTGAGAATCTTCGATTTCCTTGAGTCAGTCCGACATCTATAAAGATATTACACAATTTGAGACTCTTAACAGCTCCAGTTGGAGGAAGTAGTCTTCCTGCATTTAGAACGAATCTCATCTTTGGATAGAATCTACTCTGCAAGCTATCTTGTTTCAAACTCCACCTAAAACTTTCTCCTGTCTGTAAGACAGCCAGATTTGCTCTGGCACAGTGGTTCATTTTCATGTGCTTACCTTAATCATGATGTCCTTCCCTGTGCAACATCATACATATTCATGGTATCTTGAGGTCACATCCATCAGTGAAGACAAAATGTCTTGTCCTCAGGAAAGCTGAAATCACCTTCTCAGGAATGTCCTCACCCTTTTGATCTCACCATTATACCAATTAATTGCCAGCCTAAGATAATGCCCCATTTGGAATCTAAATTTCATTTCTCTGAAAAATTTGTATTCTCTGAGGTCTACATTAACACCTGTGGATGTTCACACAGATTTGCTCTTCATAAATGAGAACATACCTGTGCTTGTTCATATATATTCTTAATATGTCAATATTTTATTACTCATTTTAGAATCTATTCATATTCAGGACATTTGATTGACTGACTATCATATATATTTTCCATTCATGTGATTGTCAGCAGATAGATACTTTTAAGCAAACATCTTGCACTTGAATGGCATTTTAACCTTTATGGTAAAATAAATTATCACAATGATGTGCCTGTAAAATCACGCCATTTAAAGATAAGTTGCAAAAGGAGGTTTAATTCCAATTTTAAATATAAAGAATAAAAGGAAATACAGAAGTTTGCTCAAAGTCACAGAGCAAATCATTACCCAGCTGAAAGAGTCAGTTTGTCTTCTATGTTTTCCCTTGCGTCTGTTCCTCATACCTTCTCTGTGGCTTAGATGTCAGGATATGATCATAAAGAGCTACAATAAATTTTCAATCACCTGAGTAAGGATGTGTGATCAGAAGGACAGACAGAAAGACAACAGACATTGACAGCTGCCAGTGCTTCAAAGACCTACTTAGTGCTTAGAGCAAAGTCCTCTTCAAGTGGCCTAATGGTACATAGTCTTGCCTCTCTGATCCCATGTTTGTCTATGGAGAACAATTCTGATCCCAGTACTCTCTGTTACAGATTGTTTTCATACAAAGAAGCTTTCCATGTCCAACTTGAACTAAAGAGTATAAATATACCATATGAGCTTCCCATGCACGCCTGACTGAATAATTGGGCTATATATGAGTTTCTGGCAAAACATGGTAATCATGAAGTAAAAGCACCATGTTTGTGTATGATCCTCCTCAACGTGTATAAATACATCTAACGGGCATTTATAACTATCCATGCAGAAAACAGAACTTTATTTCTACTTACTACATGGAAGGCTCGCTTACATACAGCCTGGTGATAAGTATTATCTTGTCTTCTCTCAAAGTAATTTATTTCTTTGTTTTCTCCCATAGATTGACTTACTGGATATATAAAATTCATCAGTGTCAATCCAGGTACCTATAAGATTCTCCAGACTTCAGTATTTGCAAACTCCAGACAGAGCATTATTATTACCCATCATAGTTTCTGTCTTTCTCCATGGCAGACCTTGCTCATCACAGGAATGTGAATTCCAAGATGTTGTCTTTCTACCACACGACATCCTGCTTAAAGGAAGATATTCATACATACTTGACTGAATGAGTGGCTTTATAATTCCTACTTCCATTATTTATAATTCGACAACATAAAGACTTTAATCCCTTTTGTTTGTTTTCCAGACATTTATTGTCTGCTTTTCCTAAGTAAAATATATAAGTCTGAAGTGGAGTCATTTAGGTAAAGGGAATAATAACAATTCTTCACATGTGAATTCCTCATTATTATATCGTCTTCAAATAAGATTTTCTACACCCCAAAGGAAAGCAATATGTGATAATAGGTTATTATTCCTGTTAAAATCATAGATATGTGTTAGCAGCTCTGAAATGTCTTTAATGTGTTAACAGAAAACCTGGAAGCTCTCTCAGCTACAAGACTGAGGAGCTGTGTGGCATTTGTCAAATCAATTAACCTCTCTGTGCCTGAGAGCCTTTATAGTTTTTATTTGTTTTTTTGAGGTTAAAATGATACTTGTTTTCTAGAGCTGTTCATATTCACAAAGGGAAAGCCATGTCTAAGGGGAGGGGTGGCAATTATTTAGATGATTCAAGCCAAAATCAATCCTGCCAGAAAGGGAAGAAAAAAAAATCATGCAGTTGAGCCTCAGCTGTCCAGATTGCCTGTCGACATCAATCAAATTCACAGAATAAATGGTTCAAGCCTTTTGCTTCCCTTTACTTGTGTTGGGAAGTCACCTCTGTAGGCATGTTAGCTTGTTAAGACCAGTGAGAGAATCATTAATGGCTCCAGGCCACTTAGCAGACATGTAAGAATAGTTCAAACATAAGAAGCCTGGATTTATAGAATGTGTGGTTTTCAAAAGCCACTTATCTCTCAAAGTCACCTTCAAATATAGAATCATATGAAAAGGAAAGGAAAAGGAACCCAAATTTGGTCCTATGTTCAGTGTGTAGACCCCATACAGTGTATTTCATTCGTTTTTTTAATCTCTAACTGTTATCACACTAATAGTATGAGCTAGAGTGTCACTTAGGAGGAAACTGAGAATTAAAACATGTGCTCAAATCACATAGCCAAATCACACACTTCTTTCACAAATAAAATTATAATATATGTCATGTCACCTCCATTGTCCTCTGAACTGTTCCAGACTGAAAGCTTTAATTTTATTATTCTATAATTTTTTATCCACAAATCCCATACTATAATTTCTGGAAAATAAACTGTTCTTAGCAGTCAATGTTTCCAAGAGTTGACTTTTTATGGACCACTGATCTATGGACTATCTACAAAAATAAACAAGACCATAAGAAATGCTAACAGTGGACACCAAGTAGAACTTCAGAGGTTAAGATCTCTTTAGACATGGGGTATACATTTGGTCTATGTAAACTCTTGCCAAGATATGGCTTGGTATAAAAATGTTTTCATTCAGTTTGAGACTAGAATACATTTTGAGTTAATTGTTAGATTAACTTGTAGAAAACCATGTATAGATCCTCTATAAACTGCTAGAGAATAGAGGCTTTGAAACATCATAGGGATGGTTCTCTTTTGCTTCAATGTCCAGGTTGATGTTATAGCAATTGCAGAGAAAAATAGTTCTTAGGATTATTTAGTAGTCACCAGTAGGTCTAGAGACAGCACATTCCCTGGGCATGTAGGGAATACTGATGTGTACAGGACATGCGGAACCAATTCAATGAGAGGGAAAGCAAACTGTGTCTTAAAGCTCGGTTTAATGAAACCCATAGCACAGGATGTGTGTGACAGGGTGGCTTCATAGAATTCACTAGTACTGAGTTTTGGCCAGAATAAATATAAAACCTGACATGTTCTAATCCTTTAAGAAAAGACACACTGGAAATGATGTTGGACAGCACCATAATATGAATACAGGTGATGAAATATGATTGGAGACATTAGAACTAGCCAAAGAAGCAAAGGATGCTTGAAAGGCTTCCCCTTCAGCCATCTTGACCATCTATGTACTGACAAGGTTCTTAAATTAGAGGAAAATGCCAAGTCCCCAGGCTAAGAAATACGATCAAAGAGACATATGCTTAGCTTGCCATCCTGCAGCCAGTAACAAAAGATAATGAGACTCTGGTTCCTGTTTCCGCGGGAATAGCCATCACTATGTCACCAAATGGTGAGGCTCCTGCCCCTCTTATAACTATTCTTATGAAGCATCATGCGAGATGTGATTTTTGATTCTCTGCATCATAATAATGACAGTGCACACTTAGAGTTGCCAGGCTACTAAGAAAGGAAAGGGTGGTGGTTAGGAGGAAGGGAAAAGCTTTTCTGGAAGGCTACGAATGATTCATGCTCAATATAAGAAGCTAGGTTTACATGGGTGAGGCAAGGAGCAGCTGGGCTTGCTGGGCTCTGCAATGAGATTCTGATTTGATTGATTTGGACTGATGCGGGTAAGATAGAATATGAGTTGTGCTGTGTAGAAACTCTCAAATTCATAGGGTGGCCCAAACCTAAATAAGATTACAATATTTTATTTTCACAGCCAGTAAATATTCAAGCGAAATTGATTAAGTATATACATGGATGTCAGTAACAATAATTTACTTGCTGCAAAAGACAGTGTTCTTATATTCATTCTGTGAAAACAATATTTAACTTTGATTATGTACATCTATGGGGGAATTTGTGCAAATAAGTGAACAGTGGCCAGAATATGACATTAGATGGCCTGAAACTGGTGTTATGGACACCAACATGAGTAGTCTATAATGGTTTTTGGAGACTGAATTTGGGTCCTCTATAAGAACAATACATGCTCATAGTGGTTGAGACTTCTTTATCTTCCCAATACTTGTTGGTGTTGGTCTTGCATGATAACACTACAGGATAGAGACCTGGATTTAATAAAGAGGGAAAGCAGGAATCTCGTCAGTATCCCTCTCTATTCCCTGTCCATGAGGAAGTAAGCTGCTTGGTTTCAACACGGCCTTCACTGCATGACAGACTGAAACCTATAAAACCATGATTCAGAAGAAAATTATCTTGTCCCTTAGTTTGTTTCTTTGTGTATTTTGTCACAGCTCTGGAAACAACTGACTAGACCATATAGAGACACTAGGTAAATGATCACATACCCTAGCTTCCTCTGGAAGTAACAGTGTCTTATCAGTGGCCTCCATCTGAGCAGTCCAGGACACAGTGGTTGCCTGTGACTGCAGAGTCTACGTGAGTCACCTAGCATGCAAAGTTTGATCTGATCACCCCCCACTCACAACTCTTCTGTCCTCCATATACTATATAAACAAGGCTCTCTTGGAACTTTCCCATTATTCTTAGTTTTCTCATATTACTTTAAATAGTATATTGCATTTTATTTATTTATTTTTAGTTTTCTTCATTTGCCATGTGACTTCTTTCCCTTAGAATTTGTTCAATATATTTGTTGGAATATCTTTATTTTCTTTTTTTAAAATCAGATACTTTATTTATTTACATTTCAAATATCTCCTTTGCAGGTTACCCCTCTGCAAACCCCTATCCCATTCTCCCTCCCCACCCACCCATACATTCCCATATCCCTGCCCTGAATTCCCCTACACTGGGACATCAAGCCTTTACAAGACCAAGGTCCTCTCCTCCCATTCCAGAACGCAAATTTAACTTACTTTTAGGAAGCTATGATTTAAAACTATATAACACTATTCATGTTTCTTTTTTTAATCTACTTTCAAATCAATTTGACTTTTATGCCACTTATGGTACTATTATATTTTGTCTAAGAACAGTGAGCTTCTTCATGTAGAACTCTGTCCAAACTGTCCTTCAGGGTATCTCTTGAGGACAGGACCTCTATGATTTCTTTTCTCAGGACATAGCACATTACAAACACACAATGACTGCTTTATTATTGGCTTGTGTGAAAGTCTTGAAAAAGTTTCATTTTATTTTTTTTTCAGACTATGATGAACAGTAACATAGTTACCTTGATTTCTCAGCCAGTATTTGCTGTATGGGATATGAAACATGTATAGATCGTAGTGTATCAATTCTCACAAAGAAAAAAGATGCAGAAAACTTTCATTTTTTCTTGCTTGTTTTTTATTTGAAGTACCTTCACTTTCCTAAGATTCAGTATTTAAAAAAAAAGATTTAAGAATTCTAAAAGTTAGCTTAATAAAATGGGCCAGTCAGCATGATTAATCAAATATCCTCCTTAGCAAAGCATAGGGGTGAGAGAGGAAAAAGGTTTGTACAAAGCACATCATACATATGAATGAACTAGGCAAAGGCAATGCCTTGTCCTTTCCTAAAATCCCTTCCAGACACAGGCTGCATCTGCTTATGCTTGATGCCATTCAAGCAACAGCATCCAAGGAAGCAGACACCCAAATGGGGCTGACAACCAGACATGCCATTTAAGCCATCTAGATTTATAGCCTGTTTCTAAATCAGTTTTTCTGCTTTATTCCAAAAAAAAAAAAAAAGGCAAAGAGATATGCCACCTGACCAGTTAGAACCAATAAGGGTCCATTAATCTGTCTCAGGTTCTATTACAAAGACGGTTGTTCTGGTAATTCTCCCATAAAAAGAAATGTAAAATACATTCCAAAGTGGAGAGATGGGAGGGGGACAGGCTTGTCTGAATTCAGGAAGCCCGGGCTTTGAGCAAAATTAGCTCATGCTGCTTCTGGCAGGAATCACATTTTGGCCCCTCATTTCATGAGAAAACCATTTGTTGTGAAATATAAGAAAATAGTGTGCAAGCGGGTACACAAAGGCCCCAACTCTCACCACAGACTATAGTGAAGTGGGTTCCAGCCCCTTCACGCCTCGTTAGGACCAGGCTGGGCCAGCTGGCAAGGCCTTCCCTGTCCTAAGGCCTGGGCACCATTGTCCCTAGCTTACCCAGCCTGCATCTCTTTGAAGCTTCTCCAAGAAAACTTTATCCTTCTGTTCCAGCTGGCATTTCTCTAAGCTCTGGCTTCACTGAGTTTTCCACTTCCATTGACACATCAGAGCAAAGATGTAGCCATTAAAATAATGAAGAAAGGGGGAGCCAGCAGGGGAAAAAATCATCCTGAGGGAACTGAAAGGGAACCAAGGTTATTTAAAAAAATAAATACCAACTTCAGAAAAGTAAAATGGGCCCCCCTCTCCCTTTACACATATACACACACAAACACATACACACACAAACATACACACACACACACACACACACACACACAAAACCCATGTGTATTCTGAACTGTCCCCATTTTTCACAATACCTTATAAGGAGTGACTTCAAAGAGGCTCTTTGAAAACGCCTACTTTCTGAGATCTAAATTAAAAGAAGTCAGTAAGATTCCCAAAGTCATTCTTAGACTAGTCTGTGGAGGTGCATTGATGGCAGAGTGAGCCTGCAATGTCAGAGTCTCCTTTATCTGAAAAGACACCATTGTATTCTGACTGCTTAGACCCAAGACCACCTAAATCATTAACCACCCCGGGCGTGACCTCCTTACCCTCACTAGCATGGCTTTGTCCCTCTTTTGCCTAGTGTGGCCCATTCTAGACGATCCCTTTCACTTCTTCAAAGAATCATCGAAACTACGCTTTTCTGACCATGAAATCATTTTGGCACTTACCTACAAGGTAGACAATGTCTTTCTGATTCCTTTAAAATTATATTTTATGACGTTAACTTACAAAATAGTGCAAGAGTTGCAGCTCAGTCATAAAGGTTTGCCTTGCAAACATGATGAGTCAAGTTCAGTTCTCAAAAGCTATGCTTAAAAACAAAAGTCAGACATGAGTTGAATGTATGTGTTACCCAAATTTCGAGGAGGTTCAATCAGGCATATCCTTGGGGCTAACCTAGCCTGTTTAACAAGGCTAAGACTAGCAAAAGATTCTGTGAAACAAAACAAAAGAAAAATATAAATAACAAATAAAAAATATAAATAACAAAAAACAAACAAACAAAACAAAGCACATCCAAAAACGTATTTGTCCGTCATCACAAACGTATTTGTGACTCATGGGTACATTATTACACATGTACCTACACCAACATGCTCACTCACACATGAATACGCACACATACATACATAAATACATACATACATACATACATACATACATAAAATCATGTAAAATAATTGCATTTTTGCTTTGACATTGTTAAAAGAACACCCTACTGGAGACTATCCTCCACATCACCTGTCTATATATCATCAGACTTCAGTCTCTGAAACCTGAAATATACAGGAGGAGGTCACAAAGTATCTTTGAGTTTGTAATCAGGGAGTGTTGAATCCTGTACACTATGCCTACTGGTTTTACTCCCCTAGGCTCAAAACTCAAGCACAGGGATTTCATTAACACACATGTTTGCTAGCAGTTCTTCCCACAAGAATTCTAGCCAGTGACCTAGAAAGTAGATTCTTAGATGCCTGCTTGATGACACAAGGCTAACAGTTGAGATGAGAAAGTAACAAGCAAGAGAAAGAAAAGTAATTGAGGATCATATTGTTTCAAATAGAAATTTTAACGTGCATACAGTTATTTTTGGAATGAATACCAAAAATGCTGATAAAATGCAAAAGGTATATATTCTTTTTCTTTATTTTCAATGTTTTTTATTGGATATTTTATTTACATTTCAGATGTTATCCCCTTAACCCATTTCCCCCCTCCCATGTAGGAACCCCCTATCCCATTTCCCCTCCTCCTGCTTCTATGAGGATGTACCTCCACCTACCCTCCCACTCCCACCTCCCCACCCACGAATTCCCACACACACGGCTTCCAGCCTTCATGGGACCAAGGATCTCCTCTCCCACCTATACCTGATAGGACCATCCTCCCTTGCATATACAGCTGGAGCCATGAGTCCCTCCCTAAGTGCTCCCAGGCTGGTGGTTTAGACTCTGGGGGCTCTGGTTGGTTGATATTGTTGCTCTCCTCATGGTGCCGCAAAGCCTTTCAACTCCTTCAGTCTTCACTGTAATTCCTTCATTGGGAATCCCATGATCAGTTCAATGGTTAGCTGTGAGCATCTGCCTCTGAATATGTCAGACTCTTGCAGACCTCTAAGGAGACATCTGTATCAGGCTTCTGTCAGCATGCACTTCCTGACATCCACATCAGCGTCTACCTTTGGTGAATGCACATGGAATGGATACCCAGGTGGAATGGTCTCCAGACAGGCCCTCCTTCAGTTTCTGTCCTACAAGTTGTCTTCATAAAAGGTATATATTCTTAAACAATGTACACCAAAATAGCTAAAATTTGCTATAAGCATCAAAAATAGTTTGATGTGCCTAGAACATTGACGTTTGTAGTTTTCCTTTTTAAATATGCTGTATAGAATTGGAAATGGTCTGCAGTGTGAGCTCTCGCCATTGAGACCTCAGTGCCACACCCTTATGTTTCTAAAGCAACTGGGATAGAAGGAAACACTTGCTTACATAATCTTGGTCTAACTTCACCTCTGTCAGTGTGTTCTAACCTTACCTCTCTAATATTTTCTCTTCTGTTGATTCTTGCATCTGCCATCTTTGACTTTGTACCTCAAAATTTAGATCAAATCAGGCTTTTTCTCAGTCTTGCAGACACAGGACCCTATTTCATAGATATTTATATTTGAATCTTGGTTGCAACTCTTACCATAAAATGATTCAGATTATAATATCTAAATCAGTTGAAAATTTCTCATTGATGTAATAATTATCATGGGTTAAAATTTTTTGTCTGTTTGTCTAATTTAATTTTCTACAGGGCCAATTTATATAATAATGGACCCTAAGTATCTAACTGTTTTCTTCCTGAAGAAGGAATTTAAGTCATCACATCTAAATTTAAGATTTACTTGGATGTTTGGTAAAAAGAAAGTTACTTAGAAAATGAAGAAAAATTATCTGGCAATTAATTCTGAAGACATAGATAGTTCTTGAAATCTACTGGAGTGACCTAAGAACAACACTGAAAGGGACTGTGAAACGATAACTTTTGATTCAAGAACTCTAGATGTTGCTGGTGTGTATGTGTGTTTGTATGTTTGTGTGTGTGTGTGTGTTTGAGTATATGTGGGTATATCTATGTGAATATGTGCATATGTGAGTGAATGGTTGTATATGTCCCTGTGTGTGTTTGTGTGTGTGTGTGTTGATATGCAAAGAAATTCAGTACTGTCTTACTTTTTACATGCCTTTTGATGTTGGTTTCACCAATGAATGCTTATTTATTGTCTGCTGATAAATATGGTCTTTATTGTGTAAGTATATGGATGCTTTCTTGTAGTAGCCAAATGTACCATTTGGATAGATTGATTTCCTTAGTACTGCATTTCTGTTGTCACTTTTGATTCTTTGTTTCTTTAAAAACTAAATCTTCTTCTGTATTTTATTGGTGTAATTAAAAGTGTTTTTCTCAAGAAGTCAAAGATGCTCATGGATATGTAGGATTAACACAGTGAAAATGAGCATTTTACCAGAAGCAGTTCCCACACAATTAAAAAAGGAGGAGGGAGAATGGGATGGGGGTGTCTATGGAGGGAAAATGGGGGAAGGGGATGACATCTGAAATGTAAATAAATAAAATATCCAAAAAGAAAAAAAGAAGAAAAAAGAAAAGAACAAAAAAGAAAGAAAAGAAGTTAGACTCCCAATAATTAAATAACCCACTTTAAAATGGGGTACAGAGTGAAACAGAATTCTCAACAATGTAACACTTAAAGATATGTTCAAAGTCCTTAGTCATCAGGGAAATGTAAATCATAATGACTCTGAGATTCCACTTTATACAAATCAGAATATCTAAGGGCAAAAATGCAAGTGACAGTATGTAGGACCGTGAAAGCAAAGCATGGTTTCTGGTCGAGCACTGGCTAGAAGTCGCTAGAGACCACAGATCTCTAAGAGACAGCAGACATTTCGCCATGCTTCCAGCTTCCAGGTTCCTGACACAAGGCTGAGGCCTCCATAGAGTGGGGTCCTTCAGTCACTTAGGACAATGCCCCCTAGCCCCTCCACAGGTAGAGGGAGTGACTACAAGCCAGAGCCTCAAAACAGATCTCCATATTAAAGAGATACTTAAAGACCAGAGGGGTATAGCCAATTAAACATTCCTTCCCAGACCCTCTTTTTTGCAAAATGTATTTAACCTCAGGCTGGCCCTGAAAATACAGGGGTCTAGTTTTCATCTATTTTCTGCCATGACAACAAATATGTTAAGACCATGGACTTCTTCTCTATTTTGAAATCCATGGGGAATAGTTGAACAGGCCTTTGTCTATAGAGCCGAGCCGCTGTCTAATCTCCTGCAGAAGAACTCTGTGTTTCCAGCCACGGAAGCCACCAACTCAAGAAAGCAAGCCGAGCCAGCCGTGACCCAGCCAAAGTGAGTTACTGCAAGGAAAAACTCTCATCCCTCCAGGACAAAGCCAGAGCTTCTCTCTCTCCCCACTTTCTTCTGAGGGCAAATCTAGTCTGTACATCCCCACTTCGGTCTTGGTCCTTCTGCGCCCCCCACCCCCACCCCCAGTGGCGCCTGATGCCCAAGGGCCTGAGAACCAGTCAGTTACAAGCTACCTTTTGGCCTGAGGACTCCCAAGCCAAGAGCCCCGTCTCCCTGTGGGACCTCAGGGATGGGGACACCAACTCACCTATAAATCTTTTGACCCAAAATTGTTTAAAGGAAATGCGGGAACAAAAGTGCCGCAGAAGCTGAAGGAATAGCCAATCGATGACCAGTCCAACTAGGGATTCATCCCATGGGTGGGCACCAAACCCTGGCACTATTACTGATGTGCTTGTAGACAGGACCCTAGCATGGCTGTCCTCTGAGAGGTGTTATCAGGAGCCGACTGAGACAGATGCAGATTCTCATAGCCAAACATTGGATATAAGTAGTGACCTTTATGGAAGAATTATGGGAAGAATTGAAGGATCTGAAGATGATGGCAACCCCATAGGAAGACCAACAATGTCAACTAACTTGGACCCCTGGGAACTCCCAGAAATTGAGTCACCAACCAATGTAAATACATGGGCTGGTCAAGGCCTTTGGCACATATATTGCAAAGGGCTGCCTTGTCTGGCCTTAGAGGGAGAAGATGAACCTAATACTGTAGAGATTTGATGCCCCAGTGTGGTGGGATGCCTGGAGAGTGGGGAGACCCTCTCAGAAGTGAAGAGGAGGGTGGAATGGGAAAAGAAATCTTTGAGGTGGGGGTGAGAGGAAAGCAGCATTAGGCTTTTTTTATTTGTGTAAATGAATAAATTAATTAAAAAGAAAATATATACTAAAAATGTTCTCTGCTTTTCTTTGTCTATCTCCCCACAGGAAAGCAGGGCCTCAGTCAGTACCCTTCAGGGCTTAACAGACTCTTTTCATTTCCACTAAGTCCTTCAAGTCTCTGCCCTTTGAATGATTGTTCTAAAGGAGCAAGAAAAAAACCCATGGAACCCCTGACTGTTTTGTTATAGATACAAAAATATGTATTAAATCTAATAACTAGTAACTGTGCTGTAATGACTCACCGAACATATGCTAGAAGTATTGTGCCCAAACAGTACTCAGCTTGAGTGGTTTATCTCAAAGGTAAATGTGTTAAGTAAGATCTGATCCTTAAATTGAGCATGGGGAGAGATAAATATGGCAATCAAAAGGACTTCTATACAGTCACAAGAACTTGAAGCCATCTGGTCAAGACAAAAGAAATAAGTAATACAATTGGAAATGGTCTCCTGTGTCTAACAGGGTGGGTTTAACATCACTATCTAACTGTGGGTCACAGGAAACTGACAGCTAAGATTTGGAAACCCATGCTAATTCATACTAACACAGACACAATACACAGACACAGACACAGACGCAGACACACACACACACACACACACACACACACACACTCAGAAGGAGAGAGACAGAGAAAGACAGACAGGCAGACAAAGAGGGAGGGGGGAGACAGAGAGGGAGACAGAGAGGGAGGGAGGGAAGGAGGGAGGGATGGAGGGAGGGAGGGAGGGAGAGAGGGGTAGAGGGATGGAGGGAGGAAGAGAGAGGGCATAAAGACACAGAGACACAGAGACAAAGAATGCATAAGGATGAAATGTTTCCTACCAGAGGGACAATTTAACTTTAGTGTCTCATCAGATTGGTAAAGCCAAAATTAAAATGTGTTTTGATAGTAAAGTAAGATTGTAAAAGACTGGCATGGGTAAACAGAACAGACAAAGGTACAAATCACTGTCCATCAAAATTGTACAAAACAAAGATTTTGGTCTAAGCATTTGTTATCATCCTTTCAGTAGCTAGTATGAGATCACCTAGGTAAGAAACCTGGCTTTCCTTCAAATTTCATAATAATAATAATAATAATAATAATAATAATAATAAAACTGACAAAACCATGTAAGATTATAGCAATATTTATTTTGAGTATTTTCTTTTGCACCTTCTCGGAATTACTTTATCAGTCACAGTTTAAAAAAAAAAACAGAATTTATTCACGTTCACATTTACAAAGGTAAGCCATAAGGGACAAAAATTTACACAAATATGTAACTTCTGTATTGCTTTAAGTAGACACATTTCTCTTTTATATTAGCATATATTGATTATAAAAATAAGATTAAATTTTGCTGTGAATATTGCTGTACTTCAATTTGGGGAAAATGTTCAAATCTTAATTTGGATTTTGCTTCAAAAAAGTAAAAGTTATTTGTGTGTCATTTGTTCATTTAGTTTTGAAACAAAACTGGGACTTATTGCAAGGATCAGCCTGAGACTTGTGATTTCTTTGTATAGCCTCTTAGCTCTGTCATTACAAGCATCCCATCATGCCCAGCCATAATGAATCTGATGCTTTGAAGACTCCTTTATATATTCTTAGCTGTCACCTTAGCTGTAACTTAGCATTGCTAAATGGCAAAGTAATGTGCTCTACCCCCCAATATTTTTGCAACTCTGTGTGGGGGCAAACAAAGGAGATTATCTGGCACTTCACTTTCTTCTCAAGAGTAAGCTCATATATATTCATCGGGTTCCCCTTCTGTGCTAAATGTTCCAAATGGATGTCACTAAGATTTAAGCAGTAGCCTCCCTGTCCTCAAAGCACAGATTCTAGATGGAACTGTGATAAAGACATTTGGAATAGTCTAGATGATGTGAACAAGGAAATTCAAAGCCCAAAGCCTGCCAGAGAAGACAGGAGCCTACTTCCTATGGTACCCTGATATGCCTTAATATTCTCATTTGTAAAATGGACATCATATCAGCAGGTACTTTAAACCCTTGAGTGCATACAAGCACATAATAAAAGTATAACAACTGCAGATAAGCTTCACATCCATGAATCAGTTACAGTATTCCATGTTATTATTTTATTGTCTTTTCATAGTTTTTACTTGCCCCTTGACCCCAGCCACTTTTGTGCTGACTCTGTGGCATCTTTGTTCCTGCTTAAACCTGAGTGAGTGATGTTAAAGTTTGCTCATTTCCTTACTTGGAATTTTTTTCCACTGCTGGAGGGCACATCTTTCCTCAAAGCTGCTGCTTTTGATGGGAAAAAATACACATAAAGTAACATATACAACTGTAATATGCAATGACAAAGC
>NW_021604688.1:7316859-7332664 GCF_004785775.1 Grammomys surdaster | reverse complement strand
ATGTATATGTATATATATATATATATAACACATGATATTCATACTGAAACAGCCAGGTCGATCAATGAAATAAAATTGAAGACCCAGAACTAAACTCATACATCTATGGACACTTGATCTTTGACAAAGAAGGCAAAAACATAGAGTGGAAGAAAGAAAGCATCTTCAATAAATGGTGCTGGTCTAACCAACAGTCTGTAAGTAGAATGAAAATAGATACATATTTATCACCTTGCACAAAGCTCAACTCCAAGTGAATCAAGGACCTCCACATAAAACCAGATACACTGAAACTAATCAAAGAGAAAGTGGGCAAGAGCTCCAAACTCATTGGCATAGGAAGAAATTTCCTGAACAGAACAATACCTCAGTCTCTAAGACCAACAATGGATAAATGGGACTTCATGAAGCCAAAAAGCTTTTCTAAGGCAAAAGACACCATCAGTATGATGAATTGGCAACCTATAGATTGGGAAAAAATCTTCACTAAACCTACATCCAAAAAAAAAGGCAAATAACCAAAATATATAAAGAGCTCAAGAAGTTTACCTCCAAAAAATAACCCAATTAAAAATTGGGATACAGACCTAAACAGAGAATTTTCAACAATAGAATTTCAAATGGTGGAGAAGCACTTAAATGTCCAAAGTCCTTAGTTATCAGAGAAGTTCAAATCAAAACAACCCTGAGATTCCACCTCATTCCAATCAGAATGGCTAAGATCAAAACCTCAGATGACACCAGGCAAGGATGTGAAGAAAGAAGAACACACCTCTGTTGCTGGTGGAATTAAAAACTAGTACAACCAGTACAACCCACAGACCTTAAGAAGTGTCACAAACAGAAATGCCCAAGTGAGGATATTTCAATTCCACTTAGAATGGGGAAGGAAATAATCAAGGGAGGCAGAGGGTATATGGTACAATGGGTGGGAGAGGGAAATGGGAGGGGAAAGGGAGAATAAACATCAAGTATGGAGGTAGGAACAGGAGAGAAGCCTAGAGGGCCAAGAGAATGAATAGATATAAGCAGTATTCTGGGGTGGGGAGATCTAGAAATTATCAGAGACCTGGGAGGTGACAGACTCTCAGGACTCAATGGGTGTGACATTAGCCAAAATACCCAACGTTGAGGAGAGGGAATTTAAAGAATCTACCTCCAGTAGAGAGGACCTCAAGTGGAGGGACAGGGTTACTAAACCACAGCCAGAATTTATGATCCAGATTTGTTCCTGTCTAAAGGAACTGCTGGGATAAAAATGGATAAGAGATTGAAGAAAAGGTGCTCTAATCACCAGCCCAACTTGGGATCCAGCTCATGGAAGGGTATCAAGGCCCTACATTATTACTGATACTATGATGTGCTTTCAGACAGGAGCCTGACATAGATGTCTTCTTAGTGGCCCTTCCAGCAGCTGACTGAGAAAAGCAGATACTTAACATCCAACCATTGAGCTGAAGTATAGGACCCCTGTGATTGATTAAGGGAAGGATTGAAGAAGCTGAGGAGGAGGAGGATCCCGTAGGAAGACTAGAAGTCTCAATTTACCAAGTCCCCAGGCAGCTCCCTGAGACTGAGCCAACAAGCAGGAGCATACAGATGCTGGTCCAAGGCCACTGGTACATATGTAGCAAAGATCTGCTTGGTCTGACCTCAGTGTAAGATGTGCTTAATCCTCGAGTGACTTTCATGTGCTATAGAGTGAGATATACATGGGGGCGTTTATCTTCTCTTTCCTTCCCAATCAGCCTGATTCTATGTAAAGTCATTATTTCTCTTTGGGTATTATATCTATATATGACAAATCAGTTGACAGAGATATATAGGTTATAGATGATAGATAAATAGATGATAGAAAGATGATAGTAGATTATTGATAGATAGATAGATAGATAGATAGATAGATAGATAGATGATAGATAGATAGATAGATAGATAGATAGATAGATAGATGATAGATAAATAGAGAGATAGAGAGAGAGGCAGATGATATGTAGATGTTGGTATAGTATATGTTGTACACACATACTTCACCATAAATTATAAAAAAATTCTCGTCTTCTACTAATATATCAATTTGAGGGTTCTCTCAATATTTAATGTTAACCCCACTGTGAAATATGTAAATGCTAACCACAGTTAAGTTTCTTTCCCAACAGTCTAAGAATTCCATTTTCCCTTTCTCTGTTGAAGTCAAATACTCTGGCTCATGTGTCTCCATATTTCATGCTTAAACTGAAAAAGCGTTGGTTACGATTTGAGCAAGGACTTGAAGATCTGCTTTTGGCAGTCAACAGGTATGAACTTGTCTTTATTCTTCATTTTCCATTTATATTTGATTGAGTTTGCCTAGGCATAAAATTGCAAGCAGGAGATTTTTTTCTCTATGAATCCGAATCATTTTCTCCATCTTTTCAGCTTCAAATAGCTCAGTGTTTTCATTCTATACACAAACTACATACTATGATTCTGACTTCTGCTTGCTTTTGTTTGTTGGTTGGATTTGTTTGTTCATTTGTTTGACTATTGACTCTTTAGGGAGTTTGTTCATCCCACACATCTGGAATTTGATAATAAGATCCAAATATCTGTTCACACTCATATGGTAACCTCAGAAAACCTTTTTAATTTTAGAAATATATCATTCATGTCGTGGAAGTTTCATTGTATTTTTCCTTTTACAAATTTATCTATATTTTAACTAATTTTATTTTTTTCTAATCTGATCACATTTGGTAGGTAATATTCTATAGATGGACATATCTTTTTTCTGTTATCTTCTTTTGTCTTTTGCTTTTTAGACCTGTTTTCTGTCTCATTGCATGTGTATAGCATCTTACTTCATTGCATATAGGATTCTCACATAGTACATGTGATCATGTCTGGATTGCTTAGTCAATATTCATTATTATGATTAAAAATATGTTTATGTGTGTATAGGGAGGAATGCAGGTTAAAGTGAATATGAATTGCCTAGAGACTGCAGAAATTTTCTAGTGTGTAGAAGCCTCTGTCACTCAGAGAAGTAAAATAATGAACATTCATGCTTAAGAAGAGGACTACACAACTCACTCGTAATTCTCACTCTCTAAAGGGTTAAGAGAGTTAAGAGGTCTGTGTCTCTGAATCCTAGATATTAGCATCATAAGGGAATGAAAATTTCTGTGCCTAACAACTCAAATATTAGGAAAATCGTTCTTCAGTTGTAATATGAGACACTTTTTAGTATCTTTGAGTGTCTTTTTTCCATGTTTTTCAACTTCTATTCTTAGCATTTAAAAATGTTTGAAGTATCTGTGAAGAAACAAATGTCAAATATAGTAAAGCATGATATTATTGGGTAAAACTCTGACAGAGTTTTCAGGAAGAACTAGTGAACTTGGCATTCAGATACTAGAATACTTAATTTATTAAGATTTTTTTTCCAATACTTAGTCATCCCACTGGTGACTGTAATGCCTGCCATGTATGGAGAGGTGAAGGAGTGTGTGGATAATCATTATGGGTGTGCTTGTAAGAAATACATTGGGTTTTTTTGTTGTTGTTGTTGGTTTTTCCTACAGGGGAATCCAGAGTTCAAATAGGACTCTAGGGCAACAACGTAACAAAAAACACTCAAAAGATCTAAGATTATTCCTGAACTCATAAATAAGTGGTGCCAATCGATTGTCCAGCATTTACAAAGGACAGTCTAGGTTTGCTTGGCACCAGACACTCAAACTCTCAAGTCTCTAAAACCCCATATCCTATCCAAATATTAACATTATGCTTATGTTACTATTACAATTCTAAGGATTTAGTGTGTAATTTCTCTGTATGGTGCTTTCCTTAAGACAAAGTTTTATGTTGACCAGACCTAGCCTGGAAGATCAGTCAAGAGGGCTTAAGAAGAGGACTAAGCAACTCACTCACTTGCCATTCTTATTCTCTATAAGCTGTAGACAGTTAAGCGGACTGTGTCTCTTTCATGGGAGGCTTCCATGTATCGCTGTTAGATGCAGTGTGGGAAGTTGTTCTTGAAAACTAACAAAAGCTGTATCTTTGTACTAGGACTCTTTTTATTTTGACATAAAATAGTGTTGTAATCATTAGGTAGCTACTTGTCTTTTTGTGAAATGGAGGAGATAATGATAAAAAGAAGGGTGATGGAAAGAGATGATATTCACCTGTGGTAACTGACTATCTACAGGCTTCAGGGACAGCAGAGCCATTAACACTTTGAAGGAAAAGATTTGAAATTGCTTTAAATTTCAGTCTACAGCTGAAATATGCAAGATGGATAAGCTCCTACTTCTATAATTAAACATAATTTAGATTTCAAATTCTCAATCTTCAGAATGGTAATCAAATCAGTTTCCTTGCTTTCTTCTCATAAATGCTTACTATTAGTTCATGAATGCTATATGATAACAAAATACCACAAATTAATAAATATACCTCTATGTCTTGATCAGTCCAGATAAGTTACCACACAGACCATCTATCTCTCCCCATGGTTCAGAGATTCTGTTACACACACATCACTGTAGTCCTGCAATGATTTTGAGTCATGGATTATATTATAGAGGTTACAAGTTTCCAGGTTTCTCCATGGGTTGCAAAATATGTGTCCACATATTAATGATTAGAAAGTCTCTGTTCTCCCAGTTCTCCATGTCTTTCAGGTGATGCACACTGCTGTCATTGTTATTATTGATATTATTATCACTTTATTCCCCTTTCAAATTTCGTGTCTTCACTTGTCCCCCAAACACATAAGTTTTTAAAATGCATATGTTATTATCTCTTTAATACTCAAATAAGTATGACATTAAGGTGAGGGACCAGTACATTATATTATCGACACACCATGTACCCTTTTAACAATACTCCAGTTTACTTGCTATGCGACATGATAAGATGAAGATTTCTCCAAGCCATTCTCTCATACGCTCATATTTTTATGTTGTCTTGGCTTTCTCCTTTTTTGTCCAATCATGAAATTTTACAATTGGTTTATGATTCAATTTAATCACTCATTATTGATCTTGCAACTATTGTATTTCTAAAGCTTGAGAAAATTTACTTTTCTGCAGTCAATCTCTGCTTCTATATGTTGACAATTCATATTAAAGGCTGTGAAACACTCAAGCCATTGTCAATCAATGATCAGAGGCAAGTGGAAGAGTAGAGAGGAGGCATGACTATTTGCTTGCATATTTTTACCATTTGGTCCTTGCTAGAAAAGATGAGACTAGAAATAAATATGGTGGGTGGCTATGGTACAGCTTCTTCAGAGTACGAACTTCAAATGTTAGTTTTATAATTAAATCAAATACTTTAAAATCTCAAAGCATCTGGCACATGTTTTAAACAACTAAATGCATAAAAAACAGTGAAGAGAATAATTGCTTCTCTCAAATACTAAAAATGATAAAAAGCAGTTGCTTGTGTCTTTCATGGAGCTACTAGAAATCAGAATGGAATTAAGAAAAGCTTACATAGGTCAGTACTCTCATTTGAAAGACATTATCAAGTGAGTAAACCAAGGACAACCAGGCACCTTCATGGTTCGAGAGAACATTGTATGTCTTCAGAATATGGTGTCTGAAACATCTTCAATGAACTTGTCCATCAAGAATTAGGTTAGAGTGGGTGGAGCAATAGTAGGTGGGACAAAAGCTGAATGTTCAGACTATTTATTAAGGATATAAAGTCAAGTGAAACAAAGCTAAGAAGACTTTTATACCTCCTTAGTAGAAGATGATTCAGGGAGGCAGTCAGAGCTTCAGAATAATTGTTCAGATGCTGATATGAAGAACAGTCTGAACAAAAAGTTGGGATGAAAACAATTAAAGGATCAGGACTATTCGCACAAACAGAAGTGGAAGTAAAATAGAAAAGAAGGGACGTGCACCTTAGATAGCCCTGGAATTTTATCTCATGCTAAATATGATCACAAGTCATAACCTCTGTGATGGGGTAGATAGGGATAGTAACCACAGTGGTAAGCACCAGGGATCATTTCTGCACCTACCATTCTTCCCTCATTCACACTTCATTTTTGCCCTTGTCCTGCACAGTGCTCATACACCTAAGCAGTTTAACATATGATTTGATGAGAGGAACCCAGGACTATCCTCTTCAAATTTCTACTGTTGCTTCCCAAGCACTCTGACTTCTTAGAGTATATTAAAGTCTGTGTGTGGGTATATGTGTGCATGTGTGTGTGTTTCTACATGTGTGTGTATGATGGTATGATGTGTATATGGTGGGGTTCATTTTGAAATGTCTGCCCATAAATGCAAGCACATCTGTGAGGAAAATGACTTTATGCAATAATATTCTTATTTTATCCTAATGTTGAAATAATTCCAAGGTTTATCAGACTTTTGGAACCCAGGCCAATTTTGGGGATGTTTCAAAGAGGGGAAGCTAAGATCATACACAATGACATCTCTTTATGAAGTTGTCAATGTGTCAACAATTTTACTTATTCAAAGTGGACAGTATTGGGCTAAGATTGACTCTCCCTCTATCTCTTTGATCCTTTTGTATAAATCCTAGGAAACTTGAGAACTTTCTGAGATCCCTCAGACACTCTTGTACAAAGAACAGGAGTATGATTAAACCTACTAAAGGAGAATAAAGAGTGAATGCTTAAAGCATGTGAGAATTCTGTGAGAACTAGAGTCTTTTTTATGGCCAGAATAGCATCTGAATTGTAGATCAGTGGTTATCTTGAATACGTGAGATGGACTGTTTATATAGGAAGTCATTGTCCTTATCACTCTGGATTCTGCTCTGAGGAGCTTTACAAATCACCAGGAGGCTGCTCCTAAAGGCAGATGACACAGAACAGCAAGCATGTTAGCATGTACATCATCTCTCTGCAGGGTATGTGGGAACAGCACAGAGCTGGTGCTGCTTGTCTCTCCCCAGGGGAACTCATTCTATTCTTCACAATAGCTTGCCACTCATTTGTAGGCAGAGAACATTGTTAAAACTGAATGCTGAAGTTTGGGGAAAATGTCAGCCTAATTGTTGACATACTCAGCTATCTCATGGGTTAGAATCTGAAATCAGAACCCTCAGAGCACATACCTCCTTCTGGGTGGGATGCTGGATGAAGGGAATGTTAGGAGAAAGAGGTGAACACTGTGAATAGGAAGGAGGTACAGGGGAGCAATATTTCTTACAATCTAATTGCTCAGTTTTATAGAATCTGATCATTAGGGGATCCTGGGCATGATTCCTCAGAGATGTTCTTGGGAACTATAGCAAGAGGCTATTAAACAGGAAGTTTAAATATAGCTACAGGGAGGCATACTTTTGACAACTTGACAGATGTCTTGGAGTGACGACTCCTTCCTTCATCGCTAATTACAAAATCATTTGTCTTAAGGAAAGGACAAAAGAGAAGTAATTATGAAAAACATGATTCTTAAGGGATAAAAAGATAACATCAGTCTAAACCATGGAAGCAATCATAACCAGTTAGAATCCTTATTAGTTTGGTGGAACCAATGACAGCTTGCTTTTTAGAAACCAGAGGGAGCAGAGCTCCTGAAGTCTAGGAAAAAAAACATTCAGTTTCTTGTTATGCTAAACTTATCCCAGACTCAGGAGACTTCTTTGATGAACAGTTCATTAAAATTTCCAACCGCAGATGTATTTGAGCTAAAATACACAAATGTTTTAATTATACATTCCTTTTTAATTACACTAATGACTTGTAATGTGTTTATGTTGGTTTAGAGTTTAATTTCTTGCTTTAGATTAGGTAGTTGACTTAAGGACTGTGCTTTTCAGTAAAATAGCATGATTCATCAGTGTTTGATTATAAATTAATGCTCCTATATAAAGAGCTACTGACCTTGAAGGAATACATCTGCCCATGAACCATTGGCTTTCTGCTGGGGCCAGGGACACAGATCATGCCATGTTGTAAGCAAAAGAGGCAGAATTTTCAAGAGAAAAAAAAAAGCTGTGAATAGTTTCCAAGAGGAGAAGACATTGAGGAAGGGAATAGATGTGTAGATCAATAGGGAATGTAATCCTCACCCTTTATAAGATTGGTCTGTCTACCAAAATACATATACACATTGATGTAATAAGAGTCATAATCAGAGCAGAGTCAGGCTGCAAAGGAAGAGACAAACTTAAAATTCTTAACTCTCCTTGCATTGTACTACGAATACAAAATTTCTCACACAGGTTCATGCATTTGAACATTCTGTCCCCAGAAGTTTGGGAAAGTTATGAAACCTTTAGGATGTGGAACTAACTGAAGGAGGTATGTGTCATGGTATGTGCTATGGGGCTTTATAGCCTGATCATACTTCTCTCTGTTTCCTGTTTGTAGATCAAATATTGTGTCTTATTCCTGACTGAAAGGCTGAAGTAATATGCTTGCTGTAATGCATTCTCCAATATGATACACTGTGTAATGTCTGGAATGTGGGTTTTGTTAAGGTATTTTATCACAGCAACAGAGAAGTAACTAACACCTTATATAGTCTTTCAGGGACATCTCATTTTCAAGTCCTCTTTTTTTTTCAAGCAGTCCAAAACAACCTATTGTCTCAGTCAATGCCTGAACGAAAGCTAATACTGTGAAAAACAAAGACCTAGACATAAAAGTAGAAGTATTGAATCTGATAGAAGAGAAGGTGGGGGAAAGTCTTGAAATCATTGGCACAAAAGACTGTCGATACAGAACATCATTAGCACAGGCACTAAGATAAAAAATTAATACATGCGACTTAATGAAGCCAAAAAGCTTCTGGATGGCAAAAGACTCAATCATTTGGACAAAAGAGCAGACTATCAAATGGGAAACAATTTTTCCTAACTCAATATTTGATAGAAGGCTGATGCCCAAACTATATGAGGAACCTAAAAAACTGAATATCATGAAATCAAATAATGCAATTAAAAGTGGGTACAGCGTCTTGAGTTCTTGATACATTTTGGATATTCGCTCTCTATTGGATGTAAAGTTAGTGAAGATTTTTTTCCTATCTGTAGGTTGCCATATGTCCTATCTACCAAAAAAAACAATCAAAAAATGGGGTATAGAACCAAATCAAGAATTCACAACAGAGGAATCTCGAATGGCTGAAAAGAACCTAGAGAAATTTTCAAAGTTCTTAATGATCAGAAAAATGCAAATCAAAATGACCCTGAGATTCTACCTTACACCAATCAAAATGACTAAGATCAAAACCTCAGGTGACAACACGTTGGCGAGGATGTTCAGAAAGAAGGACACTCCTCCATTGCCGGTAAGATTGCAAACTGGTACAACCACTATGGAATTTAATCTGGAGGTTCCCCAGGAAACTGGAAATAGATATACCTGAAGACCCAGCAATAACACTTTTGGGAATATACCCAAAAGATGCCCCACCATGCCACAGGGGTCCATGCTCCACTATGTTCATAGTGGCCTTGTTTGTGATAGCCAGAAGGTAGGAACAACCCAGATGTCCCATGATAGAAGAATAGATACAGAAAATGTGATTCATTGACACAATGGAATATTACTCAACTATTAAGAACAAGGACATACTGAGTTTTGCAGGTAAATGGATGGAACTATAAAATATCATCCTGAGTGAGGTAACTCATATCCAAAAGGACATGCATGGTATATACTCACTAATAAGTGAATTTTAGCCAAAGAAAAAGTACGGAATACCCACAATATAGCCCACAGAATTAAAAAAATGTCAACAAGCTGAAGGGCCCAAGAGAGAATGCCTCAGTCCCACTTGGGAAGAAGAAGAAAACAATCATAAGTGGGGAGGGAGGGACCTGGGAGGGAAAGTGGACAGGGTTGGGGAAAAAGGGGAACCTGATCCGGTATTGGGTAAGAGAAAAGAAGTGAAGCCCTGAGAGTCAGCAGAAAAAATGGAAACAGACAACCTTGGGAGGTAGCAGGTTTGGGGGACCCTCCAGAATTCATCAGAGACCTGGGAGGTGGCAGATTCTCAGAACTCAATCGGAGGGACTTTAGATGAAATACCCAACAGTAGGGAGAGGGAACTTATAGAGCTAATCTACAGCAGGAAGACAGGACATCAAGTGACGGAGGGGTTTGTCATCCCGCAGTCAAAATTCTGACCCATAATTGTTCCTGCATGAAAGAACTGCAGGGATGGAGATGGAGAGGAGCCTGAAGAAAAGAAGGTCCAGCAACAGGCCCAAAGTGTGATCCAGCTCAAGGGGAGGTCCAAAGGCCTGATACTATTATTGGGGCTATGGAGCACTCACAAAAAAAGAGATCTATCATGACTGCCCTCAGAAAGACTCAACAAGCATCTGAAAGAATCAGATGCAGGTATTTGCACTCAACCAATGGACAGAAGCTGCTGACCCCTGCGTTTGAATTAGGGAAAATCTGAAAGAAGCTGAGGAAGAGGGCAACCCTGTATGAGGGCCATCAGTCTCAATTAATCTGGACCCCTGAGATCTCTCAAACAATAGTCTACCAACCAGGCAGCATATACCAGCTGATATGAGGCCCCCAACACATATACAGCAGAGGACTGCCAGGTCTGGGTTCAGTCAGAGAAGATGCACCTAACCCTTTCAAAACTGGAGGCCCCAGGTAGTTTAGAGGTCTGGTTGGGTGGGAGATTGGAGTTAGACCATCCTTGTGAAGACTTGGCTATGGGGAGGAGGTATGGAATGTGGAACAGTTGAAGGGTAGACCAGAGTGAGGGAAAATAAAATCTGGTATGTAAAAATATAAATAAAAATAAAAGATTAAATTAATAAATGGAGTACAGATCTAAACAGAATTCTCAATAGAAAACACTCAAATAACTGAGAAACACAGAAATAGTCAACATCCTTAGCCATGAAAGTGATCGAATCATAACCACTTTGGTATTTCATTTTACACTCATTAGAATGTCTAAAAATTTATAAAATAAGTGACAGCTCATGATGCTGAGGATTAACTGTAAGGTGAACACTCATTCATTGCTGGTGGTAGCACAAAGTCACACAACCACTATGGAAATCCGAGTGACAGTTCCTCAAGAAGATGGGAATCCATCTACCTCAAGATCCAGGTATATTACTCTTGGACTTATACATAAAAGATGCTTTTCTTACCATAAAGACATTTGTTCAACTGTGTTCACTTATTCTCTGTTCATACTAGCCAGAAATTTAAGGAAAAAGAAACTCAAGATATCAATCAATAGAAGGAAAGATAAAGAAAATGTGGTACGTTTATACAATTGAGTATTATTCAACCATTTTAAAACTCAACATCGTGAAATTTAATCAGCAAATTAATGGAACAAGAAAAATCATGCTGAGTGAAGTATTCCTGACCCTGAATGAAAAATTATGATATTTAATAACTTATAATTGTATATTAGGTGTTAAGTTGACGATATCAAAGCTATAACCCACAGAACCACAGAGGGTAGCTATAAAGCAAGGGACTAAAAGGTGCAGATGGATCTCTTTAGGAAACGGAAATAGAATAAATACTTATAAATGAATAAGGGTGCTGGATTGAGATGAGCAAATGAGGATGAAAAGAGAAGAAATTGAGGAACATAATATGGGGAGAATTAGCTAAACTTAAGGGGCATTTGACTGGAAGTATGAAGATTTAATACAGTAGAAACATCCTAAAATGTATACATATATGAAGGCATCTAAGTGAAATTGCCAAATAATTGTAGAGACAAAGTCCCAGCTGGCTATCTCTTGTCAACCTAGCTTTGGTTACATCTAATTCAGTTGTTGGCCAGTATGTTCCCATTTTAATCCGCGAACAATCTAAGCTGTTTCACGGCCAATGTGTTACTCCTCCCAAACTAACAGCAAAGCCCAATTGCTAAAAACAATACCTACACAACACATTGAACACAGAGAAGTCAAGCTAGTGCCCACCTAGAACCTTCATTCCTATGTGCTAGAGTCTTTAGTACAGGAAGTTACTATACATTCTACCAAAAGAGAAAGGCAAACACAAAGCCAGCCACAAAAACTTTGATCAGTGATGAATGAGCAAGTGAGCGAGTGAGTGAGTGAGTGAGTGAGAGACCTTGGAACACAGCCTCAAATGGAAAATCTCTACAAAATATCTCCCCTCAGAGCTCAGGGAACCCATCAGAAGAGAAGGCAGAAGGAATATAAGAGCCAGAGTTAATGGGGGGCATTTAGAAAACAAGGCCCTTTAAATAAACATGAGCTAAATTCATAAGAACATAAAACGTTGAAGATTTTGGCTTAAAGTTTAGTGTTTTTATGAGATTTCTGAGTGTGTGAATGAGTGGTTTCTCTCTCTAATCCTGGTCCCTTTGCTTGGGGATTTTAATTCTGCTTCGTTGTCCAACATTGATATGATAGGTTTTTAAATATTTAATTGTGTTTCATTTTTTATTATCTATTAAAAAAGAAACATGAAGGATGATGACCTTTTAAATTTCTATATATTTCACAAATAAGCATATTTGTGAAATTTTTAAAAAAATATTTCCAGAAGACATATAATCAAAATATCTCTAAAATTTACTAAAAAAATTTCACTCTGATATGTATAATTCACATGCATGCTTAAATTGATGACATTTTCGTAAGGATTCTGGGATGACCCATGCTAAATGTCTGCTGCCGTTTTCACAGGAACTGAGTACTAGACAAATATACCCATTTCCATCCCTTTTCTAGGCAATATATATAGGTGCCTTACTTCCTTTATTACAGCAACTCTTTCTTACCTTGCTCTATTAAGAAAAATCTCTATTTTTCTCACCAAAAAATATTCTGTATAATGTGAACAGAGCAAAAATTTATTTGTGCTATTTCATTTGGATTTGACCTTATGTGATCCAAGTTATTCATTATCCCAAGTACAGAGGCTAACTGATGAAAGATACAGAACTAGAAACAAGCCTTCCATGATAAACAAAATATGGGAATTACTTCCTTGTACAGTTCTTAGTGTTTTATCAATGTGACAAACATCAAAGAGGGTGAAAATAAAATAAAGAAAAACTATTTGACTCTTGATTTTAAAGATTTAATTACGTGGGAGCCTGGCTTCCAGGCTGTGTGGATCACTATTGCAGTCGGAACTAAGAATTCATAAAATGAGTGTTTAAGAGTATACTGTACATACAAATCAGGATAACACCATATGTGATAGTATGGACTTTGCAGTTGCTGTTCAGTTAACAATGTTAATATGGTTGAAAATACATTAATTTATAGATATAAGGGTAAACACTTAGGTGTCAATATAATATTCTGTCCATTTAGCAGAATAACTATAGTAGGCTCTTCTGTATAGCCTATGAACTTCATTTTGCAGAAGATGGTCATTAATCCAGAGACCCACAGCTGCTCAAACACAGACAATAAAATACTGTAGTCTCAGGGCTGGAGAGATTGTTCAGAGTTTAAGACCACTGTCTGTTTCTCTGACAGAGGTCCTGAGTTCAATTCCCAGCAACCCCATGGTGGCTCACAGTCATCTATACTGGGATCTGATGCCAGATTCTGGTGTGCAGGTGTACATGCAGATAGAACACTCACATGTGTAAAACAAACAAACAAATAAATAAATAAATAAATGTTTTAAAAATGAATGTAGTGTCATTCCTAAATGGGACATCTTTATCTCATCTCTACCCCTGAAGAGTCAATGGAATTCTCAATATTTGGAGCAGAAAGTTTGTCAAAGCTTGAGGTAGTTAATGTCTGCAGTGAAGCAGTGCTTTACAGCTAGGACAAAATCTTTGCACACATGAATTTACAACAGTTGTAACTACATGCATGGGAAATTCACAAGATCAAACCAGAAAGATTTCCAGCATGGATGATGAGTGAATTCATTTTAAAATACATTCATCTCAATCCACAAGAAATAAAAATTATAAAAATACATTTTGAGACAAATTTTAAGATAGAAGAATCATTCTAGATAGTAAAACACTACATATTATAAACACACAGGGTTTCTTAGTGAATAAAAAAGTAAAAAAAAAAAAGAAAAAGAAAGGAAAATGTCAGAATTATGTAATTACTTGGAAGGCAGGAGGAGGTGTCACAGGGTCACAAGCCAACTGATACAATCCCCCTTGGGGAGCAGAATGAAAGCAAGAATAGGTACCCTCCATACCTCACAGAGAAGAGTGAAGTCATGTCAGTACATGGATAGGAGTCTCCTAGGATTTACCAGATCTTCTGTCCTTAAAACAAACTAAATTTCTGTGGCTGTAGGTAGGTGTCTTCATTGAAATTTGTAAGAGCAACAAAAAGTACATTTCAGTACAAATGTATCTCAGATGGAAAATGAGAGCTTGAAGGACTGAAACTGACCATGTCCACTCTCCATTACATGGGGGAAAAATTATGCAAGCAGTAGAAGGAAACAGAATCTCTGAAACTGTAGGAAGTGCCAGCCAGATAACCCATACATTACCTTCTGCTCTGTGAAACACTCGATCTATCACACACCTTTGTCTTAGTCAAGATGAATTAAGTTTCTGTTATTAAAAACTATACAATTTTTAAATTAGGACTCTTGGTTTTCTTCCTCAAGTAAAATATGAATGATAAACTTACTTTATTTTTCACTAGTTGGTAGCATTGTAGTATCTGCATTTATTTTTATTCCCACTATTTCCTTGCCAAATCACTTCTCTGCATGTATGATAGAATTGCGGTACTATACTCTTACAATCCTCTGTCCCCTATTTTGAGAAGTCCTATTAGTCTTGAGGAGTAGAGGTATTATATAGATGTCACATTTAAGGATAGACAGCCCAGAGTCTCTGTTTTTCTTTCTTTCTTTCTTTCTTTCTTTCTTTCTTTCTTTCTTTCTTTCTTTCTATTGTATTGACTAGCTGCGGGTCTCTGCATTAATCAACATCTTCTGCAAAATGAAGTTCACAAGATCTCATGAAAAACCTACTATATAAAGGCATATATCATTAAACTACAACAAAGTACTTATCTTCATAACCATAGATTAATGCATCTGTAGCATATTTAACATGAATACAAAGTTATGAATTTGAGTATGGTACCCCTGCTCAAACTGTAGATTATGTCCTATCACTGTTAACAGCATATGCCTCCTCTTAGTAGATATGTGACCATTTTCACCAGTGATGTTTAACTTATTTAAGCTGCAAATAGTAAGCATGCAATTAGAAAAGTCAAATTGAAAATCAGATTGAGTAACTCTAAGCACAAAGAAGGGACATAGCACAGTTGCTGCTGCATTGGGCAGTTAGCCATATAAGCAAAATAGCATGTGACTCCCTTCTGAGGTAGTTAGTGAGAATAGGTAAGCAGTGCACCCAGGTGGTTATGTGTACACTGAGCATAGACAGATGAAGATCTACACTGGACCCAGCCAGGAGATGTTGTGCATTGAGCACAGCCAGGTAGTACTGTATAGTGAATACTGCAGTTCTTCATAGTGAACAAAGCCACGTAATGCTGTACACCATACATAGACAGGTTGTGTTACAAACTGGACACAACCAGGTTATGTCGCAAACTGGGCACAGCCAAGGTATTATTGTACACTGGACATAGCCAGGTGATACTGTACACTGTACACAGTCAAGGTGTTACTATACAGTGAATCCAACCAGGTGATGCTGTGCTCTGGACACTGTCAGACTTTGCTGTACACTAGACATAGTCAGGCAACAATTCTTGAAATTACGGACCAGGTTGTGGTGGCGCACGCTTTTTAATCCCAGCACTTGGGAGGCAGAGGCAGAAAGATTTTTGAGTTAGAGGCCGACCTGGTCTACAGAGTGAGTTCCAGGACAGC
>NW_021604688.1:7293244-7316849 GCF_004785775.1 Grammomys surdaster | reverse complement strand
AAAGAAAGAAAGAAAGAAAGAAAGAAAGAAAGAAAGAAAGAAAGAAAGAAAGAAAGATTACAGTAAATTAAGATGTCCTTCCCAGCTGAAAACATCCAGGCTACATGTAGCATCTTAATTACAAGATTTTCATCACCTATCTCTGGCTATCAGCCTGAAAAGACAGAGCAAGTGAAGTTAAGACAGGTGTAATGTCATAGCAAAGGCCAGAAGAGTCAACTAGCTCCCAGGCAGGAATCTGGGATCCTTTGGAGGCTCATACAAGGTAGTAGAAAACTGAGGGAATGCCTCAGAAACCACAGTGGTTCTTTGAATAGACTTCCCTCTTCCAAATAGACTGTAATCCAACTAGTACATGTTTAACTATGAACTGTTCTGGATTTGTATCTAATTAAGGCAATCCCTTCTGGCATATGGATAACCATGTCTTCTTTAGCATGCATTTAGTCACAGCTATTTCTCTGTAGCAGAGATGAGATTTCAAAGACTATTCATTTAAGTGGAACCCACTGGGTGGTTTTCTGAGCCAGGTTGTTGCTGCAAGCAATGGAAGAAAAACCACCTCTCTAGAAGCATTTCTTAACCTGATGTCAGGATGGCCATGAGCTGCATGGTACAAAATTAAGTCCAAAAAGTTAAGGACAAAACCATTCACATTTCCCAGTTTTGATGAACACAACTCCATGATGTTATGTGCTTATAGAAATCCCATACTCCATTTTTCTCTCTACTGTAGTTTCCCCAAACCTTTCCATATTCCATGCAGATATTCAGCAGTTCAAATGCCAAGTGATCCTTTCAATCATGGTAATCTGGTTCATTGGTAATCCAGGAAAGAGCACAGGCAGAAATCAGAAATGTGGAACTTCAAAGCACACTAGAGTTTTCCACGAAGTCAGCTTTGTGGATGTTCCACCTATCTAAGGAATTGGCTTGACTAGTTCTTCAGTTTATTCTACAGTACATAGGAGATTTACACAGCTACAATTTCAAAATAAATATTGTGCTTTTCAACTATTAACCCTCCAAATGTCTTCTCTTTACCATACTGCTCAACTGAGGAATTTCTCAGGCTTTTCTACCATTCCAAATTTTGCCAGCCAGGAATTTTCTCCAGATATATTTTGAAATTCATAGACACTACCAAAACAGCTCTTGTCACACTGCAGTATGTTGTCACTCTCTTATCTCATCCATTATAGGCAGAGATTCTAACATAAAGCTGGGATCTTGCAGCATTCCTCACATTGAAAACTGAATATCATAAATATCTGATCGAAGCTGAATGAAGGGAATTGAATTTGGGTCACTGAGAAAAGGAAGCAACCAAGTCAAAGAGAAGTAATTATAAAACTTGGACCATCTAGGGTGGCTAGTTAGGACAGGGAGGGAAATCTAAAAGGAGCCTGCAGGGGAGCCATTTAAGAGACTGTTATGGTCATCCTGGTATAAGCAGATAAACACTCCCAATCTACTTAAACTGGGGCAGGAAGGGAACAAACACATTGGAAAACATTTCTACCCATGACACAGTGCAAGCTGAAGATAAGGTGCAGAATTCCACATGAGAAGCTGAACATGGTGGCACTACAGAAAAACTATGCAGGCCATTTGCTTGGTAGAGACTGCTGGTCTTGTTCTTATAAAGTTTGACCGCTCTTTTGATAACTGTATATTTTCATTAATTTGCTGAAAAGTGTTCAGGATTCTCTGAGCAGAATATCCAAATGTCCAAATATCCAGATGTCCAAATATCTAATCTGTATTCCCAAGAATGTCTATGCTCTATTCTGTTGCCTCTGAGCTATCAAAGACTGTAGAGAGAAAGCAAAGTCAGCAAATCCTTGGCACCTCCAACAACTGCTCAGTGATCTATTTGGACTGACTTAAATGTCAAAGTTTAACATAGCATGTCTATCATATGGATGATTCTCAACCTGCAGTGTATGAGATAGTACGCCTAAGAGGCAGAACCCCACTATGAATCAGTAGAAACCCAAACCTTTCAAGAGGAACAATTTCTTTCCCTCATGGTGAGTGAGATTTCAGTCAATGGGTATTGGACTCCATTCATTTTGGTGGGACATCATGATACAAGACAAAGTGGCACAATGCAATTCTCTTAAGACAGATGAATAGAAAAGAAGTAAACTGCCGGAGGTTAGGAATATAATATGCCATTCAGAAGCACACACAAACATACATACACTGAATGATGTTCACCAGGTAGGACTCATCTCCTAAAGTCTTTATTATCTCTCAAAATAATGCTATTGGCTAGGCCCATGCCTCATCATACAATCCTGTAGGAAAACATAGTATTCAACCAAAATAGAAATGAATACCCTTTACTTAACCTTATATATATAGGTGTGTGACTACGGTGTGTTTTGTGAGTGCACAAACATGTGATATCTATGTGTGCATGCTTGTAGAGGCTGGAGGAAGGTATTTGGTATTCTACTCTACCCTATGTTGTATTCTTTTGAGATAAGGTTTCTCACTGAATCCAGTACAAGGATATATCCATTTCTAATCTGTATTCTCAAGAACTTCTAGGCTGTAAGCACCAGCAATTCTTTGTCTCCCTCTGGCCTCTGCCTACAGTGCTGGTGTCTAGAGGACAAATACCACATTCAGGTTTTTAGGTCAGTGATGATATCTGTATTCAGATCCTTGTGCTTGTACAACAATGACTCTTAGCCACTGAGCCATCTCCCAAGTCCCATCAATGATTTTTGAAGTGAATAAATGAATAAAATAAAAGAAGTATGTGCAACAAAGACTCTACTGTTCTACATTTCCTATAATATTTACAATGTACTTTTGTTTGCTTTATTTTCTAAGATTACACTATAATTACACTATTTCCTTCTTCCCCTTTTCTCTCCAAACTGTCTAATGTACCCCTGCTTGCTCTCAGTCAAACTGATGGCCTATTTTTAAAATTAATTGGTTATATGTATATATTTATATGGACAGATATTCCTAAATACATAAATACTCCCTGCTCAGTGTGTATTAAGGTTACATGAATGCATATTTTCAGGGCTGACCATTTCTTATGGGCTAGCCAATTGGTTTATTCTTCCTTTGGGAAAGACTATTTATCCATTCTCAGCAGTCCTTATTTGCCTATGGTTCTTTATGTAAAGTTGAGACTTTCTGAGTTAACCCCGATCCACATTAGCACATCTATTTTATGGAGTCATGTGGTAGGACTTTGTGGATGTAACATCTGAAGGACTAGGAGATACAATCTCACAGCAAACTTGCTGTTCTTTACAATCTTTCTGGCCCCTCTACTGCAATATTCCCTGAGCCTTAGATGTTTTGTAGATGTATTCATTAGATTTGGATTCCATAATTCTTTATTATTTATTTGTTCTGGTTTTCTGTAATAATCTCTGTTGTTTGCAAAGAGAATTTTCCTTGACAAGGCTCCACCCCTTATCAATTAACTGTGAGTGTAAGAAAAAATGTGTAAATGCTGTTTGTTATTTTGTTGGTTTACTAAGATGATTATAATTGTTCCTCAAGATCAATGGCCTTACTAGCTCTGGCTTGTGGACTAGTTTCCCTCTTGTTGAAAAATCTTAAATGAAATTAGAGAGATATTGATTACCACCAAGGTATATGTGCCACTACTGCTCTGTTAGGGTTACAAAGCTATGTTGGTCATTACTGTAGTTTAAAGGTGTCACAGCTGGGGAAAACTAAACTAGCAGGGCACCTATGGTACCATAGAAGATAGTAACCTGGGATGTAGTTTTCATGTCAGTTCTAGCTCATGGGTCTAGATCCCTGTGTCTGAATTGCATAGTACGTACAACAATAAGGACTTACTTTACCTGGGGGCAAGTAATGGCATCAGCAGTAGATTGTAGTATTTGGGAAATATCTTGGAATATTCCCACTCAACAACTCTTATGCCTGGTGTTGGGTTTTATTAGATCTTTGCCTCTTGAAGGGAGCGTTGTCAACCCTGTGAGGACAATTCACTTAAAAATATATGTATTTGTATTTACATGTATTCTTAGGACAATTGAGAGAGGAATTACAGGATGCAAGTGATCTGATTAGCAAATGGGGTGGAAAACAGGTCTAATTAGGGTCTGGGACAGAGACAAATACAGAAAAAGAGGAGCATAAATGACAAGAAACATGTTTGCAAAAGTCATGCAAAATCACACCTTCAATGTCCTACAATATTGCTTTTTGAAAATAACTTTTCTAAGAAAAAATACTCTGAAAATAAATATGACTTCTTTAAATGAGTACCTTGACTATGTAAAATTGGGCATCATACTATCCTAGGCTACTCTGTGTTTCCTATTATCAGGGACTCTTTTCTTACAACACCCAACAAATGCTGAACCTTTTGTTCAGAGCAATAACCAGTCCCTCTTTGCTCACAGTGTTTATAAAACACTTCATGGTTCCAGGCAGGCCTCTTGAAAATATTTATGCAAGGAACAACTAATTTTTCAAAATAGTTATGGTTATACATATTGGTCAGGGAATATCCTAAACCCCAAATAAAGTGCCTTATTTCAGTTATATGGTACGACTTTCCAATCACAGCAGCCACCTTCTTACAGAGGTACATCAAGATAAATAGAGCAATATCCATATTTTACAGTCTATAAAATTCAAATCTTGCTTAAAAAAAGAGAGTTTACATGCATTTCATATACCAGCTACCAAGTTTATTTATCAACATATATTTATGCAATATGTGCATTGTAAACTTTGGACATCACTGTTAGGGTCTGGACAAATATTTATTACCAAGTTTCAAGCAGGAGTGAGCACCTATCAAAATATTTTGTGACAGCAATTGTAGTTCATGGAGAAAGTGCCTCAGAGTGCAAGCCCTCCCCAACTTTCAGAAGGTGTTGTATCCTCTAGATCCAAGCCTTCATTTCCTTCTTTGAAGTGGATTTCTGAACTCCACCCAAGATTTACATTCTCATTCTTTTAACTTTACACACTAGATATCTAGAAAAAGTTGAAAATAACGTCTAAATATGAATTTTCACTTATGATAAAGTATAAATGTTTGATAATGTGTGAAATTTACATCTATGAAGGTTGAGTTTAAAAATCAATCAGAGAAGGATATATAAACAAAAATTTAGAATTATGTTAGGTAAAGAGCTGGCGGGATGGATCAGTGAGTTAAGGTGACTGCTATTTCTAAAGAAAACTGGACTTTGGTCCCCAGCATTGCTTGCCGTTTCAGCCCAAGACTAGAGGCTGTTTCCTAGAATTCATGTGTAACAGCTCAGAGCCACCTGTACCTCCAGCTCAAGACACCCAACATTCTTCCCGATTGACATGAATACATAAGCATATTTAGAAATAAATTCATAGAAACATTATAATAGGTAAAAATGAGTTGAGTATTTTGAAATGCAGTTATAGAGTTATCTCAAAATTATCCAAATTTCCCCCCTTGAAAATTGGTCCAGTCTTAGGTTAAGCATGTTGCTGGATATTGGAACCATATCCAGGATCTAAGACTGAGAGTGATGCCATGGCAACAAATAAAGCTATAGTGACATTTGCCCCATATCCAGAGGTGTAGAAGAAACCCAATTCAAGATTTGGGGAAAGGAAGTCTAATCTTAGTACAAATAATGTGTATGGAGATTGGGGCCATCATGAGAAGAGGAAGAAAGTTACCAACTATGAGGAATGAACAAGCTCCCAATGCACGAAACATGCAGCAGCAGTTCATTTCAGTCTCATTGGGGCCTGCCAGTGAAGGAATAAAGTGTTAAGGCAAAACAAACAAACAAACAAACAAACCAACAAAGCCAATGCTTTTCTCTATTATCTGATCTCTAAAAGATAGAACTCAGGGTCCCTACATTGGACTAACCACCTGAGATACCTTGTGCAGAATATAGAACATTCAAGTCTCTTGATCTCTAGCTACTTGCTTATAACTCTAGTAATTGTGAGCCATAAAAGCAGCATTATTATGGAAATATTTGCCCATTAGTTCATGGGATACTAGATACACACAGGACCTAGGGATGACCACAAGCAGACAATGGTAGTAGCCTCCTCAGGATGGAACTAGGACTCCAGGTAAGAAGCTGATGTTGGACACATTATGAAATTCTCTGAGATGCAAACAAACCTGTTTGAATTTTATTTTGTTTTAGTTTTTGTTGTGATTCTGTTGTTTTAAGTAGAAGATATTTATAAAGATAATCAGAGCAAAATGCTAAAATAATGTAATCACCACAATGAATGTAGATTAACTCCAGTTACTTGACAACTTAACAGACAAAGGTTATCCAGAATACAGCTGCCATGAATATTGTGTAGTTTGTGTCACATGAGACTAGAATACTACTCCTGGGCTCTTGACCACCTATTTTCTAGAAGCTGTCAAGGGATGCAATTGCTACAATAAATAGATAGCTTAATTTAACAGCCCAAATTGTAGGATCTTGGGAAGTCAGATCAGTGACTAGGAAGAGAAAGTAGATATACTGAGTCCCAGCAGGAATAATGACAACATTACTCATTAATATCCAACAGGAGTGCTTGGAAATCTGTACTCTTTACCACCATAGGAAGAGGTGAGGTTATGAAGAGTATGATATAGTCTCATTAATGTATGATAGATTTAGTTGAAAATATTAGGTTTATTCTGTGAACTCCCAGGCTGACCCAAAGCTGGGGATATCTTGACACCAGTGAATAAGGTAGCAGGTAGTATCAGGGGCTGCTTGCTGAGTTTGTGATGTTCTGGTTCTTTTTTAGTACAATTAGACCCATACAGAATGACCTTAATTTTAATGAATACCTTACTATTATAAACAGTGTACATAAACAGTGTAAGTTTGATTTCATTTAATCATCATGGTCATCAGTGAAGTATGGCATATTAATACTATTTTAAATAGGAAATCTGGGGCTTCAATACCTTTTTTGTCTTGATCACCAAACATAAAATAAAGAATGGGAGTTCAAATTTGGCTAAGTTTGAAGTGTGAAGAACTGAGTTGAGATCCCTATCACTATGTAAAATCCAGGTACTAAAATGTCAGTGTTACTGGTGTGGAGACAGATATTCCATGGGCTGTACAGCTAACAAGTCTAGCCAACTATCATAGTCTAGGTTCAGTGGGAAATTTTATCTCAAAATATAAGAGAGTTAAAGAGGAAGATACTTTGAGTCTCCACCTGGAGATACATCTGCCCTCCAATTGGAAATAGACAGGTGGGCATATTTGCATAACACACATACACACACACCCTAAAAAAAACAAAAACCACATAGCCATACATACCCATATACACAGGGAAAGTTAGAGAAACAGAAAAACAGATGGATGGATGGATGGATGGATGGATGGATGGATGGATGGACCTATGGAAGGAAGAAATGAAAGAAAGTAAAGGGAGAAGAGAGGGAGGGAGTAAGGGAGATGGAGACTTATGGAGGGATGATTGAATGAAAGAATGAAGGAGGAGAGGTAGGAAGAAAGGAAAGAAGGAAGGATGGATAAAAGAAAGGAAACACTTATAAGCCATATCAAAATGCACAGAGACCCTCTAGAGTAGTGATTCTAGAGATATATATTGTACCTAGTCCTAGTTCTCTTAGCAAAGAAATGAGGACAGGTATGTTTTCTACAATTTCATTTGGGGGTATGCTGTGGCTTCTTTTGGTACTGAAAAAATATCATTAGACTTTTACTTATCATAGAGTATTAGACATTGGAAATACCTCAATGAATATTTTTTCTTAGCATTTTTTACTTGAAAAGTATATATGAAGGCAGACATGCACAATCTTAATGAATAAATGATTAATTGAATGCTAGACCCTTAAACAGGTAGCTTCAGGAAGGACTGTGACTCAGAGGAATTCTACTGAATCATGCTGTCATCGGCTTGTCAACTTTAGTTTTAGCTTAAGTGACCCTAAGCAAAGAAACATCTAATGATGAGATTTCATAAGTCCAAGTTCAGTGAAACTTCTCCATGCATAGTAAATTTGTCCAATCCGGTTATTATGGTATCCAGTTCTAACACCTATTGGGCTCTCCTTAATTTTATATCAAAATGAAAATATACTGTAAGGCTTTCTGCTTTTTTTGGCATTATCAGCTCTACGTATAAACAAGCTTAAGAAAAAGTTATGGAAGTTATTTTTAAAATATTTCTTTTTGTCAGTGTTGAAAATAAAAGGAAAGCCAGGAAGTACAGCAGTTCCCATTAATTCTTGCACTCAGGATTCTATGGCAGGTATGTAGCACACATCTGAGGCATCCTGGGATACTTAAAGACTGAGCTTCTCCACTCCCCCATAAAGCAAATAAACTAACAGCCAAGGTTGGCAGTGGAAGCAGAAATCCTAGAAGAGGAGGCTTGAGCAAAGTAAGAAGGGACATGAAGGAAATCCAAGGTACATGCCAAAACCAGAGTCTTAACAACAAATCTAGGTTAATGATCTGGTCTGCTATATTTTCCTTTCTGAGCCACTTTCTAAATATTTATATCTATGGCTTTCATTCTAAAGTTCAGGACAGCAACAACAAAAGGAAATATATATTTGTTACTTTTCCACTGCTGTGATAAAATACCCTGACAGTTGCAACTTAAAGAATGGTTTATGTTGGCTCACAGTTTGAGGGCATCCATCAGGAAGGGAAAGCATGGTGGCTGATGACTGAGGTAGATTGCCACATTCATCATTATCAGAAGGCTAAAAATGATGAGTCCTCATGCTCAGCTAAGCTGCCCCTTCTATTCAGTCCAAGACCCTAGATCATGAAATGACACCCCTCAGAGGGTCTAATGTTAATTAAGCTAACTTTAGTAATCTCTTGGGCATACTCAAAGTCTTGGCTGCTAGGTCATTTTATATCCTTTAAAGCTGATTAAATTAAGCATCAGGAATGATCTGGGGGAAAGTTTATTATTCTATGTAGGATATCAGTTTCTGTCCTTGGGAGATATTTGTAGAGTGTGATGAAGACTCAGGTGTTGGTGATGATTATTGAAATGTGAGGATTATGAAGAAGGCCCAAATGGTAGCATAGTTGAGTGGCTTTCACAAGATCTTAATGTGGATGTCATGAGCAACAGCTCTCTCAAATGTAAACCAAACCAAACACTGATTCACCTCTCTTTCAGAAATGCACAGATCCCTAGGTCCATAGAGAAACCAGAACAAACCAATAGAGCATGACCCTACTAGCACCTGGCATCTGGATGTGTATGATATCCTGCTCTTCTGGGCCACAAGTATGTGTGTGTGTGTGTGTGTGTGTTTACATATATGAAAAGAATCTTAGGATCTAAGTAATAAATTTAAAGCAACTTATGAATGATAGAGATTTCACTCAACAGAGAACTCTCTTTTCCCTAATAATGATTAATATAAGGGTTAATATAACAAGTCTGGGTGAGTAAGTTGTAACACAATCTATCTATTGACATTGAGCTAAGATCTGGACCAAAACTACAGTATATGGTCCAAGGGAACAGAGGTCATGACATCTTTTACACAAAGCAACCTGGACACCAGCATCTTCCTTGATGTAGTGTGCAATATTTTGAATTTATATTTTTTAATTCCCTCCAAATGAAACCGAGCATGGATGAATACATTTTGTTGGAGATTCTGATCTGCCTTCTGGTGGCAAGGCATACTGAAATGACTCACCCAGAAGACTGTGAGGTGAGATTGTGTGCTGACTTCTTAACCATTTCCTTCTCCTAGAGGTATGACCATCTAAGAGAAGGTACCCTTCACACCAGATTGATCTGAATCCTTGCCTGTGTGTTCTGTGCCTTGCTTGTGTGTTCTGATGAACACACAAGACTCACAAATCTCAGGTTTTAAAGCTCTGTCCACATTCTAACTGCAAACTCTTCTCTTTGTTAGAAGAGGATTTTAACTATGACAATGAAGAGATGAATATGATGTGTAGAATATTAAAAACAAAAGCAATATCCAAGCTCCTTTGTTTCTCAGAAATATACTCTAAATTAAATTGCTTACTTCACACTTCTTGCACTCAGGTCAGTAGGCCAGAAGAGATCATATTTGAAATAGTAGCAAATGAAATCAGAAATACTATAAAAAACTTGATTATTCAAAAGACTCATCCCTATGGAACCATAGAGTGGTAAACGTAACTACATGGCATTTATATATATATGGAGACAGAGCGAGAGAGAGCGAGATAGAGCGAGAGTGAGTGTGTGTGTGTGTGTGTGTGTGAGAGAGAGAGAGAGAGAGAGAGAGAGAGAGAGACAGACAGACAGACAGAGAGAGAGACAGAGAGAGAGACAGACAGAGAGACAGAGAGAGACTACATTCATCAAAACTTCTGGAAGCAGCATAAAGGCTAGTAAATATGACTTTGAAAATGAGCAAAACTACTTAGTAAATGTTTTTTTATAAGTCACAACAATATATGAGAAATGTGAAGATAACAGAATGGCAGTTGTTATAAAGACAGTGTGTGGAATTCAATAAAATTAGTTTATCATGAGATTGTCTTGGCTTTGAGAAAGTTCTGTAGCCATGAGTAAGAAAGAAAGGATCTGAATAGTTTGTTTCCTACATGCTGCATTCTATTAGGAGCATACATTTTACAGTATCATTCGAGATGGGAATTAGAGGTGCTGAGAAGATACTTGGTGGTCATGTGATTGTTATACAAGCAGGAGAACATAAGTTTGGGTACACAATAAAAGTTGGATATGGCGGAAGTATGGAACTACTATCCTGGTACCAGAGACATAAACACAGTTCCCTGGGGGCATTCTGGATAGTCAGTAGAGGCAAACTGGTGAGTTCAAGATCAAAGTACTAATCTGTTGTTCCCAAAAATAAGACGAAGTGATTACAGAAGATATCTGACCTTGACTATGGGCCTCCATGTACTGTTAAACATATGTACACACACATATATACATAAATATGCATAATCATACACAAACACCTATACATACACAGAGAGAGAGATAAAGAGAGACACAGCGAGAGGAGGGAACATATTAGACATAAAATGAAGGAAATTACTTAGAGCCTGAGGAGAAAGTTTTCCTCTCTCTACCATGCATGATTCTCTCTCCTTTTGTAATATTCCCTTGCCTCCTCAGTGCCCATTGTCTCTATAGCTGCCTGTAAAGGTCCAGGAAGCTTACCTTCTTCGTCTTCTTTCTCACACTCTACTAGCTGGCCAGTCATCTGGGTCAAAGAAAAGGAAAATTAAGAAGCCAATATTCTTATTCTTGGTCTTCAGAAATACTTAAATGCAAAGTGAGAACCCAAGATCTCCAGTAGGTTCAGGAGGCAATTTTTGTTTGGATGTTGGAAACTTTCTTAATTCACAATTCTCTAGTTTATTCATCTTAGAGGTTGAGTTTTGAACAACAAAAATAACTCAACAGCAAAGTTGTGAAAAATCTCTTAAAGTTTAAATTTCAGCAACACCCTCACAATATAGACGTACATTGTAGGGTACAGTAGACAGTGAATGTGTGGAGAATTTTTGCATATCATAAAGCTATTTGACTTGAGAGAAATGATAAAAGTGTAATTATGGAACTAATTCCAAAGATTGTAAGCCTTCATCTGGCCCTACTGAGATATTCTGTAATCTTCATGATCTCCCTTCTTTTACTGCTTCATACACAATAGAGTATACATACACTTGCCAGATAGTGATGCTGTAATTGAGCTACCCTTGTACAGTGATGAGAATAATAACCTCATTCACCACAAATGAATATGGAAGCTCTGCTAGAATCATTAATGCAAGTTTCAATTTGATTATTTTGGTCTCAGACCAGAGCTCAAGAAGATGGAAGTTTTGACACCTGTAAGACTGTAATTGTCTTATTAACCTCTCTGTGTCCTAGTATCCTCATCTGATGATATAGCACCACTTCAATAGTACAGTTACAAACATTAGAGGAGATACTTGCTCTACTTTGATTAAAACAGAATCTTGAAGAGTATATGGGAAGCTGTGACTGCTAATTATTCTTAAATGAGAAGAGGTTCTATCACGAAAGTATTAATGTTATATTATTACATTATATTCTATTATAATTTATTATTATATATTATTATATATCATGTATCTCATATCACATGTATCACATATCATATATCACATACTGTGAATCACTTATCATGCATCACATATAACAGATCATATGTATATATATATATCATATAACATATATCATACATTTAAAATCATATATCATTGAACATATATCATATATTAATCATATATCATATCATATGTCATGTCAATCATATATCATACACATCAACATCAATCACATATGACATATTATATTCTGTATCTTGTACCATATTCCATGAACCATACACCATATATTACATATTATATCGCATATCATACATTAATCTTATACCATATATCATATCATGTCATATGTCATGAATCATGTATCTTGTAACATACTTCACATATTATATATTATGTTACATATATTTATGTTATTATCACAAACAATCAGCTTGATATAATTATTATTAATAATCATAAGTATTATTATCATGATTACTTAGTATTTCCTTCCTAGACAGGATTTTGTGTGTGTGTATGTGTGTGTGTGTGTGTGTGTGTGTGTGTATGTGTGTGTGAATGTACTCCATGTTGTCCTGGTAAACACTCTGTAGATCAAACTGTCCTTGAAAATATAGATAAGCCTTTCTCTGTCTTCTAAGTGCTGGGATTAAAGGCACATACCACCTTATTTAATTATTTAAGTAAACCTACAGCAACACCAGACTTTGGCCTTTCCTGCTTATAACTTGCATAACTACCCAACTTCACTGATTAACAAGCCTTGCTTGACTTATGGCATGTTTTCTTATGTACAGGCTATCTTTCCTAGGATGAAGAACCAGGATATGTTCATTGGTTTTGTTGCACTATTTGATATGACTTCTCTCAACAAGGTGGATACATGTTCTTTCTGTAAATTCTCGCTTAGATGGTGTCATTTAGCTCCTGTTCAGGAGGACTAGTCTTTTGTTGGCACAGAAACATTATGAAGCTGTCTAGGAAGACAGGTTATTTCAACTCAGGACTCAGCTGAGAATTGCTTGTAATTTCAGATCCATCAGTTACCTTTACTTCTTCATGGTTTTCCTGCTGATGTTGTGTCTACATAGAGCTTAAACTGGAATTTCTAAAACTGAATCAGGCCTGGGATAAAAACTAATATTCTGTGGCAAGACTCATTTATCACCAATCCAGCCTCCAAAAGGGAAATACTTTCAGAAAGTTGATTCCTAGAAACACATAGGCAAATAGTCTAGTATCCATTTGAATGTAATGCCAAGAGGTTTTTCTACACCCTCAGTTGACCTGGTGGCCTTAGGTGGGTTGTTCTAAAACATTACTTCTAGCATAATGTACTTCCCTTAAATTTACCACTAATATAATAGGATATTTTTCTTTTTGCAATTTGTCTAACTTTCAGAGTTCAAAAATAGGAATAGTTAAAAATCAATCTGAAGACCATGAGGACACTGTTCAACACAATATATCCAAGTAGGTTCTCAAAGTGAGATGTGCTCTTGGCATGGTCTAGGAAGAGCTGATGTTTGCACTGTGTCAAGTCTTTCCAAAGTGCATCACACCAAGCTCTAGCATCCCCTGTGGTCCTTCATGTTGAACTCAAAGCTCAGCAACTGAGAGTAACTGAAAACGAAGTCTGTATTTATTAGAAATTCTAGAATACATTGAAGCACTTAGCCTGACTCAGAACAATTCATAAACCTCTCTTCTACACTGTTAATATGAACAAGATTATTGTTGATGGATACAAACAGTAATTAGGAAGGAGAAACATAGAAGACCTATAAATGTCATGATGGAAATTACTTTAGCAAGGTGAGACACTGAGGAAAAAAACAATTTTCTCCAGTTAAGATGCTCTCCATCTCCTCTCTTCTTTTAATAGCCATCCTCTCTTCAACTTTCCACTCTCATTACTCTCCTCTCTGTCACTCTATCCCCTCTCTCTCTTGCCTTGCTACCCTTACCTCCTTCTCTCATCCTCCTCCCTATCGCTCTTCATACTCCTCTCCTATTTTTCCTCTTGTTCTATCTCTCTTTCCTTTCTGTTGTTCTGCTTCCCCTTCTCTCAGCGTGTGAGTCTTCTCTGTTTTCTGAGTGTCACATGCAGGCTTGAAGAGTATACAGGGTGTGTTCTGATTCTTTTTCTTTAAGATTTATTTATTATATTTATATGAGTACACTGCCACTGTCACTTCTGATACACCAGAAGAGGGCATCTGATTCCATTACAGATGGTTGTGAGCCACCATGTGATTGCTGGCAACTGAACTCAGGACCTCTGGAAGAGCAGTCAGTGCTCTTAACCACTGAGCCATCTCTCCAGCCCGTGTTCTGATTCTTGATCAATAGATTTACTGCACAAATGGAAGCTACATATTCTTCCTATTCATTTTAATTTTATCATCATAGTTATTTTATTTTGTTATGAGTGCTTTGTTCACATGTGAGTCTGTGGATCATCAAACCAGAAAAGGGCATCAGATCCCCTGAAACTGGAGTTAAGGACAGTTGTGGGCCCCCATGTCTGTGGAAGGAATTGAACCAAATTCATCTACTATAATAAGTGTTCCAAACCATTGAGAACACTCTATAGCCTTTGTTTTTTATTATATATATTTACATATTTTATGTTTTTTATATTTATGATTTAAATATATTTATGATTTATAATAATGTGGAATTATTTACAATTATACATTTTATATTTATAAAAGTTTTTTTATAAACATAATTTCATGATTAACACAGCTTAAAGATGAAGTAGTGGCTTCATTCATTCATTCAACTATTCATTTATTCAAGAAATTATTTTGTCCATGTACAATAAGCACACCAATTTTCCTAGCAGCTTGAGAAACTGGAGCAAAAGGATCATTAGTTAAAATCTAGCTTAAGTTATATAGGGAGAACATAAATCAAGAAACCAACAATAAAAGAAGAAACCAACAATAACCAACAAACTAATGATAAAAACAAGAAAGCAAATTTATTTTTGATACTTACCAGAAAGAAATACAGTGTTAAACACAATACCATGAATCTTGCCCCTAGGGAGATGACATGTGTCAGGAAGAAGAGACATAGTAAACAACTTATTATGGAATGCATCTAGAAATAGGGTAGGCAGAATGGAAAGAGGCCCAGATCGGCACAAATGTTATGCAAGTCCTGCCTATAGAGTTGATAGCAGAGAAAAAAAAAATGAGAAAGTGAGAAACAGTACTGGAAACAAGAAGAACAGATTCTGAGGAGGAATCCACTGGTCATGATTGCTTTGAATATCCTCACTCTATGAACAGAACGCTTGTTTGCTCTCTTTCTTTCGTTCCTTTATTATTTTTTTTTCTTTTGTGAAATCCCGTGCCTCTTGAAATGTGAAATAGGTGAAGGAAAATACAGTTCGGGACCATTAATTGTGCTTTCTTATTGAGTATATAAATTTAATGTCAAACGGGCCTGGTGGAATGGTATATATTTATTTCAAAAATATCATTTCTTTGAGGCATTGCTGCATCATCCTATTGATTTAGGGATTGGGTGATTGTGGCTGATGCTTTTATGAAAGGCAGGCTATTAACAAACTAAATTGAAAAACTAGTGAATCTGACTTTCAGGGCCCAATCCAGCATGCTGCTGGTGCAAGGCTTAAATGGGAAAACACTGTAAAAAGACTTATTTTAATGCATCAGACTCTTCATGGCACTCCATAAACCTTATTTGCTATGGAGAAAAAAAAATGTCTACAAGATAGAATTCTCATGCTTGGGCAGTAATCTCCCCCTTGTTTCTTTCCCATCCATTGCAACATTCATCTTGTGAGTTCAGAAGCTCACTCTTTTTGACCTTGATGGACATTAGGATTAAAATCCTGTGTAAGACAAAGTAGCTTGGAAAGACTCAAAGGAACTCAAAGGAGACATTCAAAGTACCTTTGAAGGATTCAGAATTGAAGCTCTTGGTGTGAAGGTAAAAGATTAAACATGCTATTCTTAGATTTTTAACAAGTTCACACTTGTGTTTTACAGGAAAAAAAGAAAAACCAACAAGGTACAGATAAGAGATGACAGGTTGACACTTGCCCTCTACTATAGTGCCCAATGTGGTCTCAGAGCTGTTCTCCATCTGCCTAGTTAACTTCTTTTAATCCTGACTCCTTAGGACCCATGCCGCATGGAGGATGGTCCAGGAGAACACTTGAGACAAATCTGCAATCTTTAGTCCAGCAAAATGGATCAACAAAATGAACCTCCAAGAAATGTATCTGGCTTTTGATCAGAAATGAAGGAATTCTGACATTACTTCTCCCACCTGCTGTGTGTAGAGTTCAACTTGTGGCTCTATTTCTCCAGTATTAAGTGGCCTTGACACCTTCCAGAGTACTTATATATCTCAAAGGCAGGTGCTTGCATGAAAGGCAGTCTAACAATGGACACTTCAATTGTGAAAAAAAAACCTACAGTGTAGTATTTCTTTTGCTGGCAGAGCAAAACCTTAGATATTGCATTATGTTTTAAAATGGATTCTTCAGGTATGCAGTGGAACCCCGACAGATATTTGTGTTCATGTGGATCATGTTACCTAGGAAGCATGCAGAAGGCATAGAACGGTGTCCAGGATCCTAATTTACATTCTTTAACTTCTATGAAACAGCTTTGATGATGGAGAGCAGATGAGCCCAGCTTTGCCCTTCAGTGACTAAGAGCTGTGAGCATGCCATAGGTAAAGGAATGAAGCAAGGCTTAAGGGCCAGTTTTCTGGTTGAGTTTACATTATGTTTTGACAAGGTCCCAGTTTGGGTCTTGTTACAACTTAAAAGAGAAGCAACAGGTCCAGGAGAGCAGCTAAGCCAAAATGACCCTTTCCAATGAGCTTTACTAGAAGAGAGGGATTTCCATTCATGAGACTGTGATTGCATCTGTAGGCAGGCAGTCATTGGGAGAGACTCCAAGACAGTGAATTATGCCATATGCAGCATGATAGGGCCTTAAAAGAAGAGAGATGCTTCCTATTAAATAACAAGAATGAAGATATTTTCTGATCCTGACAGGATTTTAGAGACATTGATCAGCCTTATTCCATAAGCTAGACTTACGTGCATGCTAAGGGACAAAAAAAGACTATGAGTAGGACCCTTAAGTACCTTTAACAGAATGGAGAAGGGCTGAAAGATTACCCAGCACAGCATACTTTCTGACTAGGTTTGTGTCCCACAGATGCAGCAGTAGAGGGATGCGTCTTGAATTTCTTCAATAGCCTTAGAGGCAGCTGACGAGTTTGAGGTAAGAATCAAAGCACAATTTCCAGTTGGCACTACGTGTGGCTCAGCATCACTACATTGATCTCTTTCTTCCCTCTCTGTCTCAATGTCCTTCCTTCCCTTTCCTTGCTTCCTTATTTCCCTTCTCTTTCTTTTTCTCCCTCTACCCTCCTCCCTCCCCTATATTTACACATTACCAAGTCACTGCTGGAAACAATCCTCTGTGAAAACTGTTTCCAAGGCAGCTTGGACACTTCTGCCTTCTGTGAGAGGAGTGCCGTTTCTAAGACTGGCATGGAGACTGCAGAGTCTTTCCTCTGGAACACTCTGAGATAGATGTCTCCTCTCTGTTTCTGACTCCCTGGAACTCGGTTGACCTTGGGCTTCTCTGCTGTGTGCAACATGGGTCCCCTCAGGCTTTCTCCTGGTCTGTGATGAGAAATATATGCTAGCCCCTTATCCTGGTTTTTAAGCTATATTTCCAAAACAAAACAGAACGAAAAACCTCTCTGAATTCCTCCTTTTTCCGTGTAGAAATTTTATCTTACTGCTTCTCCTTCCTCCCTCTGTCTGTTCCTTTTCCTTTCTTCCTGTTAAGACTCACACTCCTATCCCCATGCTGGAATTTAAAAGGACTGCTCCAACTAGACAAAAAGAAATCCAGTTTCTATGCACAGACAGCCTTCAGACTGATGGTGCCATTACATTAGCATACAATAAAAGCCAGCAGGGGGTGCATTGGCATGCTGTTATCCTGGGTCTCTGTGCCCCAGGGAGGCTGAGGAAGTTCCCAGTGCACAGCTCTTCTCTCTAGTAATGAGGCGATTGTACACTCTGGTGACAGTTCCTTGGCCTCAATGGGAGCTGCAGCTTTTGTGGCAGAGGACTGAAGTAAAGGTAGGTGTCATTTGATCACACACAGGGTTTCTGCTTTCCTTAGCTTCATTTTCCGTCTCCTGTTGGCCTAGAGACTTCATGAAATTCCTAAGCGTTTGCCCTGTATCCTAAGTTAGAGTGTTCTGGTGGGAGGCATTTTTTCTCAACCCTTCCTATTAAAATGTGGAAACAGTAACTCAGACATACAAGGCCCCACCTGTTGGCCCATTCTATATGAGAAAGAGGGAACAAGTGTTTCCCTCTTCTTCACGTTGCCATGACATCACAGGTGATGTAAGTCAGGACTTTAACGCCAACATTTGAAGGTCACCAGGGCCCATAGCTGGACTCTCCCATCTCTAAAATGAGTTATGTTTAATCATTCACCCTAGACCTCTGTGTTACCACAGCGAGCAGGTGGTGAGTTTTTGTTTAAATCTGTGATAAAAGGATAAAGGAAATCTAAGGCCTAATGCACACAAACATGTGTGCACTTATAGGGATGCACACACACACACACACACTCACACTTACACTCATACACATGCACACATACCACACACACTCAAACATATGCACATACCACATACACACATTGGCAACCACACACACACGTACATATATGCATTCACATGAACACACAAACACATACAGGGAGACAATTCATGCTCCTGGGCCCATTAGTTCTTGCTAAAGCCTAGAGAAAAGACAGTAGGAGTTGGTGTGCCCTGTCCCTTTTTTATGCTGATGCCCTCACTTTCTCTAAGGAGGCAATGAGAAGGAGTAAGTAGTTTAGGAGCTTAGGAAACCAGAATGAGGCTGTAACCTCCACATAGTGAGGACAGCTGATAAGCAGATCCCCCTGTGACACAGCAGCCCTGCTGAAGACTGCTCCACCTTTGGCACTACTCTCTGCCTGCTCTCCCATAGTCCATTCTGCTGTAAATCCCCCCTCCCAAGGTAGAAGCAGACACCCTCAGATACCTGCAGGCTTACAGTCTTTTGTTTCCCAAGAGTTTTTGGAAGTTAGATTACAAAATACTGTCTAATGTGATGTTAAAGCTCCCCAGTGGGTAAACTCTTAACGAATAGAAAGAATGTTTAAATAAGAACTGTAAGGTTGTGGTTAGACAAGGTCAGAGATCCCTGGTCACAGATGTGTGCCATGTCTCTAGGGGATGTTGAAGGAAAGGTAGTGGTCTCCTGTTTTCATGTAACCTCAAAAAGAAAAAAAATAATAATAATGTTGTGTTTTCCCAGCTGGTTTGTTCTCTTAAAGGGATAAAATAAAATATCTTGAAACCACTGTGATCCTCAAAACCTGAGAATTCCTTTGGCCTGGGGACACTGGTTCTTTATAGTCACAAATTATTCTTCAACATAATTTAAGAATCAGTTTCCTATGACTAACATTTTCTTTGCTAACATTGTTTCAAGTTTCTCCAGGTTTCTTATGTCCAGGAAATGACCTTGGTTTCCTACCTGGGTTCTCATACAGCACAGCTGTCTGCAATATTACCAGATCAATGTTCTCTGGATCTTGCTAGAAATTTCTACCATCTTTTAGAACGGTTTGATAACCTCTATGTTCATGAATACACACCACTTGTTAATCATTCAAGTATGAGTCTTGCACAAGCACAACTCCCAGCTCAATGCTATTAACTCTTCCCTAGGAGCTTCATAAAGCACACACCTGCTAGGGTGTCCAGACAGCATACTTAACATATGATATCTTTTTTTAAATACAACTCTTCAAATTTCAAAAGAGAACCTATGATATAAGTAACAATAAATAGATGATATTGGACAGACAAATTTTGCCATTACTTTACCTAATCATTTGTTATGATTCTGAGTATAATTCATTAGCTTTAAGGTGAAGACAGTAATCCACTCATGGTCCTAATATATATAGTCTGGGGTAAATGTGTGTACCACTACAATGCAGTTGTCCATGGCAGTAAGAGCTTAAAGCACAACTTTGATTATTATTCATTGACATTATCTAGCTATTGTAGACAACATACCCCTGAAAGCTACGCTTATACTTTACTCACTCCGTGGGGATTTTCTGAGGAAAATAACTTTGATTTCTTTTAAAATGTTCTTTTTAAAAATGATTTCATTTTATTTTAAATGAGTGTGTGTGTGTGTGTGTGTATGTGTGTGTGTTTTGCATATATATATATAGCACTTATGTTTCTGGTGGTCTTAGAGGCCAGAGGAGCATATAGGAACCCTTGAAGCTAGAGTAGCAAAAGATTCTGAGCTACCACAGCCATTCAAGGAATCTAACTTAGATCCTCTGGATTTGTAGCCTTTGCACTTCCCTCAGTAAATCAGCTCTCCAACCACTTCTGAAATACACGTACTTACTTAAAAATATTTCACAGCTAATTACTATACATTGTTAATTGTACTCTACAGACATGGGACCTGTACATATAGCAGGAATAAGAGTGGCTTCCCTCTTCCCCATCTCCTTTCCCCTTACCTTTCCTGTCTAAATGTACTTTCTAGTATTAGTTTGTGAAGCAGTCTTTGGTGATTTGTGGACAACTTAAGATGCTCTGACTCTCTAAACAATAATTACTTTCTCTGATGAATAGATCCAAGTGATGTTGCAGTCAACATTTTTCTAGCCAAGACTCAAACCTAGGGGTTGATTGTACAGTGTTTGGTATCTCTAACAAGGCTTCCACCTCTATTCATCTCTCTCATTACAGAGAGTTGGGGGCAGGTATGATTCTATACTGTGGATTAAAGTAGATGTTTTTCCTTCTGTCTTCATTCCCAAAAGGCTTCCTTTTACATTTATTTGTACTTGAATTTTCAAACTTAATATTGCACAGTTTTCACAGCTATAGTTCAATGAGAACTCTCATCTGAATCTTAGTTCTGAGGATCACATGTACTGTCTAGGGCTGAGGTCTATTTTGTGTGCAGAAGCATAATTGTTTGCATTTGCTACTTTAGAAACCACTCCTCCCAAGTGCATATGGAGAGTACAAACTCAATTAGTTATCTCAAACCCTTCTATAGTATCCTGAGTCCCTGATGCTGCTATTTAAGTCTAAGGGAGAAGGCAGCCCTGTGAGTACTGCACTGCCTTTGCCTTTGCCTTTGTGCTTCCTCTGAGCAGATCTAGTTACAGGTGTAGAACACACTTGTGGTTTTCTCATTCACGCTTTTTTTTCCTCAAAAAGTAAGCCTTGTGACCATAGCATCCAAATCTAAGCTACAAGGTTATTATTTGTTATAATGATATAGCAGGCTTTCCTGCTTCCTGTTAACATTTATGCTCCTAGCTCAGTGAATAAGGGTGCTCAAAACAGAAATGACTGACCACTTGATTTGGAAGCTTAATGATCTGCACAGAAGACTGAGGGTGTAATCAAATTCCCCCAAAATTTGTGAGTTTGAGCAATGTCAAAAAGGGCTTTTTGGAGGGCAAGCAGACAGACAACCTTAGGAGCTTGTATCAGAGAGAAAAACTCAGCACACTCTCCTGTCCCTGACATTCACTGTTCTGTGACCTTGGGAAAGTCACTTGTGAGGATTAATGAGTTAATCTCAGGGAAAGTACTTCGAGATCATTGGATGACAGGTGCTGTATAAGTACAAAGTATTATTATTAAAATGTCACCGTGCTGCCTGCATTTGCTCTTGAGGGTAAGAGGCAGGAGTGACAGCCCCGGATGAGTGGATAAAGATTATGTAAGACAAGGAAATAGAGAGTTCTGTCATGAAGACTTCTGTCCCACAGTACTCTTCACAGTCACACTTCTCAGCAATGTCCTGACTTGTCTCACTCAGAGGCAGCTCTTATGTTCCTACACTGAACTGAGAGAAACAGTTTTAGAAATTATATATGTGTGTGCGATGTGTGTGCATATGTGTGTATGTGTATGTATTATATATGTGTGTATATGCTATGCATACATGTGTATGCATGCACATACGGTGGCCAAAGAAAAACTGCTCAGTGTTTCTTGAGACAATGTCTCTCACTGGCCCTGCACTTGATGTGTCTAGTCTGGATGCCTAGGAGGCACTAGGGTTCTTGTTGTTTCTGTTTTTTCACCAGTACCAAGAAAATAGCACTCATGATATTGTGCCCATGCTTGGACTTTGATATGGGTACTGTGATTAGATCAGAATCTTATGTTTATGAAGTACTTTACTGACTGAGCCATCTCCTCAGTTCCAGTTTTATACCCATAGATCTTTCTGTTCTTTTGGTTAGGCATGGAAAATAGGGATGATAAAAACTCATTTTAATATCTCTGAGAGATATTTTCCTCCAGTAACATCAGAAACTTCCTACATGTAAACAAATAAAATCTCCAAGAATTCAGAAGCTTGAAGTCATAGACCACCAGAATAGAAGCTAGCATTTCTACTGTTAGCAAATCATTCATCTTCAAAATTTATCTGATTTTAGTTTAATTCACTTTTTGTTCCTGAATGAAAGACATATTAAGGAAACAAGTTTATTGCTTGCAAAATTTCTTCAACCACCTACAATCGTACCCACCTATAATTTCAGGAGTGGCTCTCAGAGAAGCATCCTTGGAACTTACTAAGCAGTCAATCTAAACAAATTGGTGAGAAACTGCCTCAAAAAATAAAGAAAATGCATGACATCAACCTCTATCCTTCATACACATGCCAATACACATACTCACAGAAACACACACACACACACACAGCATAGCACAGAACATTCAATAGATTCTCAGTCTATATCGGTAAATTTGTAGTTTACAACCAAGTTCAAATCCCAAAATTCTGAGACATCTCAAAAGTCAACAAAGAGCTTTGTAGCGTTAGATCCTTTAAGGAACCCAGATGTTTCGTTTAAAGTAGATCCTGAGCTTGAAGATTGATAGGCCTGTATACCACCACATCTGCTTTTGATATGATGCCGAAGACTGAACCTAAGGCTTTATGCATGCTAAGTGAGCATTCAACCAACTGAGCTACATATCCAGCTCAAGTTTGTTATTCTTAAAAACAGTATTGTTCATTCTTAAAATAAGTGCACTGTGAGCTGTATTAAATCAGCTTTTCGAGTCTTCTGGATAGCAATTCTTGCCTGAAAACGAACTCCTGTTCCAAGGAGAATGAAACCTCCTTATTACATGCTATATTTCACAGCAGGCTCACCTTGTGCAAGATCAAACCTTACTGTGCAGAAAGAGAGGGCAAACAGCTCAGTTCTGAAGAGCAAAGAGGTTGGCCTCCACAGTTTTACATGCGGAACCAGGATGTTGCCAGAGCAAACTCAAAGCAGGAGAGGGAAATAATCCTTGATTAAGACCTGTTTATGGCCAAATTCTCTCTCTCTCTCTCT
>NW_021604688.1:7204341-7292844 GCF_004785775.1 Grammomys surdaster | reverse complement strand
CTCCTCTCTCCTCTTTCTTCTCTCCTCCTTCTTTCTTCTCTTTATCTCTCTTTTCTCACTCTCCTTTCTCTTTCCCTCTCTCTCAAGTATTACCTTAGAACAAATATTCAACATACGACTTTCCTTTATTTTGAGGGTTTTTAAACCTCAAACCTCCACTGACTTGATGTAAGATGAGGTTTTCCTGTCCATGCTTCTCCCTGCTTCCCTTATGTCTATGACCTGAGTGCTCACTGTTGATCTGGGTTTGCTGCCAATCCCTAACATGCTCTTTCTTTAAGCCTCCTTTCTCTTTGTGTCAGCCCTTTCTCCTTAGCCACACAGCTGAGCCTCCAGGTTGCCTTCCACAATTAATAATCTTAAAAATTTTATTTTACTTTAACAATCAAGTTCATTGTAATTTCCTGAAGTGGAATGGAGAGTGACAACCTTAGAAGTCAATGAAAGACTGATTCAGTAGGTATTCAGAGTAAACCTTGCCATTAATCATGGGTTCTAAGTAACTTTACTGATAATGTTAAGAAAGAACCTTAGGAGAACAAGAATGAAAGATTTTTCTAATTAACCCTTTAATGCATAGACAGTTGAATGAGTCCATGAATTGATGAAACTTAGAGGCAATATTGCTGACTCTTCACAGAATCAGTATTCTAGCCTGGGTTATAATCCTAGCTGCAGCAGCACTAACACCATCAAGTTGGTCTGGATGCCCTACTATGCCCCTGCCTGTCCATTAGAACTTCTTATGGAAACCCTCTCTTTCTGTTTTTCCATTTTGTACCTCATAGAACAGTCATTAGATTAATGAAACTTTAAATGGAAGACATGCTTACCTTTCCACATATCCTAGCTCTGTGTATATGAACCCACATGTATTTTACATTCTTCTTTGTGTAAAGAGCCTCTAAATGTGAATTTCTTCAAGACTTTCTCTGCTGTGACGTTTTGCTCCTGGGATAATGGTCTTTAACATGTCAACTATCCAAGTGCAAGGCCATTTCTAGGCCCTTCATTGTTTCAGAGTTAAATTGAAAGAGGGAATCCAGCTGTTTATATGCAATATGCAGCAATTATGAAGTTCATTTCCAGAAGCTGCAGTAACCATGGCAACTTGTAATTCCGGAAGAATAGAGACAGGCTGTAGAGTAACTTCCAGTGGGGCCAACTTGCAACCAGAAATGGCTCAGGCAAGGCTGACGAGCAGCCTGTGCTGTTTACTTTGAGTTAGAAGCAGTTTTTGCAACTCAGACTCCCTTAATCCATAACCTCAAGTCCTTTTAAAGTTCAGTTATCAGTGAAACTTGAATTTCTAGATTTGCCAGAGTCTGCCCTAGAGGGCTAAATAGTTCAAATGAAACAAGAGCCGGCATTGTATTGATGTTTATTTCATAGCTTCTTAAACGCCAAACTCAAAGTCATCGTATCAAACTGACTGAACTTGAAGCCTGTGTTGTAGGAACCTCAGAAAGTTCAAATGAGGACCACAGAACCCAGACTATTGATATGCATGGCTTCTAAGAGCACACAGAATTCTTTGATATTTCAAGGAAAAAAATAGATAGGACTTGTGTTAGAATGGATGACTTTTTAGTGGCATTTTAACCTCATTGGGCTAGAATGAAAACTGGAGTTGCAGAAGTGGCAAACCAAGGTGAGGACAGGGAAGGAACAGAGAAAAGGTATTTTGGGGTCTGAAATAACTTAAAGCAATTTGGCCTGGGTTCAGAGTTGACTATGGTCCTCTCTGTCACCCACGTGTGTCTCTCTGACTAACAGTGTGCATCTCTACATGCTCCAGAGGGAAGCAGGACAATGGGTAACGAAGGGTCAACTTTTAAATGCAGCCTGCTCCAGCATGCACCCTGGGAAACTCATGGAGATGAAATGTTAAATGACTGCAAGCTGCAAAGGCATCAGAATTGGATTTTTGCTCTTTCTGCCTTTTTTGACTCTCTCTTTGATCCCTGCTGGCAGCACGCTGGGCATGTGTAAAAACCACAGTTCATAGATATCATTCCTATTGGGAAAGCAAAAGAAAAGCAGGCCCGATGGGCAGTAGGTTTTCTTCTCTGAAATGTCCAGGGGAGCTAAAGTCAGGGGATGCACCAAAAAGACAGGGGCAGACCCCCTTCTCTGTGGGCTATTTTATTTGTGATCTTTCTGACCAAAGGGTAAGTAGATAATCTTACATAGAACAGCAAGGATAAGGAAACATGAACTCATTGGCAGATTCCAGAACAAGGTTACTGTTCCTTTGAGCAGAAATTAGACCTTGGGAACAACTGGATATAGATGAAGAAGGTGCTAGAAAGATGACTAGCAGAAATTTAGCCATAAACATCCTAGGAGTGTGACAAAGGGGGATTTAAGCATAAAGAAAAATTCAAAATAGGAAGTAGATGCTTGCAAGAGAAGCACATGAAAAGAGTTAAAGACATGTCTGATGGGCTGCAGAAGGTGTCACATGAGGAAAAGAAAGACAGGTAATGACTCCCACTATTGTCTTCATATGGCTTCCCACCAGCTTCGATTTTATTTACCACAGATTCTTTCTGCTTCCATATGCCTCTTCAGTACTCGTCTGATGTTGCTCTCTATTCTAAACCTTGACTCTGAAATTGAAGCTTGTTCTTTCTTAAGGAAATTCATGAAAGAAAACATGGGTTTTGGCAAATGAGGGTACTGACTTTGAAATGTCATTAGTTTGAACTGCCATTATCAAGAACCAAGGAAGAAATTGTTTATAAAGAGCAAATTATTCTTGTTTATAATTACTGAATCTAAATCTTTTGAGTCTAGGAGCCTAACGTAGCTGGTCCTTTTAGGGACCCTTTTTGCCTTGCATGTTACTATATAGCCTTATACCCTTATATTGTTCATAAAGAAAGCTGGATAACTCCACACCCTCTCATAATGGGAAGGAAACTCCATTCATGTGTGCTCTCTCTTCATTTTTGTAGTTGTTTCCCAGTGGACTACCTTCCAAATACCATCAAATTGTTATTGGATTTCTATCCAAGAATTAAGAGGAAAGGAAAACACTGAGTCCATTGCAGCCACTCTTCTGCCTCTTATCTTTCTTTACTATAGTGAGTGAAAGGCTCACCAGAAACCCTTGCTTTCCTGTCACTTGTATGTAATATGTTTACATGGTGCCTGTCAGAGGCCTGGGCAATGACACATCACTAATTCCCACAAAGAATTCACGGAGGCTGTACCAATTGTCTTCAATGCACATTTATCAAAATAAAAGATCAGAAACTCAGACAACCAGCCTACAGAAAACAAAACAAAACAAAACAAAATCAAGAGATGGAGTAAAAGCAGTTTCAGATAGTGGGAAGCCTTTGTTGATCTTTCATATTATAAAAGTTGCAAGTAAATGTGGCTTAAAGTTTTTTAAAAAGTTTACAATCTCAGAAGATTTCCTAAAACATGTCATGAAAACACATCATAAGGTGTCCTGTATTTTTTAATACTCATGTAAAGTTTTTTGCTTATGAAAATAGTTCTACAAGACCGGTACACCATTAACTTGGGATACATTTGTAGCACGAGCCTGATTTAAACATTTCTGCAATTTTCCCTAACTTTTCTCACACTGATAGTTTGCTACTGAGCTTTTGATATTTATTGAATAGTTTGATGAACTAACTTTTACCCCGCTAACTAATTTTTTATAAAAGATGTTAATTTCTTCTGCTGTAGTATCTTCTTCATTTTGGCAGAAATCATGCAATTTAGAGATATCATTCTGGTCATGAGCTCCTGAACTCACGGAAATGGAGATAATATGAAACTTATTAGGTGACTGGATGGTGCTGAGATTACTGTTTGGCAACATCAAGGATGGGCTGGATGATATTTTGGAGAAGTGAAAAAAGAGAGAAGACATTGCATGGACATACTGTAGCTAGAAGGAGCAGAAGCCAACTAGATCACAGTGACTGGGCAAGGCTGAGGGTCAGAAACCACATACTGCAACTTAGAAACAGGAAACGCTGAGGGAGAAAGAGCAAGAGTGTGACTTACACATGAAATGAGTGCATCATGACAGTGGGTATGGTTATTAAACTCTGGGTCTGGTGTTTGGGTTAAACACTGGTATTTTAGGAAGCTATATGAGGAAAGGTGAGGCATGGCAGAAGTTACCTAATGCATACAAAAATATTCCAAACCTGTTTGTCACTGAATAAAGCTTAAGAGAAATAGCCAATGAGAGAGAAATTGGATACTTGAAGTAGGAATATAGATTTGGCCAATAAAAATACAAAAATGCAAAAATACAAATAAAAATATCAATTAAATTTGATATTAAAAATAATGAGTGTGATTTGACCATAAAGATGCCCCGTTCAATATTTGAAATATAATTAAATTAAAAATACCCAATATTGATGATATGCTCATTTAAAAACTATATAATAGTGGATAAGTATTTTCTCAGTGAAATTTTCCTTGTTTATGTGAAATTTAAACTTAATTGGTATCAATATTCCATATGACAATCTGACTTTGCAGTTTAACACATTAGGCACAAAGCTTTTGCCTGCTTGCCCTTAGGTTTGTGATGCCATTCATATCACTAGCTTCCAAGATACAGTATTCTTTGGAATGGAAACTATTCTATGGTAATATTATAGGTACAAAAATATCTGGTCTTCTCTTTAGAGATAAAATATTTGCCTGAAGTTATCTACTGATTATTGGTGCCAGTCATATGTATCAATTCCATAAAGAAATAATTATTGAGCACACATCATGTTCACAGTATGTACTTGGTGAATGTGTTAGTAATCTTCACCCTGAAGAACCCTGTCCTTTGCAGAGTGGGTGCCAAGATAAAAAGGTTTATCTTGCTCTGGGGAATTTAATTGTTTACATTTACTTTATCATTTTTCATTTAAGGAAATCACTCTCCCATGAACTTAGAAAGGTTCTATTAAGCGTAATGTTAATGGCAGTCTTGAAAGAAGTAATTAAGTAGGTACATTTTGAGAACCTTTCTTGCTAATAAATAATGTACCATTTATTATCCTTAACTAGGTCATATTCTCCACAAATCACGCAGGTGTTCTTTCTGTGTTAGTATTGAAGAAGGGTGCCCTTCCTGCTTCCTGAACCACCATTACCAACATTCAAAGACTGCATTCATATGTCCAAAATTTTTATCCTGCCCTTGTATCCTCATTTGAAGGTTGCATTATGAAGAAAGGCACAGAATCACTTAATAACTTGCAGTTTCCTGCAGCAGAAATATTTCAGGTAGTGTTCAATCCCTGCTGCCAAGAATCCAGCATCTTCACTCACAACCAGAGCTCTTGCGTCTACATTCTATGGCCAGGCTAATGTGCTTGGAGGGACTGGTTACAGGCTGAATATCTACCTTTGACTGGGATTATAAGAAGGAGCCTGATACTGGAGGTGAGGTAGAGAAATACTGATCTGATACCAGAATCAAGTCTAATAAAGTTCACTTCCGAGACTCTTTAGCATAGTCTGACAGGGGATAAGAGAGATAGGCATTTCTAGGACTTAGGTGTGTAGAGCTGGCCTCAACGTCCAAGGTTTGGGTGCCATTGAACTCAGAAGAAATGGAAGTCAAATGGGAGACCCTTCTTTTCAGGGTCTACTCAAGCTGTGGGGCATGGAATTCTTTCTGTGCTATTATCAGAATAAGCCGATTAGTATCTCATAAGCCATCTTGATGGAAAGGCAGACATTGAGAGGGCTGGTGCATAATCAAGAACTGAGACACATATATGACATAAACTGTAAGTAGTACTGAGATATGCAGTTAAAGTATCCTTGATTAATCTTAATATTGTTCTGTCAATAGTATGAAATTTAACATTCCAAACAAAATACTGGATACATAATTTTTGAAGAAAATGTACAGCTTGCATTTGAAAATATCCACAGTTTCGTTTTTGGTTTTGTCTTTTCAATTGTGGTAATTATTTAGCATTTTTCTTGTATATCCTAGCCAAGTACTCTACCACAAAATTCCTCCAACTCAATCCTTTATTTTCAACTTGTCTATGCAGTTCGAGGAGAGCTTAAACTCTCAAATGTTGACCATCGTATTGGTTTCCCATGTTTTATCTTACTTTCATATATTTTATTTTTCTGAACAAAGTCACTGTGTCTTTAGGAAGAGTTGTAAAATAATGTACAGGGGAAAAAAAGCAACTTAACTTGCCTGGACTTTTCCTTATGCTTTGACAAACATAGTTCCCTAACTATCCTTCTCTATGCCAATGTGTTGGTTAGTACCATTCAACTTTCCATCGTGCTGAAGTTTTCATAGGCTGCTTAATCTAAAACGGATGCTCAGCTAAGCAAACACAATGTGATGAACAAATCTCTATCTATAATAACTGACAGTATACATTCCAGCATCAGGGATTGTATATAGCAATCCATCCCTCACAGAGGTAGTCTGACAAGATACTAATGTTAAGGACCTGAGAACAGGATGGTCTCTGAATCCAGGACAGATAACTTGATATGTTACTTACCTTTTCTTCTTCCTCTATTAATGTGATTCAGTCATATGTATCATTCAGCAAAATTTGTGGAACCCCTTCAATACAACATATTATGTAAAAATAGCTTATCCAGAAACCATGTATGGTTGTAAATGACCATAACCTCCTGCATTCAAAACAAAAACAAACAAACAAACAAAAAGAGAACAAAAACAAATAAAACAAGACAAAAACTGAGACAGAAGAATCATTGTGAGTTTAAAGCTAAAACAGTGAGAAACTGTCTCAAAAATAAATAAAATTTGGGGCCCGAGAGATGGATCAATAAGTAAAATCACTCCTTACTAAGCTCAATTACCTGAATTGGATTTCCAACACCCACATGGTAGAAGGAAGCAACTTATTTCTCAAAGTTATTTTCTGATTGCCATTTCCAGAGAATCTGACGCCCTCTGCTGGCCTCATCAAGCTCTTGAACTCACATGGTACACAAACTCATCAGTGCAAACGTAACATATGCACACAACAAATAATTAATAAAATATTTCAGATAGTTAAAAGAAAAATTTAAAATATCCATCAACACTTTGTCTATAAATATACAAAATTTTGCTTTAAAGCTTAGGTGGACAGAAAATTATTGCTTTATCATTTATTTGTTATACTATATATACTATAAAGTATTTGACTGTCAATGTCGAAGGGCATCCATATACATATAAGTATGGTACTTCTCAAAAATACTACTCCCAAGAGAAAGAGTGTCGTTAGGCTTACATTCATAAAGAAAAACCAAGAGGAAAGCATCAGAAAATTATGTGAGTGTATGAAATGTGCTTATATTCTATGTATGTATGTAGTGTGTATGTGTGTATGTTTGTATGTATGTTTGCATGCATTCATGTATGTATTCATACACTCAATCACACATATGGCCCTCCCACATAGAATGGCTAAAACATTTTGTTTGTCCTCAGCATATTTTTTAAAATGTGATACTTTGTCTTACAAAATATTATGACTTAGAATAAAAGAATTCTTCATGGCCTTTATTTCTCTTTTTTGACAGATAAGAAACAATTTGGATGGGGAAGAAGAAGATGGAGGAGAGCAAGGCAAAGTTTGAGAATCTCTGCAAGCTCATGAAGGAGATCTTGGACAAGAAGGTTGAAAAAGTGACAATCTCCAATAGGCTTGTGTCTTCCCCCTGCAGCATTGTGACAAGCACTTATGGCTGGATAGCCAACATGGAACGGATCATGAAGGTTCGGGCACTTCGAGACAACTCTACAATGGGCTACATGATGGCCAAGAAACACCTAGAGATCAACCCTGACCATCCCATTGTGGAGACCCTGCGGCAGAAGGCCGAGGTAGACAAAAACGACAAAGCTGTCAAGGACCCGGTGGTGCTGCTGTATGAAACTGCTCTGCTCTCCACTGGTTTCTCACTTGAGGATCCCCAAACCCACTCGAACCGCATCTATTGCATGATTAAACTGGGCCTGGGCATTGATGAAGATGAGGTCACTGCCCAGGGCTGCTGTTCCTGATGAGATCCCCCCACTGGAAGACGATGAGGATGCCTCTCGCATGGAAGAAGTGGATTAAAGGCTCCCAGCAACCCCTGCCCTCTGTATAGTATCCCTGCGTCTCCCCCAGCAGCCTTGACTGGCCCTGACCCACCTGGCTCATGTCTATAAGAATCTCCTATCTTGTCCTTGTGCCTTAAGGCAGGAAGATTCCCTCCCACAGGATAGCAGGGTTGGGTGTTGTGTATTGTGGTTTTTTTGTTTTATTTTTTTCTGAAATTAAAAGTTTGCAAATAAAGAAGATGCAGTTTAAAACAACAACAACAACAAAAACTAACTAACTAACAAACTGTGAAGAGAAGGCATCCATTGAAATATTTAAATCAGGGCTGGTAGATGACTTACACCTACCTCCTTGTAACTCTCCTCTTATAGACAAGGAAACTGAGGCTGGAGTAGTTGCCATAAAGATTAAACTGCTACAGAGCTAATTTATAATACTTTTAGGAGAAATTCAGTCTCCCTTGGCCCACAGTCCAAGGCCTGAATTATACCACAGTCTCCCACCTATTAAAAGAAGATCGTCTATTAAATTATGTTCATGTTAGAAGTTATGTTTCTGAGCTGAGGCAGAAAGCCAAAGCAAGCATTCTACGTACTACTAACTTCAGGAAATGATCAAGACATCAACCGTCCAGCTATTTGCCCCAGGTGTATTTATAAGGACTCTAAATCACCACTGTAAATGTACCCAATGAAGAAATTTACATTTAGCAGAGAGAAGGTTGAAGGTATTTCTATAATAAATGTTGACAAATAGCCTGAGAATGTGCAGACAAGAGTTTACCCTTGTGGGCTATGCTGTCTTGATGACAGGTGCTGGACTGTGTCCTCAAGGACCTATGTCTGCAAGACTTTACTTTGGATGATGGAGTCACATCTCGTGGTATTGCCACCAAGGACTTACACATGCTTTCCCTGGTGTAGTCAAAAGGTCAAAGCATGTAAACTCTATCGTTTTAGGTTGGCACTGCTTTCATGTGCCGAGGTTACCATATGATGGCTCAGTTTTTGATCAGCATCTACTATAATAGTCTAAAGAAATGGATACCAGAAAAGATCATGTGTGCTTTTAATCCCTGTTCTGAGGCCAATCCAATATTGTCTCATTGTTTGAAACTTCTAATATCACGCATATTTCATTCTCAGTTCTCAGGAAGAGCCAGTTCCCAAAGTGGGCAATGAAACCTATCTGGAGATACTTGAAACAAGGCCTATAGGATCATAAGTATGAGATTGAATAGGATAATGGCTGCCCTCTCATAAATTTATATTTTAGTAGATTGGTGAACAAGGGACTCAGAGGCTGTGTGCATCTCAGTGTTGTATAGCTTCAGGATAGTGTGTATCTTGTGCATTCTCTGAGGTGTCCTTCTTTTTTTCAGATAATAAACTACATCCTCTGGTAACCATTTATACATGAACATACTCTGTGACATAGATGTTTGATATATGGCCTGATAGTTTACTTATTAATAAATTATAAAGTGGACACCCTAATATCATCTCTTCCAAACATATCCAATAAATGTCTATTGAAAAGTTAAAAGTAAAATAAACAAAAATATTTTAAAAGTAGAACTTTTATAAACTGACGTCAATACCCCTTCACTGCAGACCAGCTTTCAAAGCATCAGAAGGCACCGTGTATTCATCTGAAGGAGGGAAGTAGCAAACAATCTTATCTAGCTATGATGTCTACGAACCACATCAATGGCCACCAAGACACAATAAATGTTAGGGTCCAGTAGTGGTACAGCACCTTGGACATCACCAAAAGTTTTAGTTTGACTTAAAATCTGTTCAACAAGAGTGAAACTATGTCTAGTACAGGAGACCCAGCCAACTACTCAGTGCTACTGTAGTCATTGTTATTGGAGGAGAACTTATAACCACTAGTTTACCAAAGCAACATAATCCATAACAATAATGTATAAACCTATGTAAGCTTTAACAATAAAAGGTGCAACATTTAATCCCACAAATCTGAAAGATTATAAGTTTAAGGCCATCCTGTGTTAATAATATTCCCATATTTATATGTATATGATGTATATGTGTATGTGTATATATATGTATATGATGTATATGTATATATGTGTGTGGTGTGTGTGTGTGTGTGGTGTGTGGTGTGGTGTGGTGTGGTGTGTGTCTATATCTATACTTAAATATTTGTAGGAAAAATCCTAAATTCTTATCACATTTTTGTTTGGCCTAATTATTTTCAATTATCTAAAGAGGTATTTGGTTGATCCTATTCTCTTCTTGCAAACAGTAGCATCTACAGTTGTCAGCCACTCTCATGCTCATTTACATAGTGGCTGTTACAAGAATGAAGTCTTTACCTACTTTAGAAACTATACTTAAAGAGGTACCTGAAAAGTTAAGGGAAATACAAAGTTTTCCTCTCCTGGCGTAAACACAAAAGTTCTTTTGTTTGCTGAAGCTCTTATATCTTCCTAATTTTATTCCTCAGCTACATCCTAAGTGGTGCCAGTTCTCATCATGTGATGATGAATTTTGAATAATCCACATTGTATAATTTTTTTCATTTGAAGAATCCTCCAAAGATGGACACATATGATCAAGCATGATTATCAATACTTACAGGAACAATGTACGGAACGTTGTGGCCTCTGTGGAATTTCCTGTCAATTCTACCATAGTGCACTGTCTACAGCCAGTTTTGCTTTTACATTTATTTTTGAATAAAGTCTCTGTCTTCTACCTTCATACCATGGAGTCACAGTGTCAGAGCTGAAAGAACTTAAGAAGAGATTAAAAGCAGTATTTTTTAACACTACTTTTATCAGGAATCACAATTACCTCAATAGTGGCTACAATTAAGAATATAATGAAGCAGTTTGTGGAGAGTGAGAAGGTTTCAGAAAGTTATTTTCCTTAAGGTTAGAATATTTATTTACAATAAGGGAATAGAGATTTGTATGTTGATTTTTTCATTAATTTTCTAATTTACCAAATCAACAAAAAAAAAATTTGGTTGATAATTCAACAGATACTTTCACCAGAAGCCTACAAGTTTTGAAAGTATAAACACCTAAAATTTGCTTTCAAAATCATTAAACACTTCTACAAATAATTTCAGCAATGATCACTGTCATCAGTTTCTGTCTCTCTCTCCATCCCCCCCCTGTCTCTTCTCTACTCTCTCTATTCTCTCCTCTCTCTGCCTTTCTATAAAACTTTCCCTCTTACATTGCTTCAGTCAGATCTTGAATCAGGAAGCAAGAATTTTAATGCCTAACAGTTTATTACCCAAAACATAATAGGGTAAAAGATTCAGAGATATTTTTACTCACACACAAGGGAAGATGGCACACTGATGTCCACCAAACACTAGTTAAAAAATTTCAGGAGGACACATTAGGTGAATGATATTTTATGTTAGTGTATTATTCAGACGTACATCATTAGAAACTACATGTGAATCAATGCTACAGTTAGCAAGATAATAATATAATTCTTTACGGAAAGATAAAACCTCTTATTACTTGTATGACATTAAATAATACCAAACAACTCAGTAACAGAATCAATTTGGAAAGATAAGATAGAAGCAGTCATAAAGCACTGCAGGCAATATAACTTCTAACTTTCAAACACACTGAAAACTGATGGTTACCCAAACAGCAAAGTCATGAGTTCAAAATGAGTTCAAAGACCAATGAAACAGAATAGAAATTTCAAATCAATTTTCAGTTAATCGATCTCTCAAAGCTGTCAGGAGTATGGAATGGAGAAGGAATAGTCTCTTATGTGAATAGTCTTGGAAAATCTACATGTTCACAAAAAACTTGAACCCATAAACAAACAAACACAAAGAAGAACAAACTAAAAGGCCCAGAATGATTAATTTACTTGTGGAGTCCATAGAAGAAATGACTCATGGGATTGGTCCTGCCAAAAATTGTTTTGGTATCAAACCCTCAAATCACCATCAATAAAAAAAGATAGATGAGTGGAATTACATTAAATTTTAAAAACTTCATGACATATAAAACAATTAACAGAATGAAGAAGTTGCTACCATATTAAGAAATATATTATCAAGTCATAGATGTAATGAAGTACTTAATAATCAGAGTATGTGAAAAACTTAACAATCCCAGTGTTCAGGAGTCAGTGATCTAATTTTTAAAATGGAGGAAAAAATACAGATATCTCTTAAAAGAGGACATAAATTGGCCAAATGTTTAGGTGGACTGTTCAGTATCACAAGCCATCAAGTAAATGTGCATGAAAGCCACATTAAATATCAACTTATCCAATTAGAGTGACTATTATCTAAAACATAAAAAATAAATAAATTTAAAATTCTCCTCTGGATCTGCAAACAAAAACCAGACTCTTGATGGGCATAAAAATTAAGGAAAATGTACAACATTTTCTCAAAATAATGTGACATAGAAGGACAAATGATCTAGCAGTCTTATTCCTGGAAATATATTCAAGGGGTGAATACTGCATGTCCAGAGAACACTTGTACTTCCATGTTAGTACAAAACTGTTACAGCAGCCTGCATGGACAAGCACCAGCTGCCTGGCAATGAACAAGTGGAAGTGGATGAATTTACAAGTAAAACCTGCGCACATGTGCACAAAGACATATGCACAGAATTGCTTTCTCTCTTCTTCCCTCCCTCATCCCCTTCTCTCTCTCCTTCCATCTCTCTTCTTCTCCCTTTCGCTCCCTTTCCTTTCCCCCTCCCCTTCTCTTTCCCCACCTCTCTTTGTCTCTATCACACTTTCTCTCTGTCTCTGTCTCTGTCTCTGTGTCTCTCTCTCTCTTTCACACACACACACACACACACACACACACACACAATTGAATGCTGCTCAGACATAAAAGAAAAGAAAATTTTGTCTGTTTTAGAAACATAAATAAAACATAATTTTGAATGAAATTCCAGACTCATGGCACATCATATCACATGCATGAAGAGTCAGTGAAGCTAAACTTGTATGTGCAGAAAAGAGTGGTTTCCAAAAGGGGATACATTGGATCACAGGAGCATTGGGTACAAAGTCAGAGACAATATAGTCTTGTTGTTATTATAGAGTGGGGTGACAGTGAAAGTGAAAGTAGATGAAGCACTACAACAATGTAATGTACCAACAATAAATAGTATGTTAACTAAAAGGGACAATCTGTCTTCTCCAGGGAGGATACCCTCATTACAGTATTCAGTACCAAGTGGTCAGCCAAGTGTATATGCATACATAGGAGCAAACTTAGTAGTTAACACTTTAAGAGGCATGTGAGGCCAAGTTAAGGTGATGATATCCACATTTTCTTGGTTTGGGGAAGAGAGCTATTGCTATACTTTTCCAGACTTTAGTGTCTTTGGGTTATCCTTGGCTTGCTGCTCTAACATTCTCATCTCTGCTTTCAACATCACTTGACCTCTTTTGTATTTCTCTTATAAGGACATTTCTCATTGGATTTCAGGCTCACCAAGATAATCCCAAATGATCACCTTAAGATCCTTAACTTAACTTAATTACATCTACAAAGTCTGTTTTTCTAAATCACACTTAGCATTCACTGGTCCTGGGACTAGGGCATGTGCCTACCTTGTTGAGTATATTGTTCAAGTTAGTTTATCACTGAAAGCTGTAAATACATCCTCTATAATACAAGTATTGTAAGACTAAACAATAACATCAAAATGTCTCTGAGGATGGCAACTGTGCAGATATGTGATAAGAATATAAATAATAAAAGGTATGGGTCAATTTCACTATTGATAGAAGACTCAGGGGGAACTCTAGTTTACAAAGAGGACCTTTATAAAACACGACATCCCTTGACAATTTCACATACATTTATAAAGTGTTTGGATTACAATCTCTTCTTTATCCTCTCTTATCCTTCTCTCATTCCCACTAACCTTGTCTTCTTCTCAATACATCCCCAGATGTTATAGTAGTTGTTGTTATTGTTGTTGCTTTGTTGTTTTGATGATCTAGTAAGTTCAACTGAAACTCTCCAAATAGATGTGGCAGTGTCTACTGGAGCATGGGCAATGAAGCAATGGCCATACCACTGAAAAAAATTACTTCTTGCCCCAGTAGCCATTAACTGTCAATGATTTCCAAGGGTGGAATAAATAGAACTTCCCAAAGATGGAGGTCAAGAACAAAGAACTTAATAAAGCTAAAATTGATTTAAATGTAATAAACTATACCCAAAATGTGAAGAGCAAAGTATATTTCTTATTCACATTTTACTTGGAGATGAAACCGGACAGAGATATGACAACAAAACCAGAAAAATAAAAGTAAAGATTTTCAGTAAAAGTGAACTGACTAGAGCGTTAGAGTGATCATTCACTATGATGGAGTAGGGCTTGTCCTGTAGATGTAATACTGTTACAGCACATGAAAATCAATAAACATGGTGTACCACATGCGCAGAGTTGAAAGCGAAAAGCATATGGTCATTTCAATAAATTTTAAAAAAATACTTGATAAATTCCCAAGTCTTTTAGAGCAAAACTCTATACAAATTAGATACAGAAGCACAATGCCACACATGACAACCTCATACCTAAAAAAATCCAAGGAAGTAGGGAAGAGAAAATGTTTTCTACATGACCTGGTAAAAGACAAAGGTAATCAAACTAACCACCTCTATTTAACATGGTATTGAAAGTCGAATTTCCTCAGATTGGAAAGCAAGTAAATTATTCCAGCTCATGGGAGGCATAAAAATACAGATTGTAAAAGTTAAAGTACTTTTAACACTAAAATATTTCAAAAGAATTTTCAGACTAAAAATCAACATTTGCAAGCAAGGAGCATTTCTATAGACTAGTAAGGAACCTGTGGAAAGGAGCAAAGCAGTTACAGCCACAATAGCCACACAGTAAAGTTACTCAAGTCATTTGGACAGTCAGGCCACATATTTAATCCAAGGTCCAATGCGAGGTCCAGTGCTCCAAATATCCAGTGGATTACTGGGTCATTTACTAATCTTTATTTTATAGAAACATAAATGATTGATACATTTCATTAAAAAGGTTAGAGACTTTATAGTTTCTTGCAAAGATTCGGTTCTTGGGAACCAACATACATACACAGTGCATAAGTTTATGGGTGCTCCTTATTTCTTGAAAGAGTTACTAGTCATTTTATTCTGGTGTACAATTAGATAGGCTCTATTTTTATTAGGTATTTTTAGGCAAAATCACATAGTGTGAGGAAGCCATAAGAATGTGACATTGGTAATGGTAATGTTGTGTTACTCAAAACATCATTTCAATGAATGAACCATTAAAAAACAAGAAAAATAACTGCAGGAATGATGTAGTCATGGGCAAAGCATCCATCTCTACCAGTCTGGGGGTTGAAAGTATTTTCCTTGAGGACATAGAAAATGGCTCATCAGTTATCGTACTTTCTGAAGAAGCTGATGATCAGATCCCTGGCACTATGAAACTATTGGGTGAGCATAAATACCCACCTGTAATTCCAGTGCTCAGAATTCAGATACAGGGAGACCTACCTTATTCTAGATAGCTAAATTAAACAAATGTGCAATTGATACAAATGAGAGATCCTAACTCAATAAATATGATGGAAAGAGATTGTGAAATCACCCAATATCAGCCTTGGGTCTCCATATTCATGTATATCATAGTATACATGTATCTGGACAACACATAAATGAACCCATTCAGATGTAGACATGCATGCACAGACATAAACACACCACACACAAAATGTGAGGTTTTAAAATAAAAATAACATAAATGAGAAGGTATTAGCACACAATAAACAGATCTGATAATTTTACTTCTTTCCTGTGCGGAATATTGTTGGACTTGGAAAATTCGTCTTTAAAAAATAGGGCCCAGGAGTTAACAGGCTGCATACAAGATTCTTGAGAAAAATAGAACTGATCTGAGTTTGTATGTGTGAGAAGAAACAGGAAGTTGAGAAAAGGACTGAGTAGAATTGTCTTTTAGCCAAGAGCTGTATTGATCCAGCAGTAAGCAGTGCTGCCAAAGAAAAGCAAGTGCCACCAGGCAGTATACTGGGGGCCCAAAGCAATCAAAGTAAGATGCCTACTCAGAACGTTTTATGTGGGAGAGGGATACTCTGCACCCAGAAGAATAGGCTTAGCTAATAAATAGCCTATCCTATAAGAAAAATGTGGTAAAATGTGGGGCATAATGAAATTTAGTGACTTTGGGCTATTGGTAGTGTTTTTTTTTTCTTTTTGGGGGTAGAAAAGTGAAGAAGCCAGATTAATGTGTGACATGGAATCAGGCTGCATCTAGCCACATGGAAGCAAGGGATGGCTGTGTTCATAGCTTCTCACCATCTTCTGTTTTAGGGCACACTGGATGCATGTATATTCAAAATGGTGATTGTGAATCAGAGAAGACATGTTGGCAACCTGGTGAGACCAATCATTGGAAAGGTGCTTTCTCTCCAACTCTAAGAACCTGATTTCAGATCTCCAGACTCCATATAAAAAGCTTAAAAATGATACATGAATTTGTATGTGACCTCAAATAAAGACAGGTATATACTAATTATTTGCTGGCTAGCTAACCTCATTGTAACAGTGAAATTGTGATTCAGTGAGAGAACCTACTTAAAGACAGTAAGGTAGAGAACAATATACAAGATACCTAATGTCCTTTCCAGTTCTGGTTTTTGCCTGTGCATGCATGGGCTGGTTCACATGCATATACAACACACAAACACACACACACACACACATACACACACAGAAACACACACATACATGCACACACACAGACATATGAGTGTATAAGATAAACAATATATGCAAATATCTGGAAGTATAAAAATTTGATATGATTAAAAAAGTCAGAAATTCATCTGATTGTCAAAAAGTGAAAAATACAGCAAATGAAGTTCCCTAAAGATACCACAGGGTGACAAATTCTGAGTTAGGTGTTTTGTTAGTAAAGATTGGTAGCAATCCACTGTTGACATTGTGTGGGAAGACTTTAGCATCCTGTGGGAAAGTGGATTAGATAATTTGTAGGTTTCCTTCCAACTATTAGATTCGCTATTACTGTGTTTATTTTTCTCTGGGCATGCTGAGATGTTGACAAGGCAGTCAATGAACACTCTTACATGAATGTTCATTGTCGGGAGTGAAGCCTGTGGTTCTCAGATTGCCATTGTGCCACCTTTCTCTACCACATTCCTAATGTTGATCTCAAAAGGAAGTGAAAGCCACAAGAGCAATTTCTCTCTAATTGTATAATTGCTGCATTTTGGTGTAGCACTAGTGGGGAAAAATGTCTTGACATCTTGAAATTTCAGTAAAGAATTACTTAATAAAGACTCTAGACTGAAATAATTGTTTACTTAAAACTGGAATTTACGGAAAAAAAAAAACCTCAAACACTATTTCCTCCTTCCTACTGCCACATAATTAAATAATTTCACAATTAATTACTTTCAGGAGAGATAATTTGTTTTCATTAAAATATGTAAATATACATCCCTTGCTGTGCGGTTTTTTTTCTTTGTAATGCTTTCTCACCCACTGTTGTGCTGATGTTCAGTGATAAAGGTTCCCTCCGCAGGCTTAAAATCATAGCCCAGGTCCTTTACCCTGTAGCCTAAAAGAGGCAGAGAACTTTCCTCTTACAAAACCACATCCTCCAGCCTAGGACCCCCATCATTAATTTTTTAAAACATTTTCAAGGTCAATTTCCACTGTCCCTTCCTGCCTCTGTTTCCCACAGTTCAAGTTTAAGAACCCAACTCATCTTAATTTATAACTGATCAAAGCAAACACTGGAGTAAAGGAAATTCAAAGAAACAGTCTAGTGAAGGGATAGCAAAGGGGCTCAGGACTCTGAGTATCTTAATAAGATTTAAAGGAATTGGTTTGTGTGAAAGGCCTTATAGAAAATGTCTCCTTGTAGGATTTTCTTTTTCTTTTTAAAAATCAGAATCAAGAATAATTCTTGCTGTATTCCTTTCTTTTTATCTCAATACAAGGCATTGTCATTTACAAAGTTCATACTTAGGAATCACAGTAAAGTTACAAGAACATCCACTAAATGGCTCAATGTTTCAAGTGATGCCTGCATTTTGTGTAGTATCACTTTCATAGCTATCCAGTCATGTCCAGTGCTCAGGCTGTAATGTGAACACACCGGCAGGAAAATATTCATATAGGGAAAGGCAATGAGTTGTTGGACCTTCCTCATTGTATCTCTTTGCTATCTTGATATTCATTGTGTTGTTGAAACAAATATGGAAGAAAAAGTAATATTTTTTCTCTTAGATCATCCAGGGTTTAAGGAGCTCTGTTGAGTTTCTGAAAGGTCACCACCCAGTTAGGTGTGCTAGAAAGAACTAAACAGGAAGATTGCAAGTATCTGACACTGATAAACACTAGATAGATGCCTCATGAAGACCCTACTATTTTCTGACAATAGGACATAGCAATGAAATAAATCCTAATGGTATATAGCTATACCCATAGATCAACCTTCATCAGAGAAGTAGATGGTAATGGATACATGTGATGACAACTGGATCATGGAGGCAAAGTGACAGATTATGAAGCACTAAGTCATAGACAGTATGCCTTTATCAAAGCCCTCCCTTCAAGGCTCAGGGATCAGTGAGCAAGAAGACCAACTGTAAGAGTCAGATGTATTGAATGACCCTGAGGAGAAAGATTTTCCAGATATGACAGGAATGATACATATATGAACACACAGATATTATGACAACATGCACAAGGGCTATACAAGTCCAAAACTGTGAAGGGAAAGTAGACGCAAAGCTCTACTCCCTAGTTAAGAAGTGATTTGTAATGGATAGTTTCTGGGAAGGAGATATATCAATTCTCTCTAATGGAGTGTCACTGGGCATATAAACTATCCTCTAAGGCAAATCATGTGCCCAGAAGTAGTTGGCCAATGCAATTGATTATTCACTTTTGTGTATTCTTTGTTTTTGTTTGTCTGTTTATTTTTTCTTTTATTTGATTTTTTCATTTTTCTTTGCTTCTTTTTATATTTTTAGTTAATGTTCATTTTTTGTTTTTTAGGATTTTTGTTGAGAGAGAGAGAGAGAGAGAGAGAGAGAGAGAGAGAGAGAGAGACAGAGAAATAATGAAAGAATTTGAATTTTAATAAGTAGGGAGGTAGGAGAATCTGGAAAGTCTTGGGTGTGGAAAGGGAAAGATAGTTTTCAACTGTAAAATTACAAATTGAATAAAAATGAATTAGTTAAAGAAAGACATTATAATGAATTATAAAGTTCATAGATAACTTTAGGGGAATGACTGATTACTTATGTGGAAAGAAAGAAGGCAGAAGACTTCCAGCATCAAATAAGTCACTTTCCCCAATTTAGGTCCTTTGGTCAAATTCTATTTGAATTGGCAATAACACTAGTGGCATTATATGTTGTTTATAGATGCAAATATTATTAATAAAATGTTTTTATTTCTTGAATTTATCTTATAAGAAATAAGGGAAGGAAGGAAGGACAGAGAGAGGGAAGGAGGGAGGGAGGGAGGGAAGGAAGGAAGTAAGGAAGGAAAAAAAAAGGAAGAAAGAAAAAGGAAGGAAGGAAGGAAGGAAGGAAGGAAGGAAGGAAGGAAGGAAGGAAATAGAAAATGTCAGAAAGAAAATATAATTAAAAAAGAGAGAACAGGAGGTTTCCCAGCCAATTTTTTTTCAGATGACAGACCCAGAGATGTTGGAAGTTCTTAGTGGTGGCCACTGAAGATGTGTAGCATATGTGTTGTATCTTAAGTTTTCTGTTGGTACACTACCTACTTCTATAAGAGATAAGATCTGTCTTTGGAAACATCTCACTCATCTGGCTTTTGTTATGATAGAAAAACCTCAAGACTTCTATTAATGGATGGTAATTTCCACTTTTAACACACATATGAAAGCAGTTGCAAGAGACATTTCTCTAGAAATCAAACAACCCCAGTTATTGTAGGCTTTCCTGGTAGGAGATCTGCTCAACTATTGGGATCCAAAAATGATATCACAGTGGTTTTTAATTCATTTTGTATCTAATATAGAAATTCTTTAAAATTACAAGGAAATGGTAAACATCAATAAACATACAATAAAATATTATTTGTCTAATTCAGGTAAAAGTGCTTATTATTAAGTACAGAATGCTAGGTGCCACTGAAGCCAATTTCTTTTAAAGACTTTTTTAAATTTTTGAATGCTGACCATGTAAGGGAGAAAAGAATCATACCACCAGAGTCAGCACAGCCCTTCTAAGCATACACGCTGTAAATTAAGACCTTTAGCTGTTGTTGCAATTTTTTTCTGCTTTACACAGAACAATTTTTAAGAAGCCTAATCATTTGGTACTTTCTAATCTGTTTTCTAAGGACCCTCTGGCAGGTTATGGCCTCTATCCCCAGGCCTTTAAAATGAAATGCTAACAGACCATTAACTGCAGTGGTCCTGAAGGCCCTTGGCATCAGGCCTCTCCTTTGTTAATTAAAAGATGCCATCAAGGCAGCCAGGGTCTGAAGCCTGACCTACCTTGTGAAATCGGCTTGCAAATGTCTTTTGGCTGCCTTATGTGCAACATAACTTTCAAATAAATCCCAGGAAAGAATATAATTCTTCTCTTTCCTCCTCAACATCTATAAGAATATATGGTGTATCTCAATGTAGAATTGAATGAAATATCATTTTTCTTATGTCACTGAGGAAGAAAGTGACACAGGTTAAACAGGTCCAATCAAAGGAATCTACATTTTTAGCTAATTATTTGAAAAGAAATATTTCATAATATGACATACAATATACTTCCTTTTCTTTTACTGATCTTTTTGTTACAAAAAATAAATAGACTCTAAAAAATAGATTTTATTTTAAAATTTTATCTATAATAAAATAAAGAATACATAAAATAAAATTTAATAAGTAAGTTCCCTCCTGTAGCAATTCAACATCGAGAAAAATGCATCAAATTGTTTAAGCTGATTTTTGCCTTAACTTTATGGTAATCAATATTTGGCTTGGGCAATGATAGACTTTTTAGAGTTCATTAGGCTCTAAGTTTAACCAAATGAGTGGGCACCAAATAAGTGAGAGACTCTGTCTCAAAAAAATGATTGTAATAAAATAAAAAGTAAGCTAGTGTTTAAAGAAAGAGGACACCCTAAATCAAACACTGGGCTACACACACACACACGCACACGCACACGCACACGCACATGCACATGCACATGCACACGCACATGCACACGCACATGCACACAAACACACATACACACACACCACATATGCACTGGTACTTACACACACACACACTTATATATACACACACACAGACTCAGACACACACACACACTGGTACTTACACAAATATCCATGAATACAGTGTCTCTTAATCTTCTGTTACCAATCAATTGAGACCTGGTATAATGCTTTTGAGTGCTGATAGATATTTCATGTGATTTTATTTTTTCTGGAATGGTAGCCATTTAATTTAATTTTGAAATATAATTTTGAAATTTTATACAATATATTTTGGTCATATTATTTATCTTCTTCCAACCCCAAGTCTTCCCAGATTCTCCCTCCCTTCATCCCCATCCAACTCCCTGTTCTCACTCTCTCAGTGGTATGTGTAACCAACAACAACTATTACAACAAAACCAAGAAAACAAAAATCAATGAATGTTAAACCAAAAACAAATAAACAAGACAACAAAGGAACAAAATAATCAAGAGTCAGACTGTGGTGGTGGACCACAACTTCAATCCCAGTACTAAGGAGGCAGAGGCAAGTGAATCTCTGTAAGCTGTAGGCCAGCCTGATCTCCAGATGGAGTTCCAGAACAGCCAAGGCTTCACAGAAGAACACTCAAACAAAACAACAACAACAACAAAAACCCAAGAGTCTATTTTGTGTTAGTCATCTACTCCTCAGAATGAGAACTACCCTAAAATCTCACTGATATACCAAGTGTTGCTACACTGGAGAAAACTAACATTATTTTCCATCTCCCAACAGGTATCAATTACAGATACCTTCTTGGTTATGTGTGAGACTTTATGTTTACTTCTCTTTCTCTGTGTTTACATGTTGTTCAGCTTGGATTTGCACTAGTCTTGTGCATGCTGTCACAATCCCTGTGTGTTTACATGTACATGTGCCCTGTTGAATCTGGAAGATGAATTTTTTTTTTGGATCAACCCACAACCCCTGGCTTTTACAAACTTTGTACCTTCTCTTCCACATGAATTCCTGAGCCTGAAAGGAAGAGATTTTATAAAGACATCTTTCCATTTGGGGCCCAGTGATCTAAATTCTTTCAGTGTTCGCACAGTGTCCAGTTATGAGACTTGGTATCAATACCATCTATTGTAAGAAAACGATCCTCTGAAGAAGGTTAAGTGATGAACTTATCTATTAGTAATATAGAAACATATGAATCATTTTATTACTATATTCTTTTTATCAGGACAATAGAGTAGTTTTCCCTTGGGCCCATGACATATCTAGTCTAAGATCTTAGCCACATTAAAAGTTTCACTACTGAGTTCTATTTCACTGAGTGGGCCTTAAATCCATTTTAAAAAACTGTTTCATTACTCCCATAATAATGCAGCTATTACACCAGCATAACACTCAGGCAGCTCACTGTGGTAGATTGCAGGGTTTGTAATTGGGTGACTTTTCTACTACAGAAATATGTATAGTACCTTCAAACACTATTAATTCTAGTTATTGAAAGTGAAACTTCTGTTTGGGCACTTGCTTGATTTCTTCCTAGCCAATGATGTAAGTACTTGATATCTTCAGTAATAGGTTCTTCATATCAGGTTATATAAAGTAAGCAGTATAATTAGAATTAGATTGTAGTGTTTGAGGTGTCTCTGGGATTCCTATGGCTAAGTACACAACAAGGTAAAACCCATCAATGTTCAAAGAACCAACATTTTGTTAAACTTAACTTTTGTGATGTCTTTATATTCCATAAACACACTAACAGTTTTAATTTCATTTGGCTCATTTTTTTAAATGGATCTGATATTCTTTTCCTAACTTTTAGGTAGATATTAATCTTCTTATGCATGTACTTCATTTTCAACCAAGGGAAAAGCACAAATGTCCCTGCATAAGAGATTTAACAAGTACACCCTGGCATAGTCACATAATAGATCACTCAGCATAGAAATGAATGTAGTACTGTAGCTTAGAATTCCATACTTAAACTCACGGAAGTTACACAAAATGGAAGATGTTGGACATCAAAGAATAGATAGCATAACTGTCAGTCTTCTATCGTTCAATAACAAGATAAAATAACACAAGGTGTTGGCATCAAAATGATGGTTGCCAATATGAAATTATCCAGTTATTTCAATCATGGTTATAGTTGCTTGGATTTATACACTTTTCAAAACTCATTTTGTGACATAGTTAAGATTGGTGCATGGCAGCTGAGGTGAAATTTTACTTTAGGATAACATATATTTACATGAGAACATGAATTACATACTATGCTATAGCAATTGTCACACATTTTTACCTAGATATATTTCATTGATATTAATGTGCTGGTCTATATTTTAATCTGGTGTTTTTGGTCGGTAGTGGAGTGGTAATGTGAAAACTGAACATGAGAATTTAGGGATATCATGAGCCTCTAAGTTACACTCATGCATAAAACTCATCTATTTGAGTAAATGTCCTTATTCATGTATTGAATGAACAAAAATACTTACTTGCTAATATGAAGATGCCTTACTGCGATGCAGAATGATTTGACTGCTTGCAGTAGTAGACAGCAGTAAGTTCATATCTACATATGCCAGTTGTGTCAAGGCACATGCATCGAACAGGTTTAACAACAAACAGAAAGAAGGATGAGCCTTTTGCATTTAAGATGGTTTAAAAGTATCTCATCACAGGAAAGATTGGTTTTATAACATACCTAACACTTCAGCATTTTTTTTACTAGTATCTTTTAGGTCAAAATTATTTAGTGATTCAATTTTCATTTCTTTTAAATTGAAAAGTAAATTTATTTCTCATTCCATGTTCCATTATCTCCCTCAAAAATGATTATATATATATGTATATATATATATGTGTGTGTGTGTGTGTGTGTGTGTGTGTGTGCCTGTGTGTGTGTAGATATATGCTTATCTTCACTTAGCTTATTAGAACCTAAAATATATCCTTAAGATGTCTTTGATGTCTTTGCATGAGGATGTGTGAGGATGTTTTGCTTTCCTTTGTCATAACTTGCTACTGTCAAGATATTGTTTGTACATTCTGGTTCACCAGCATAGATTAGTAAAATCTGGATACATGTGTACATGGGAAAGGATTAATATACTTGTCCTAATTACAGATTCCAGTTCTAGCATTCTGGAAAGGAACCCACAAAGTGCCTTGTACAAAGAGGAAGCAAGTCCTTTCTTTTTCCACAAATGTGACAAGGGGGACTCTTGTCTGACTCACTGAAGTGTTCCAAGTGACAAAACTGCGCAGTATGCTAGGTGTGATGACTTTCTATCATGGATCTTCTTTGCTCCTGTAGATTCTTGCATGCAACTTTGGAACTTAGAACTGGTTTCATGTTTGACTTGAGTCAGAATAACTAGAAAGTAGATTCATTTATTGAAAAGAAATTTTCACGTGTCAGCATTTTCTATTACTTTGTCATTGACTTCTAATGCAGTCCCTGAATATTTTTTATAGAGCAAAGAAGAAAAATGAAAATATGAATAGAAAACCTTTTGATATTCATTATTATGCAGCTTTCACTTGGAAAATCATAATTTATAGCTCAGAGTCTCTTTTTGTGTATTATGTGCCATTCAGATGCCCAATGCTAAATAGAAAATGCTATAAAAATGTCTGTCCTGACTCAGAAAGACCCAAATGCTTGACATAAAGTGAGAAACTGTTACACATGTAGCCTTGGTGCTGCGTTCATTGAATATTCATTTGTCATTGACACTGGTTTAGGCCAGATGTGTGGTTAGGCTCTTTTCAGTCATAAGTTCTCTGACCCTGGGAGTGGCACCTCCCTGAAAAAACTTCCTGCGAACTCTCCTGTAGGACTCAAGTTGCCTTCCTTCACCAAAAGGAGGAGTCACAGGAAAAATATGCATCACAGAGAGATGTAGCAGAAATTAGACAGATTAGAGACAGTATTGTAGAAGACAATGCAAGCTACATATACACATGAATTATTTATTTTAAAGAAGGAGGGGAGAGAAAGTTAAAAAGAATAAAAGTTATTGGGCAAGGTCAAACAAATCAAGAAAAGACAATATCAGCCATACTTCCCAAGAATAGAGTTCCTCCTATTGCCACTTTCTCCCTAGAGGTGCAGAATGGGCTGGGCCCACCTCTACTGATAACTAAACGAGAAAATATCATACAGTTGGATCTTATGCAGTTATTTCTCCATGAGAACTGACAGTCCTCTCTCTGTGCTCTGCAAGACTCTAGCTTGTGTCAAGTTGACACACAAAGCCAACTAGCATAGGCAGATGGTTCCATTCACGGGTTGGGTATTCCTGGGCTCTATATCAAAGTAGGCTGAGCAAGCCATAGTTTATAGGTTGAACCAGTAAGCAGCACCCTCCATGACCTATGAATCAGCTGCTACTTCCAAGTCCCTATCCTGCTTGAGTTCCTGTCCTGATTCTCTTTCGGGATGTACAGTGATATGGAAATTAACCTGACTAAATAAACCCTTTTCTTTCCAATTTGCTTTTTGGTCATACTGCAGCAATAGACACATTGGTACCAGCATAGTTACGGCATTACTGTGACAGCCCTAGCTATGTTATTGGGAGTATTGTGGAAGGACTTTGGAATTTTAGGCTAGCAGAATCACTGAGTATAATAGTTCTGTGGGATTTTCTTTAGGAGATTGAAAGATAAGAATGTTAAAAGCAGTGCAGAGGATAGAGGCATGGCCTGTGACATTTCAGAGGGAAGAGCAGATACTGTAAAGGCTGTTTGCTATTTTAAGATTCAGTGGTTCTGTTTAGCTGGGGCTGAAAAATCAGCTGTTATGAATAAATAGGATACTGGAACTACTAAACTGAAACCTTTGTGTTACTAGGATGCTTATTAGCTGGAGCTAAAAAATTAGAGGTGTTTAAGAAGTGATCAGAGTCACTGAGGTGAAACACTTCTGGGAGGTGTTTCCTGAAGGAACAGAGAAGCTGTGTTTCAAAGGAAGCTATGGTTGTACCTTGTCTTGCAGCTTGACTGGATAATATGTAAGAGTCTCTTAGGATCTATTGGTTTTTAAGTCATGAAAGGGTCATGAAGAGCAGCTGAGTTTTGGGACTATGAGAGGCCATTGGTGAAGGTACAGCCTCAAGGTCACTTGAAGGACCAGGACTGAAAGGGTTATAGAAAGAAGTTGGAGCTTGACACTATGAAGTGAGCCTATGACAAACTTTTGGTGAAATTACAGCAGAAGACCATTTTGTAAATGCCAGCACAATGGGATAACCACCAAGTGTACCAGCAGCAGTAGAATCAAGCCAGCCCGAGCCTAGAAGATAATGTGTAGGTTGTACAGATGGCAGAGCTAGAGAAGTGACCCAAGCTCTTTGATGGGGCCCAGAAAATGGTGTGAGTATCCTAGACATTGGGCATTGAGTGGTTTATACTGTCAGAATATCATTGTGCTTAGTTCAGATTGTTACTGTTCCCTGGTTCTTCCAGCCTGAAAAAGGTACTTCTTAAAATTTTGATTTTTGCAGGAGCCCACAGATGAAAGATCTTGAACTTTTAAAAGATATTTTGGATGTTTAGAGTGATAGGAAATGTTAAAGGAACTGAAATTTTAATGTGTTTGAATTTGTAAAAACTGTGGGGTTTATAAAGTTATTTAGACCTTGGTGATGAATACAGAAGTAAGGGTTGTCACTTAGTAGTGATATAGTTCTGTGTCAAATTGACAAAGGGTCAGTTGTACTGTCTGGTTCTGTGTGTCAAGTTGACACAAGCTAGAGTCCTCCCCAAGAAAGGAGTCTCAGTTGAGAAAATTCTTTCATGAGACTCAGCATTTTCTCAATTAATCATCAATGTAGAAGGGCTCAGACCATTTTGGGTAGTACATTCCTGGAATGCTAACCATGGATTCTATATGAAAGCAATCTGAGTAAGCTATGAGTAGGAAGCCAGTAATTAGGACTCATCCATGGCCTCTGCATCAACTCCTGCTTCCAGGTTCCTGCTCTGTTTTGAGTTCCTATCCTCATTCCCTTTGTTGATGAACAATGATGTGAAAGTTAAGCCTACTAAACCCTTATTTCCCCAACTTGCTTTTAGGTCATGTTTTATTTTTAATTTTTAATTTTTATATTTTTATCCTTTTTTTTTACAGTCCAGACTTCATCCTCCTCCTGGTCTGCCCTCCAACAGCTCCTCATCCCGTATCTCCTTCCCTGCTCCCATCTCCAAAGGATGTCCTCATCCCACAACCCCCACCAGGCTTTCCCACTCCCTGTGGTCTCAAGTCTTTTGATGGTTAGGTACATCTTCTCTGACTGCATCCAGACCAGGCAGTCCTTTGCTGTATATGTGTAGGGAGCCTCATATGAGCTAGTATATGCTGACTGGTGGGTGACTCAGTGTCTGAGAGATCTCAGAGGTCCAGGTCAGTTGAGACTGTTGGTCTCCCCATGGGGCCACCCTCATCCTCAGCTTCTTCCAACTTTTCCCCAATTCAATTAGGTCATGGAGTTTTATTGCAGCAGTAGAAATCCTATCTAAGATACGGCTCCATGGCATACTGTATGTCCCTTCTTTCCAATGGTCCACATAGTACTTCTTTACTATGGCTCATCTGCCTACAATTAACAGGAGCACAGGCCAAAGGTTTATATATTTTGCTTACAGACTTGTAGTAGCTCATCAGCAACATACAAAAAGGGCAAAATTCTTATTTCTATAATTCAGAGCCTGGACAATTAAAACTCACTACTGCATGAATCCCAAACTGTCTGTTTACCAACTTAACAGGCATCTATTGATACATGCTCTGCTTTAGTTCTCCTTTTCTTATACCATTTTTCTTTCACCTAAAATGACTCCTCATTTTAAGCCATATTTGACCACCATTATCAAACTGCTTACTATTGCAAAGGCTCAATTTATGTAACAACTCAGTTCACTCACTTGTTTTCTTACTTGTTCAGGCAGGGACTTTCTGCTCCATCGGGGCATAGGAAACACATGCACAGATATGACCAATGATTAGAGAATTTATATCTTAAGTGATGTAGGATTCTGTTCACTACACTATTAAAATATAAATTGGAACCAATCCTTCATTTTTTTACACATGTTTGTTAAGTCTTGACTTAAATTTATTAAATTTTTACTTGAATGTATACAATACTATTTTATATTTTGAAAATTTCTTTTCCAATTTCATTTTATAGCATTTCTTTCATATAAATATATTATGTGTTAAATATATGTTCCTTTTATGCTGGAGAGCTCTTTTCTTCAAAGTCTGTCATTCCTATAAAAATATAAAAAGATTGATAATTCAAGTAAGATAAGAGAACATTATCTGGAAGCAAGAGTGCACACAGTAGGATTTGGGGTCCTCATCTTGAGGAAAACTATCAGCAATGGGTCCATTGTATTTAAGGGCTCACAAATGACTGCATCTGTGTTTGTCTCTATGAAGAAGAAACATAAGTTTAGATCAACTGTAATGTGGTAATAATGGTAGCCAATGCTCTGAGCTCTAAATGGAAATAGTAAAAATAAAAATAAACACATAGACAAACAGTAGGTTCTGCAGTTGCTGGCACTTTTACTCCTTTCCACAATTCCTAACACAGTATCGAACCTGTAACCTTGGATCTGTACTCAGCTATATCTTCCATCTTCACCTTGCTAATCATCTTGACTTGTGTAAGTTTATAACATTCTTGAAGGGTTTTGATGTCACAGTTTTCTAGCAAGAAAAACATGTTCAATTCACAATTTTTATTCAGAAAAAAATCACTTCAAAGTGATTAAATTTGAACATTCTGATTAACTCTTATGACAGTGAACTTAAATGTTAATATTTAATCATATGCATAGCAAATATTTAACTGTAATCTAATCAAGAGTTTGAAGTCTAATGCTACTTAGCTCTTAAAAAAATTAGTAACAAAATGTTAAAGACTTGTAACACTCAAAACAATGGATGCTACTGGGAAGCTGATGGAAGAGACTTATATATAAATATGAAAGAAATAGATGCTTAAATCAATTTTTCCATCTGGGATGTTTGAAAATTTTCATGTTTGGTTATTTTTGATTTCATAAGTCAAGCTTATAAATATTTTTGAACAGGAATACTTCAAAAGGGGCTTTATTCTCCATTTCTAATTAGAAATTCATTATAGAAAATATGGTTAAAACGGCCTTCATAGTACAGGTTTTTCCAGTGATCTACAGTCAAACATGATGAGACTGAGGAAAGATTGCCGGGTACCTTGAACTCTTGATTTTTGTGTGATTAGAAGAGAAGCGTGACTATCTTGGCTGACATATAAAGGGATGCACCTCACAAGAATAGTAGAGATTCTCTAAGTGAATGGAGGATAGACTGAAAGGACTACAGTGTTCAAATCTAGACACCCCTGTGATCTACAGGACATGATTGAGCTGCAGTGAATTGATACTGGAAGCCCTGACCTAACTGAGAGAACAGGACTTCAAATGTGAGCCACAGTTCTCAGTCCTAACGTAAGCTTAGAATCCACGTCCCCAGGTATTGATGGCATGTGCCAGGAAATTAAGAGCAAAGGAACAAAATATATAAACCTTTCTTTCTTTATAGTGCTAGAAATCAAGGGTATTAGAATTTATTTTTTTATTTATGTCCCAAATTTTGCTCCCCTCCTAGTCCCTCTCTCCCAGAGGTCCCAACCCCATTTCCCATCCCCTTTTCTCTGATAGGGTACTCACCCTAGACATCCCCCTTCTCTGTGGTATCAAGTGTCTACAGAACTAGGTACATCCTCTCCTACTGAAATCAGACAAGGCAGTCAGTCATCTGCTATAAATGTGTTTGGGACCTCAAACCAACCTGTGCATGCTCGTTGGTTGGTTGCTTTGTCTCTGGGAGACATTAGTATGATTCTGTTTGTTTGTTTGTTTGTTTGTTTGTTGTTTTGTTTGTTTGGTAGGTTGGTTTTGTGTTTTGTAATAAGGTTTATCTGTTTAACGACTCTGGTTTTCCTGGAACTTGCTTTGTAAACCAGGCTGGCCTGTACTTATAGAGATCTTCCTGTCTCTGCTTCCATAGTCCCGGGATTAAAGGTGTGCACCACCAGGCCTCAATAAGACTCTTAAAGCAACTGAGTCTTATGCAATCATGTGCTGAATTTCTGATCCATTTTTGATCCATTTAATCATCCAAGAAAAAGAATCAATACCTACCACTCACAGGCTCAGGGAAAAGAAAGTATCTACCATCTGAAATTCTTCCTGATCTGTGGAAGCCTCATCAGTTCAAAAGCAAGTCAGACAATTGACACATCAGCTGTATCTTGGACACTCTTAACAGGGAGAAGTTTTATCTTTAATTTAGAAAAGTTATAAATGATAGTTAGAAAATGCAGCAAATTTTAACTTTTGTTGTAGTATTTTACTTTTTATTTATGATGTAGTCTATCTACATTTTATAGTTGTCTAATCATAAGGATAGATTTACTAATTTTCTCAATACACATTTATGTACCTAAAGTTCACAGAAGTTAGGCATTATTTTAGTGTGCAAGATAAACAAAAAAATACATAGATGCCATAATAACCAGCTCCATACTTGAATATCTCTGGCCTCAAAAGTGGCATCCATTCAGTATTTTCTGGGATAAAAAATAATGTATTCTATTATTGATAGTAGCTCTATGACTTCAGTGAAATATCTTGTGTTTGTACCACCAGTATCAGTGTTTGTCAAAGAAACCCTGCAGGTCAGGGTCTGAGATCTGCTGTGCTTGCAACCTCGAGTTGAACTAACCCACTCTACTAAGAGAGGAACATTAGCTCTGTGACACTGGTTCCTATCCTGACTCACCTGTAGTAGAAAACAGAGATATTTGTACATGTTATATTCTACTCAAGACTATGTACACATCTGTATGCCCAACATGTCTTAAGCAAAATTATTAGTGCTCACTTGTATATAATTCATGAGAAAAATGCTATATTATTTATGTTACTGAAAATAGTGGCATTCAGTCAATTAGAAGAATTATTTCAGGTGCAAAGCACCATAAACCACCTCCTAGAGGCACAAACAAGAGCTTATGTAGGAATGAGTGACATTTTTATGGAGAGATGAGCAATTGATTACTCCTTAACAAAACTTTATTCAAAATTACAAACAAAACATATCCTCATAAATTTTTTGCAGAATCTATTTTTACTGAGAATGAAACTTAAATATTCTTTTTGTGAGAAATTGTACATCATTTGAACATAACTGTAAATCCATATAATGTGAGTCTTATAAATGGATCAAAAAATCCTTAATATTTTCAAATCCATCAAGTTATGTGGTATCAAAAGGTCACTATGACTATTTCAATTTTTCTAGATTTAGTTCATACTTCTAGGTTTCTCAAATGTAGTCTGAATTCTAACATTATTAGAATTTGGGGACAAGGTTCAAGGTGTCTCATTTCATTTTGTTTGTTGTATGTTCAGTTGTCACTTATTTTCTCAGTCTTTGGCTTCTCAAACTGAAGACATCCACTACGGAGCTTATCTCAGTTCCTTATATTCTTGTTTAAGGGATGTTTTAAAGTGATTTCCTCACTGTTTTCCCTTTTCTTTCTTCCACTTCCTCCCCAAGAACCATTCTACCTTAGAAGGATTTTAGAGGCACTGGCTGGTGTGCTGTGCATCTATCACTGGCACTGCAGCCTCCAGCAACTTTTTATTAAAGCCAGTGATGTAGTAGGCACTTTGGCCAAAGCTGTCCACATGATGGATAGGAGCATGTCTCCAGGGGCCTTTCCCTTGCAATGAGATGAGCCTGGCTGATGTTGGGAGATGAAGCCTTTCCCCTCTAGGTCAGCCTCTGCAATCCATCCCAAGTCAGAGGGGAGACGAAGTTATTACCCGCCAGTGACTGGTTCGTGGTCACTGGGAATTCTGTGACTGGGAGAGTCTCATCCCTCTTCCCTCACTATAGGACTGCAACTCCTGTAAGCTGATGCTAGCCTCCACAGCATCTGTCTCAGAGGACATGCCCTGGGCCAAATGAACTAGAGTCAATTAACTAAATCTTGACCTGGAGTGGAAAGTGAGTCAGATGATTGTATCCTTTAGTCTCCCTCCATGTGAGATATAGTAGCAATATCCTTACAAACAGACTGCCAGCTGCCTCCACTGTAGAAGTGTAGCTTGGAATGAAGAATAAGAGAAGAGGCCTTGTGACAGGAACAGTGATATTCACTAGTCATGTATCTACTCAGAGAAAGTCACAGGTGAATTCTTTTAAAATATACTTTGGGGCAAATAGTAAATAATACTTACTGAGCAGTAATTACACACCAACAGGTTTACGGCTTTATCCATTTACTTAGTGGCGATAATATTAACTTTTTTTTCTGGGTATGTGACAGGTGCAGTTATCTAAAAATAACTTGCATTTATTATCATATTTCATTTTCCTGCATATAAGTTTTTTATTTAATTATCTACACTTAAAGGTTTTAAAAGGTGCTTATAAAAATGTCAGGAAAATGCAAATAAAATGTGCAGAATAAAGATCAGAGAACCTGAGCATGTTGTGGTTCAAAGCACCTATGCTGCCAACACCAAAACACGTTTTAACAATATCACCGAAAGCATTAAAGTAAGAGTTAGAATTCACTGGAAGACTGTACATAGCGAAGAGATATACTAAAACAACTATAAAAAGAAAAAGTAATAACTGTATAAATATAGATTAATTGCCATGGTACCAGAAAGACAGATGTAGAGCTCAATATCTGGTTGACTTCGTAGGTTTTTCTTCAGAATGTCACATTTCACTGTGCAGAGTTCTACTGTAGACTGGGGTAATTGATATTCATAAAAAGACTCCCAAGGGATCTAGAAGTGTTTAGATTTATTTCAATACACAGTTTTTAAAAAATTGATAGAAAACTTGTAAACAAAATTTAATGCATAAATTATTTACACTATATATTATTAGAAGTAGAATTTAATGCTGAAGAATTTTCCAAAGAGAATAAATATATAAAGAAAATCATAATCCTACAGAAAATTTACTTGCAGAATGCTCTGGCATTGGTCACTTGTATCACTCATACAGCTGATCTTTAAGGCAAGTTTAGATTAAACCAACTACAGATTTCATTATTGATAATTCCAATATATGTCTACTTATCTTAGTAGATGGTACAGATTATGAACAGGAAGCAGGGGCTGGAATGTAGCTCAGATGGTAGAACTATTTTTAGTATAACAAAGACTTGTATTCTACCCTTAGAACCACATAAAACCAGACCGATGGTAAATATATGCAACCCTGACACTTAGGATTTGAAGGCAAGAGGAGCATCAACTCAAGCTCAGCACTACAGTGTTGAGGCCAGCAGGACTACATGTGACCTAATCTCAACAAATAAAATAAATAAAATATGATAAATAGGAAGTGATTATAGTAGATTTAAAGTAGTTTAAATTTTTTCCATAACTAGTTAGAATATAAAGATACATACTATTGCCATAAAATAGAGCTGTACCTAATTTTCTCCATCTTGAAATTCATGGCTCCACTGTCAAATATAAAGCACATACTACTTGAAACTGTACTGATAGGCGGTTAAGAAATGCTTGTTGAACAAATTCATTAATAGCTGGTACACACATAGTCACATTTTGCCTTCCTCGTTACTGGGAGTTCTCTTTGGCTGAAAAGATGACCAAGGGCCAGAGGGCAGCTGCGACGATTGTGAAGGCCACAGCAAGGTCTCATTAGCCATGTGTCCTCAGTAGGAAAGAAATGTCACTGAATGCAATGTAATGGGGATCTAGGCTGTCACAGATGTCCACCTTTACAAAAGCAGAGGCACACTGAGCAGTCCACAGTACCTCAGGTCACTAAAAATCTCACCATTTTAGAAAATATCTCTGTAAGCAAAATGCAGATGTTTGAGCTAATGAAAACACATATTAGTAATATCATTCTACATAGTGAATCAATCACTCAATAGTACTGTCTGTGTCAGCAATGGGAACAGAAGAATAGAAAAATGACTGTGTGTTTAATGTCAAATCACAGACTACTTTGGGCTACATGGATTAAGGCAGGGGAGCATTTATTATCATGCTTCTTCAAATTGGCCTTTTTGGTATATTTAGGTCTGTCGCAACCACAGTATCTTTAAAAAAAAAACTTGCAATTTAATTAGAATTTTTTCTTTTTGGTTTTGTCAGGTCTTTTCTGTCTATAAAAATCGCCTTCTTTCCTTTTTTCATTGGAACAGTTACTCTCTTTAACAGAAAGAACTGGTTCCTGCTTGCAAATTGTGATAATTTTGTCTTTTGATATATTTCATCTACTTTCCAGTTTTTAGAGCGAGTTTGAGTCATCTCTTGAAAATTGTGTTTCAGACAATCTTGTTTAAATGTTTTAAAAAGTCTTCACTAAAGATCATAAGTTATTTTAAATATTAGTTATAGAAATGACCTTGTTGGTCCTTTACTGAAAAGATATGGGCATTCACAGAGAGTCATTCAAATGTCAGACCATGGGATGCACCCAGTATTTAGCATCCCTATCCTGAAAGCTCTACTTTAGTTGTGAGAGTATGATTTGCCCAGCGCCTGACTGAACAGAAACAAAAGCAACGGAAAGATGTTCCTGGATTCATGGTGACAGGTCTCTGTCCTTGCTCTGCTTTCTTCTTGCCAGGTTCTCGTTTAAAAAAAAAAAAGTTAACACCTGGAAGAGAGTGATCTGTTTTTGAGTATAACTGTTTTAGTTTTAGCCTTTAACAAACATTGAGACAATATAATGAATTTGGGCATCAATGTACAGTATTGTAAGTAAGCAAGTGTTGTTATACTCCTGACATGACATCACACACACACACACACACACACACACACACACACACACACATACCATACTATACCAAACTCACCCAGACCATACTAACAGGTCACAATATAAGAAAAAACATCATATTGCTTTATTTGTCTTCTTTTTTAAGGTTCACGTTATGTGTACGTATGGGTAGCTTCTAGGTCACTCTACATGCTGTGACCAAGACCAGTGACCAAGATCTGAAGAAGACATCAGATCCTCTAGAGCTGAAGTAAGACATTATTGTGTGTTATCTAATGTGTATGCTGAGAACTGAATCTGGGATCTTTGGAGAATCAGAAAGCAATCTTAACCTCTGAGAAGTCTTTTTAGCCCTTATACTTCATTTCCTTCAGCCATACCTATAGCACATACAGAAAGGGCCTTGTAATGAACCATTAACACATGAAGAGGAAAAGAACACGGATCTGATAGAGTAAATGTGAGAAGGGGAACCCTATGGAAGGAGAGGGAAGTTAATACAGGAGAAGTTGGAAAGAGGGTAAAAAGAAATAGGGTACACATAATCTAAAAGGCTCCTAATGGAAGGTAGGTGGGTAAATGTAGAAAAACACAAGGAATTTGAGGGTGGGGAGGTGGGAGTGGGGGAGTGGATGGGGCACATCCTCATAGAAGGAGGAGGAAGGATAAGGATTGGGGGTTCCTGGGCAGGGGTGAAATGGGGTAAGGGAATAACATCTGGAATGTAAATGAAGCTCCCAATTAAAAAAAAATAACAGTATGGATGGCTGAAAAACTCATAAGAAATCACAGTGTTAACTTTATTATCAAAGAAACCACTCATAATGCATATAATTCAGTGTAAAAATATGAATACATAGCTTTAATTACCTTTCCTCATCTAAGCTAACAGCACTCCCTGAAGGAGCCAAACCCCAAATCCAAACATGAGAAAATTTTTTTGGGGTTGTTGGACAGGGATTTTGAAACCATACAGCCTATTGCCATTGACCTTGGGTACTCTCAAGGGGCAGAAGGTATGTTACAACTGTTAAAACACCATACAATTCAGAAACAGGGCCCAGAAAATTCTGATCTGGAACTACCCTGAATGGCCTTTCCCTGAGATATAATCTTCATCGTACCAGAAGACAACATAAACTCTTCAAAAGAAGGAAGTTATCAGTAGCTCTACCTAACTATGATGTCTATGAACCACATGAACAACCAGCATGGCAAAGTAAAACTTTAGGTGCAATAGTAGTACATATACCTTCGTGACAACCAACAATTCTCAATTTGGACATAAGACCCACCCAACAACAAGGATACCATACCTGGTGCTGGATAACTAGGTAAATACAGGAGAATCTCCAACCACTGACTTGAAGATATTTAGAGTTGTTGTATAAGTTATACTCCACAAAATACAGTTCATTCAACAGCTCATCAGATATAGGGCCTAATTTTATGGTGAAGAAAATGTTGCATGTTTCATGCTCACAAAGTTCATTTGTCTTATGCAAGGTTCGATTTTTTCAGAATGGCTTGCTTTGCTGAATGCTGAAATGGATACGGAAGGTATTAGGAAACAGTCTTCTCTGAGTTCATATGCCGTTAAACTGCAACATAAACCATTGTTTCCACACTAGAACACCGGGAATGTGAACACATTCCTTGTAATTACTATATATTAGGTATCAAACAAACAAACAAACAAACAAACTACATGATCTGGGACTGTCAACAATGTTAGACTCTCAACATCACAGTTCCCTTAGTCTTAAAAGGAATGGTGATGTCATAAGCTCATTTGGAAGACAAATATTTGCTAAACTGTCAGTATATATAATTATATATATAACTAGTGTATACAATTAGTACATCGATTCCTGATAAATTATTACTGTATTTATTATCATAATTGATATCATAATCAATTTCATTATCAAAGATCAGTTGTATTGATAAGAATTTAGTCCCTACATTTTCATCTTCACTCTTTACAAATCCTCCGGAAGAATTCTGTTGTCACCCAGTAATTTGAAAGAACTTTGTACCTTTTGTAGAGCTTCCAATATTCTCTTGGAGTGTCTTTGCAAAACAAGAGAATTTGAATCTATTCTCTCCAAGAAAATGAGTGTGGAGGTTATGGATCAGTAGGGCTGAACTGAGATGAAAACAGGAAAAATAGCAAATCTGAAATGGCTCTGCATACACTGCCTTTATTGACCTCATAACCATCTTCTCCAACTCACTGAGTATATTGAAAAATATCACAGAGCTAACCGCAAAGTCCATCATCCTTATTTTTCATATATATTCTCTTCTGCTTCTAGTACCAAGACAGGCACAGAGGGGACTTCTAGTACAGGATCACTGAAGTTTTAAACAGAATAAGCTACGTAGATTAAGGTAAAAAGTTTAATATCTAAAATATGTGTACACTTAGGAAACTATTGCCTCAGTGAAGATGGAGAGAAGTTCTGTCACTCACAGGTCTCACCATCTATCTTCCACACTGTGCTCTACTTAATAACAAGTGCTCTTCTCTACTTCTACTCCAAGAAGACATTGATATCTTTCTTTGTGAATAGACATAAATTTAAATTTGTTGTAATTATGTATATATATAATATATATTTATGTATTATATATAGTTATATATAATTAACTTTGTATATAATTATATATAAATATACATGTATAATTATATATGTACACACATACAAATACTTGTACACATATAGTTACATATGTATATAAATGAATGATAGCCATATTTTGTGTGAACATATGTATGTGCACATGTGTGTGTGTGTGTGTGTCTGTGTGTGTGTGTACGAGCACCTGCACATGTATACATGTGTGTGCATCTGGAGCCAGGTATCAACATTACGTATCTTCCTCAGTCACTCTCTTTATTTGAGACAGGTTGTCTCAGAGGACCTGTTGCTTGTGAATTTGATAGACGGGGTTACCAGAAAGCCCTAGAGATTTCTGTGCCTGCCTTCATAGCATTAGGTTTGCAAACACATTCTACAATGCTCAGATTAATTTTGTGAGAGCTGTGGATAGAACTCAGGTTCTCATAATTGTGTGGCAAGTTCTTTCTGGCTAAACCTTTCACTCTGTGACATCACATTAGAGGATCCACAACAAGAACTCATTCCTTTTGTGTTGGTGAATCCCATTTTGTTTCTGCCTTTCAGACACTGAGTGAGGTCAGGTTTCAGTTTAGAATGCTTGCAAGTAAAGCTACTTAGAACATTTGCCTACAGACCTCTGAGTGGTCATGTGTGTGCTTAAGTGATATGATGTCTCTGTGGTGATTTTCCAAACTGGTAGTATAAACTTATGTTTTCAGAAGAGGCATATGTGAACTCATAGTTCTTCTACATATTTGAAATATTTGAGAAGGTTACTTTTTCCAATTTCAGCAATTCTCTAATGTATATAAGAGCATTTTCAAAAGAATTTTGATTTTCAATGAAGTTGGTATATTCCTGTGACTTATTTTTTCACCATCTATAGAGCAATCCTGGCTCAAATACCTTTGTATATTTTCACTCATGTTTTAGTCTTTTATACATATTTTAAACATAAATCAGGTTTTATTTACACAAATATATGTTCCAAGTCTAGGGATTATCCCTATATTTTCATTCTAATATCCATTACAAGATTTTTATGGGTGGGCCTAGACATAGCAACATTTCAGACACTACATTTAAATAATGTTCCATATTGTTGGTTAAAATTTTAGTATCTGATTAAGGAATGAATCATTGTTCACTTTGCTTAGCACATAAATATTCATTTGTTCTAGTTTTTCTGTGAAGAAACTGTTCTTTCTCCAAAGTTTAATTTGCATTCTTATTAAAATCAGTTTCATATATATGTATATGTTTGTGGAGTCTATATTCTGTTTTATTGAATTATTTCAATCATTATAATAACAAACTACCTTAATTACTGTAGCCATGGATAAAATATTTTATTACTTACATTTTGCATTGCAATGAAAAAATACTTGACAAAATAGTCTTTTTTAAAACCTAGTTTATTTTGATTCATGAATGGAAGGAGTATGGCAACATCATGTTGGGAGGCGTGTTAATGGAAACATGGAGAGTGTGAGTATCTACAGGTGGAAAACAGAGGAAATTGCTGGTCCCCACCACTTTTTCTCCTTTAACTCTTTGTGTTTCTTCCAGGTCTATATTCAGAGGATGAGTCTTCCTCTTCAGGTATACCTCTGTGGAAATTTCCTCACAGAGGTGTTTCTACTAGGACCTGCCAAATCTAGTCCAGTTGAAAATACAGATTGATTAGCATAATTTTGAACTCTGTTAACATTAGCTTTTGTTTTCCTCAAAAGTTAGAAATATATTATTCTGCCTAACCAAATCTTCTCAAGTTTTGAGTTTTAGAAATATTTTTTTGTTAATTTTTACAGATAATCTTCTTAAGGTTTCATGAGAATTACATTGAATCATTGGATAAATTTGATGAAACCCATCTAAAATTTCAATTTTCTGACCCATAAGCATGACATATTTCTCTACTTATTAGGTCCTCCTTATTTCAAACAAGTTCTTCTTTAATTTGCATAATTTATTTCAACATATACATATGTATATATTTACATTTATTTTTCATTGATCAGATTTCACAGATCTTGTAGATTTCATCCCTTAATACACCAAGTGTATAACTCTGTTGTAAAGAATATTTTTTTTTAAATTTCAATATATAATTGGTTGTTTCTGTTACAGCTATGAAAGTTTTATAAACTCATCTATTTATACTTCCATTTTATTAAACTCACTTATTAATGATAGTAGCTTTGTTCAATATATAGCATGATTTCAAAATGGATGTTCATGGCTTCTATGAATATGCATTTACAAATACAAAATGTATTTTTCATCTTGCTTCATTCAATCAATAGAAATATGGAAAAAACAAAATGGAGAATAAATATGTTCATAGCGGTGTTCAGCACAGGAAAATTTATTCAGTTGATGACTATTATGTTTGGATTTCCATGCCAGGTTTTTAAAGATGCTCCTTGCAAAATGTTCTTCCAAGTTTCTTTTTCTTTGAATGTAATCTGCAAGAACAGATATTGATTATGACTTGGTTTTTTTACGTAAGATGTTTTGCATGTACGTGTGTCTTTTGACTTCAATATGTTCAAAAAGTTGCACTGCTTGAATATCAAATAGTGTAAGAACTGAGCATGACATTGAGAACTGAATTTAGATAACCTTTTACATTGTTAGGTTGTATGTTAGCATTTTATTGTGTATATTAAGTATCTATATCTATATGTCACTGCCATGTCATTTTCTTTTAGAGTAATGCTGACTGTGGCATGACGTCAAGTCTCACCTCATGAAATAGCCTGGACATGGCTCTGCTTCATGCTGTTTCGATATGACATTATGAGAATCCATACTCCTTCCCTAATCTTTAATATAATTTATCCAGAAGTTATTTTATCTTAAAGTCTCATTTCTCATAGCTATTCATTACAAATATGATTTCTAAATAAAAATTTAGACCTATTGTTATAGCTATTTCCTCATGAATGAATGTTTATTTTCTGTTTTTTATGTAATTAGATTATTCCATTGAAGTGATTCAGGCATCAAATTGAAGATCAGAGATTTGCTCACAGTATCCTTTGTTATCAGTCTAATATTTCAGTTGACGTATTTGGGCAATAGTGACTCTGTGTAGATACTTTGGTCACATTTGTATTCTCTCTTGCTATGAATCTATCTTTATCTCTGTCTCTGACTCTGTTTTTATTTCAGTCTGTATCATCTAAATATGTATCTGTATTCATAGTCATATCTGTATCTATATCATCTATACCATCTTTATCTATATCTATACTATCTCTATCAAATTCATATCTATATTAAATCTAATCTATATATCTACATGTTACTTACACCAATACCTATATACCTATATCTATTTTGTATTTCTATGTTATTCTAATCAGAAGTTTATCAGTCTTACTGATACTTTTAAACAAAGAGTTTTAACTTAATTTATTTTTGATATTTTTCTTTGCTTAAAGTTAACTGATTTTTATCTTTATTAATATATACTTTTTCTGAATTTTGTGGATTTAATTTGATCTACATTTATTAATTTCTTATGGAATGTTTGCATCTTTACATTTTTGGGGCCCTTTCTCTCTTATAATCCAGTTAAACACTTCCTCTCTTTCTTCCTGAGTACTGACTGAAGTAAACATTATAAATGGTGATATATCGTATCTAAGTTTCCATTTAATTCATTCTATAAATATCTTTTGTTGTTTTTCTCCATTTATTTAGAATATGTTGTTTACTTTCTGAATTTGGGGTAAATTCCAGATTGATTTCTAATGTTTATTTCTAAATTATTTAGTGTGGATCAAAATCCATGTCTTGCATCAATTATTTAGTATTTATCCATTTTGTAATACATTTATTTGCACAATTATTTGCACAGTCATTTACTTACTCCTATATTCATTATTGAGGTCAAATTGGAGACCTTGCAAATGTTGGCAACTCCTCTTCTGTGGGCTTGCATCACTATTCTTCATTCCTTCTTCGTCTTGAACTTTAAGTTTTGTACTCTTTGTATAACCCAGGCTTACCTTGAACTTGTGATATTCCTGCCTTCCCTTAATAGGATTGCCAGTGTGTACTACTCTTTAAATATATTAACAGATACTTAATTGTAAAGACTACAGTCTCTCCTGGTGGACATGTTCCATGTGCACTGGGGAAGAGAGAAGCCTTTGTTTTATGGAGAAAATAATTTTGCTAGTGTTGCAACCTCACTGAATTTTTGGTTTCTTCTCCTATCAACTCCTGAAAGCCAGACCCTGAAGTCGACAGTCCAGGACTGTCAGTTTCCCCATTCAACACTGTCTAATTTACTAGAAAATATTAAGGGAGATGTTTATGTACACATTTACAGTACTTGTGTCTCCTTGAAAACTGGAGTATGTAAAATACCTTTGTTGACTAATATTTCTAAACTTATTTCCATCTTTTGTCTTTTGTAGATAGTTTATCAGATTCCTAGGGACAAACAATTTCTTTTTCTGCCCCTATGTTTCTGTTTCTGTTTCTTCCTTTCTCTGAAGAGGAAAGTTCTTACAGAGGCCTTGGCTTTAGGTGAAGCCTTCAGAGTGACTATTGTTCCATCACCATCCAGCAGCTAAAGGGAAAGTTAATTTGGGTCTCGCTATTTTCTAAAGTAGCAGGCAGGACTCTGGAGAAGCCTTACGCCTCTGCTATCTTCTTCTCAGATGGATATTAATCCTCACTGCACTTAGCCTTTTCAATCCATCAGATCTCTCTAATGGAATGCTTGACCATTTTTTGTGGCATCCTCTCCATTGAACAAATGCTTGGGTCCCAGCTTCTCCTTGACTGTCAGGCTCTTGATTGTTTGCTTGCCCCATATTCCCAGTTTTGATGGGTTTAGAAGCCATTCTTTTGTGTCTATTCAGACTTTCACTGTTATTGTGTAAATATTTGATGTCTTTTCTAGTTTGACATCGCCGCAGCACCAGTGGGACTGGCGGTTCTCACTCTTGCTCACATATAATTTAATATATAAATAGTATTCAACTGCTTGTTCACATGAACAAAACTGAGAATGAATAAAACTGAGAATTACCTTGCCAAAGGAAATCAACTGGGACAAATGTGAAAAACACATGTAAATGCCGTTGAAAGCATTTATTAGTTAGTAGTGATTATAATGGACATCTCTGCGGGATGTCAATCAGGTATCTCGAAAAACATGTGCATATCCACTTTGAATCTATGACCAATTCTGTTGCCTTTCTGTTTGTGACTGAAGATGTGAACATACTCAATTCACCATCCTATCACAGCTTGGAAAACAAAGAAACAGAAAAGACAGGTCCAGTATTTCTCACAATACCATACAAGTTTATTACAGATAACTGAGAGGTTCCTGTGCCTTGTCATTACCTAAAACTATGCCCTGGCAAGTCACACAGAAAGGAGTTAATCAAATCTCCTTTGACATGCTTTTTGCTTCATCTTTGACTAAATTTTTGAGTGATATAATTTTGTCTTCACTGTTGAATAAATAATTCCAAAGTTTACAAGGTTATTCATTAATAAATCATTTCATCTTGATTATAAGGCAGTAGCTATTCATACAAAAATTTAAAGAGTCTTTTTGTGCCTTTTGAAACATTCAGAAAAAGCTACATAGCTCCTCTCTTAACTCCCTTCCCATTGTATTATCCTATTTTATTCTGGTAATAGGCTGCGGGAACCAGTAATGGGGCTGGAAGTCATTAACACAATATAATCACAGCAGAAGATCAAGCTCATCTTCTTCTCTTTGCATTGTCAAGTGTTTCAATATTTTATTTCATAATGTGATGACCAGAACTGATCACAGTAATCCAAGTGTGGATCTGACTAATGTATTGTATAATCAAAGATTTCCTCTGGATGGTTCGTTTACATTTTCTTGCTTGCCTATGTCACAGTCTAGGCCACTGGGATCTTCACATTACAATTTCCTTACTCCACAAATTTATCAAGGAAGGAAGAAATTGTGACTAGGAAGAATGACAAAATAAGAGCTCACATCACACTGTCCTGTACCTCAGTTTCTATATGTAGAAAACTCTAATGGAGACTACACTTTAAACCGCTTATCATTCTGTTGCTAGAAGTGCAACTCAGTGGTCCCTCTTCTGCAAATTACTTTCTTAATCCCTTGGCTTCACCTTTAAACTGCACATTCTCCCTTTTCTCAGCTTAAACTTCACCTGAGATTTCCCCCTCAGGAAACCATGCCATACACTGTAACACTTGAGCTTTCCTTCCCATTCATTTCCTCTATTAAGCTTCTAGGAAGAGGATAACAATGCCAAAGCTTTGAGTTCAGTAACCAATGAGATGATGTTTTAAGGTTACTGGCACAAACATGACTAAAATTAACACTTAACTAAGTGTAGTTTGGAAGAAGATCTAAACACTGACCAACTATTCTGTCCAGAGAGTGGTAGGGCTTCATTGGCTATCTCATATCTACCATGATATACTATAGAGTTAACATCTCATAGTTACACTGATTTGGGAATGCTGGGATTTAGGGAGCATATCTTATCATCTGTACAAGATGAAACAAGCACAGCAGCCTGCAGAAAAATGCTTCACTTTATACCTATTTGTGCCTGCCTCTCCTATTAGGGGTTCTAAGGCTCCTTCCATCCCTGTCTTTTCTGTATGTTTAAAGACCGTAGATCAATGTGCTTATTAAAGAGATCAACTAAATTAGTCATTTATGCTGAGACTATTTGCAGAAGCTACAACCTATTCCAAAGGTACTAGTGAAGTGTCAGATGTTAGAGAACTTTGTTAAGGAAAATTTAGAACTTAGAAGATACAGTCTTTCTTTTGGAACATAGAAGATATGCATTGATACAACAAATATTTATTGAGTATAAAAGTTCAATATGAGTGAAATAATTCTATTTACTTTTCATTCTCCTCTAAGCTTGTGTATAGTTTTTCATATCCTTTGTGTGTTGAGACCTCTGCAGTGTGATATCTGCATTCTGTATGCTCTTCCATGTGTGTATTCTGCCTTCTTTAGACCCTCTCATTTCATCTCTTGGCCAGGTCTTTTAATTTCTATTCCTTTTTCTCAATTCAAACATTGGTATTTCTCACATAGGAAGCCATATCTATCCTGTTCTACTCCTGCCTTCCCTTCACACTTTTCATGCCTTTGATTAAAGCTCTAAAAAGAATATGACAGAGGAGTCATGTTTCTTTCTGGTCCAGCTTTTGACAAGAATCCTTCACCATTTCCATTATGGTGAAACATGAAGAGAGTGAAGAAGGGAAGTTAGATGAATAGAGAGCTCAGTTCCTCAGTTCACAGTTTGCATTGCAGTGGCCATATTGGGGGGTGACTCATGTGAGTCAAAGCCATGGGGATTCACACTGTACAATACACATAGTGAAATATCACACTATTGTCCTACAGCTCTGTTGTACTATGTGCCTTATCATTTGTGCCTTAGAATCCTGTGCATGACTGCCTCATGACTAAATGGGTAAAAAGAATCCCTCTGAATATATGTGATTCCTGTAAACTAGGTACAACAATCTGAGAAATAATAATACAATGTTTTAGTCTCAAACTGAAATAACAGAGCCATAAAGGGATTAAAGGAAACTGCCTGGGCCCTTTCAGTTAATGAGGGGCAGAGCAGAACCCAGCTCAACCAGCATTTAAGCTTCTCCATCACAGCATACAGCCATGAACAAAGTGAACAGCACCACTGTGATAGACAAAGGTCACATCAATGATATTTTACATGTCCCGAGTTAGTAATGATGAGCACTATGTTATGATGTTATTAATTTCCAACCTCTATCGCTCACTCTGTAGAGTCTTTTCACAATTTCCCTCCCCAGCAGTTTCAATAAGATGCTTGAAAATTTGTTTTGCTTTGTTGCAGATAATATGCTTACTAAGAGGCATTGTTTTCTTTATGGGGCCTGTTCTCTTTCTAAATGTTCAATGCCTTTCTGATTTTATGGCTGAGAGTAGTTGATTGTTGACTCTGAACTCTTCCCTCCCACTCTCCAGGCTCTGCCTCCTGACATCCAGATTTCTTCACATTTAATCCCAGAAAAAGGTTAACTTGAATCCTTGAGATAGAAAATGCTTCGGAAAGCATGTACTAAAGTTAGTTAGTGTCCCCTCCCACCCTCCTAAGTGTCCATTTTATGGACTATGATTTTTGCACAATAATATGATCTCCTTCAGCAGTCCCCAATAGCCTGGGTTGAGTCAGCTGATTAAAGTGACCAAAGATTTAGAATTACAGTAGAAAATGAAAAGAAAATAAGGGGCTGGCTACAAGCTGATTGAAGGCACCTCTCATTAGTTGGAGCCTCAGCAACCAAAAAATTAAAATGAAACCATGGGTTCTGAGGGGAGGAGACATAGAAGAGAGAGTGCTGGGTTCTCTGGGGTGGAGCACTGTTAACTTTCTCAGTATAATATAGGAGCAAGTAAGGATTGTGGTCAGGATTAGGGATAGCAGGCTATAAGCTATGGCCAGAACTTTTCAGTCTGAATCAACTTGTAGTTACATAGATATGTTCCTCGTGTGTTTCCAAAGAAGCAAGAGCTAGGTCTTAACAGTAATTAGCTACAATAATGTTTTTATTTCCAACTAACTTTTTCTTTTTCTATTTCTCTCTAATGAAACCCATTCAGTTTCCCTTCCCTCCCATACACCCATTCTTCCCTCCACTTCTCTGCCCTCCCCAATACACACTCCTCTCTGTCTCTGCCTCCTATCAGAAAAGAGCAGACCTACCAGGACCATCAATCAAACACTGCATAACAAGCTACAATAAATCCAGGCATTTATCATCACATCAAGGAAGGACAAGACATACCAATAGGAGGAAAAGTGTCTTTCAAGTAGGCAAAAGAGTCAGGGACAGTACCAGTTTCAACTGTTAGGATTTCCATAAGAACATTAAACCACTCAGCTATAACATATGCAGATAACCTAGGTAAGACCCCTATAGGCTCCTTTGAGTCCCTACAAGTATTAGACTACTCAGATATAACATATGTAGAGAACCTAGGTCAGACACCTGTAGGCGCCTGTGAGTCCCTACAAATACCAGTCAGTTCATTCTGTGGCCCATGTTCTCCTGTTCTTATGGGTGTCCTTGACCTGTCTGGTTTCTCAGATCCTTCCTCCCACTTCCCTGCAGGAAACTTATGATTTCTCCTTTCACCTGATTTTTATTCAGCCATCTTACTTACCCTGAGAGTGTTCATTATTGTATTTGGTATGAGTGGTTGTGGTTGGGGCAGAAGCAGTGTGAGAAACAGACAGTGGGGGTGTGTGTGGGAAGAGATTGAATTCTCAGTATAGCTCGGCTTGCCTTGGACTTATGATCCTCCTACCCTATGTTGCAAAGAACTATAATTAAAAAATATACTCCTAAGCTTGGCTACCATTAATACTTCTGGTGAAATTTCTTCCAGGGATCCTGATTCTCACTGATTATGTTTTCTAGGCCATGGCCCAAACTTGATTGTCTGAAAGGAGACAATCAGTCAGACAAATATCAGATTGGTAGACCTTGGAGTAAATGATATCAAAGATTTATAAAAAGCAATGGCTTCCTTAGACATACAATGGCGATCTCAGTTCTTGATTACAATGTTGACTGACAGTCTGTATGTAGAAAAATAAAATTAAATCTATATTTGTCACCTTGCACAACACTCAAGTCCAAGTGAATCAAGGTTGTCAGTATAAAACCAAATACACTTAATCTAATAGAAAAGAAAGTGAGGTTCTAAAGAACCTCAAACACATGGGCACTGGGAAAATTCCTAAACAGAACTCCAAAGGCTCAGGCTCTAAGAACAAGAATCAATGAATGGGACCTCATGAACTGAAAAGCTTTTGTAAGGCAAAGGACATAACCAATAAGAAAACTCAGCAACCTACAGACTGGGAAAATATCTTCACTAACCCCACATCTGAGAGAGGGCTAATATCCAAAATATATAAAGAAATCAAGAAGTTAACCTCCAGAAAATGAAACAATCCAATCAATAATGGGTTATAGAACTAATCAGAGAATTCAAATCAGAGGAATCTCGAATGTTCAAGAAGCACTTAAAGAAATGATCAAAGTCCTTAGTGATCAGAGCAATGCAAATCAAAACGACCCTGAGATTCCACCTCACACCAATAAGAATGGCTAAGGTCAAAAATTCAAGTGGCACATATGTTGGCAAGAAAATGGAGAAAGAGGAACACTCCTCCATTGCTTATGGGATTGCAAAATGGTGCAACCACTCTCTAAATCAATCCAGAGTTTCCTCAAAAAATTGAAAATAGATCTACCTGAAGACCCAGCTCTACTCCTCCTGAGCATATGCCCAAAAGATCTCCTATTATGGGACAAGGGCACACGCTCCACTATGTTCACAGCAGCCTTGTTTGTGATAACCAGAAGCTGGAAACAACCCAGATGTTCCACAATAGAAAAATGGACGCAGTAAATATGGTTCATTTACACAATGGAATATGATTCAGCTATTAAGAACAAGAACATCATGAGTTTTTCAGGCAAATGAATGGAACTAGAAAATATCATCCTAAGTTGGTATCTCAGACCCAAAAGGACATGCATGGTATGTACTCACTAATAAGTGGATATTAGCTGAGAAAGTACAGAATACCCAGGGCAAAATCCACAGAAACCAAGAAGATTAACAAGCCAAAGGGCCCAAGTGAAGATGCTTCAATCCCACTTGGGAAAGAGATGAAAGCAGAGGGCAGAGGGAGGGAAGGAACTGGATGAGAAAGGGGGGAAGGGGCAAAGGAAAAGAGGAGCAGGATCAGGTACTGGAGGGACCTGGAGTAAATCCCCAAGAGCAGTAGAATGATGGAAACATACAACCTTTGGAGTTGGGAAGTAGGGTGACCCCCTTAGGATATACCAGAGAAAGACTGGGAGGTGAATCTCAAGATTCAATGTTCAATGGGAGGAACCTTAGATGAAATAAATGTCCAAAAGTGGGAATATATATATATATATATATATATATATATATATATATATATATGAATGAAAGGACTGCCTGGTCTGGCCTCAATGAGAAAAGATACACCTAACCCTTGGGGGACTTGAGGCCCCAGGAAATAAGGAGGCCTGGTGATGTGTAGGGATGTGAGGACATCCCCTTGGAGAAAGGGGAGGAGTAATGGGATGAGTAGCTGTCAGAGGGCATAACAGGAGAAGGTTAATGACTGGACGGTAAAAAAAAAAGATTAAATATAATTAAACAAACAAAATAATAAAAGAGCCCGGTGAGAAAGCAACTCCAAATTTTCACCATTGATGAAGAAACTTATGTAGATCGTACCTGTGTCTTCAAAGGAGGACTTTTGTATTCTTTATTCATGAACAGCAGGATTTCTGACTAGCAAGAAACAATGGCATTTGCTTAGAACAATCTGGAGGTTAATTTCAAATATTTTACCTGTACACTATCCATTATGTGTTCAAGCTGAAATATCACCTGAAGGCTGAGGTGTAGACCATTAGGCTTGGGTTACATGGGAGCAATATTTACAGTCTAGTCTTTGAGAAATGTCTGTATCCTGAGGGCTTGGTCAGTGCTGTCATCCATCCATTGATGGATTTAAAATAGAACAGGTATTAGGAGATATTGGGAACTTAAATCTAGTTAATATAGTTGGTCATTGTGGACCGGTGTTGGTGAATGTATACTGTACTGCCCTTCTTGTCTATCTCTTTGGTATTTAAATCTATCCCAGATGGATCATTCTCTAGCACAGTCTCTACCACCATAATATTCTACTTTCCAGAAATAGCAGCAAAGTACCAAAACCAAACTATTTAAAGTTATGGGCCCAAATAAATATTTCCTCCTTATTTTTCTCCCTTGATATTTTTGTCACACCACCAACAAAAAACCTGACTGATAAATGACAATATAAGTTATAAATTCTTCTCCAGAAAGATGAATCAGTACTTGCAAGAATGTGGGAAAACCTGGTTGTTGGGATAATCACATTGACACTATAGAGGATTTGAGGAGACAATGTGTTGTGACCATGCTGAGAATAAATGGACATTGCTGTGGACACATCAAAGTTAGTCATCAATACCTAGACTGAAAGGCATATAGAGAAGCCTGGCTATGCCACAATGAGAGAGGCAGATTGGTCTAAATTTCTCTGACTAGCAAGTTGAGTTAGGATGAAGTCCCTAGAGGTGTAAGATTTCATCAAGTTAAAAGAAGGCAATGCATTCATCATATATATTCAAAAAGGATTTGTTCCAAGGCCTCTCATTATGTTCCTTAGCTATCAAATTTTACACATGGATGGGTAAATCCCTTGTATAAAATAGCATATTATTTGCATGCTGCCCATGCAAATTCCACCTTAACATATAAGTTCTCTGTAGATTACTTATAATGTGTTTTACAATGTAATTGCTATATAAATAATGGTTGTACTCTATTATTTAGGGAATAGATAAAAAAAGTAGTGTGTGCACATTCAGTCTTGACATATTCTAACTATGATTCTGGTCTGAGTTTGATTTAATCTTCACATATACACAGAGGGCCAATACATTTGCTCAACTGTTGGATAAAATTTTGTAAACCATTTTTTTCCACTGGTCTCTGAGAAAGTAACACTTCTTTTGTGAAAAGTTCAGCTTGCTCTCAGCATCTGGTACAAATGTAAAGGTTCAAACTTTCTCATGGCAAAACAAGAAATACCAAAAACTAGGCACAGTAATTCATATCCCCAATCCCAGCACTCTGTAGGTGGAGAGAGAAGACTCCTTGGCTACCTACTGAGTCTAAGTCTAGCCCAGAATACATGAGATCATCTCCAAAATAATTATGGAAAAATCAAAATTCAAGACAGATAGTATCTGCCACTGTGGTCAGTCACATTTATTACCACCTTTCTGTCAATGCTTTGTTGATCCCCAAATCAAGAATGCATTTTATATTATTCTAAGGCTTTCCTAGTTACTCTCTGACACAGTCAATCACGTTGGTGTTCCAGTAGAACTCTGTGCTGCTGCCTAAAAACGCTGTCTTCAGTGAACTTAACATACTTGTTCTCTCATTACATTAGCAGGCTCTACCTTTAGAAAAGACTGTGTTTTATACCAGTTATTTCCCAGAGCACCCATCTTAATACCTTGAATGGAGTATGCACTTGACCAAATATTGACTGATTGAATATCCATTTCCAGATCTTTTCAATCTTTATAAGTAGACTCTACTTATAAAGAAACAGTGCATACAAATTGAGTAGCAATTTATCAACAGCCTCACCAGTGGTTTGGGAGAGTAAATGACCTTTTCCAGTGTTCAGAGCTTTTCCCACTCCCTATTGTTTAAGGAGAATTTTAACAACAGCATATTGAAGAGTCTGAACATAGGTGCTTTCTGCATTGAATCTGTGTGCCTTGCACAGGTTGCAGACAGATTTACACCTAGTTTCCAGGACAGCATAGGAGGCTATTGCTCAAGGCTCTGGAATGTTTTACAGAATCAAAGAGAAGCTTGAGATCTGACAAAGCCAAGCTGAGAAAATGATCTATGTCTTGCAGCCTAATGGATTATAAACAGCCTGGAGTCTAGAAGCCTGCAAAAGCAGTATGTCCCTGACAGATCACTTCAATTTTCTAGAACTGTCCTCTAGAATAGATTGGCATGTCTGCTCTGTGTTTATTCTCTATTTCAAAGCCTCCTAGTCTCATTACCTTTTCCTGTGACTGTTGTTAATGTGACTAGTCCTGGTGGTTATGAGTATTCTGTTGCTGGGGCAAGCTAAGTACACAGCTTCTACTTGGTAAAATAGAGAAACTAGAGATTATGGCCCAGAATGCACATTACCAACATTCTGAGCACTTGCTAATGGAATAACTAACGACTAATCAAGGGAGGGAAAGGTAGGAAAGAAGTCTTTTTCTTGATACCAAATAGATGGTACAGAAACATCCCATCACAGCATCAAGCAGCCAGTTATCAGTTTTCTCTGTCAGTACTTTTTCTTTGCTGAGTTCTTATAATCCAAGCAATACTCACATGTAACCCCTTTACTATGGCTCTGCTTTTGAGAAATGTAGTGGAGATACATCAATATTTTCACACCACAAACTAAACAAATAAAATACCTGATAGAAAGCATAAAGAGAGCAAGCTGGCTATATTTTCAGTAATAAAAACAGGACACGGTAAATATCATCAAATCACCTCTAAAAGGTTTGAAAGTTTCAGTGAGCTGTATTTGATGGGCTTCAATCCAAACATTCCAGTGGTTCAAAAGACTGTTGTTTATAATCGCCAGGGTCCTGTATTCCCTTGGGGTGCTGCGACTCTGGCCTTAGTGAGTAGAACTGGCTAGAAATCATAACAGGGATTGTAATCACAACAGCCAAATTAACCCAGGCTGACCACATTGCTCTGTGCCCCAGGAAAGGTTCTGGAAACTGAGAAAGGAAGGCTCACTAATAGAAAATAACCAAGAGGCTAAGGAGAGAGAGAGAGACATTATTTTTGAACTTTTAAAGAGAACATTATAAATAGAAAGGAAAGTAGAAAAGCAGAAATTAAAAACAATAAAAATAAAGGCAAGTTGACAGTGGCCCTGTTAATATGACAATTTCAGTACTGCTAAGGCTGAACCTTATAGGCATAATAGCTGAGTCCCAGCAAAACATCCAAGGACCATGGGGTTGGGGCACTTAGTCACAATGGCATTTTAGGTTAAACAATCATTGACTCAGCAGTGAAAAATGAGATAAATTAAAATTATTTTCTTCACAATGGCCAAGGGGCTTGGCAAGTAATATATTGATGAAATTTCCTGGACATAATAGGTTACATTAATTTTCAACTGCAAAACAATTCCTTCAGCATTATTTTTCAAGGAAAGAGAAAAGAAGAGAGAAGCAAGCCAGCCTGTGACCTGCACTATTTACTTCCAGCCTAAATGAGAAAACACACTTCAAAGGGGAGATTAAGAAGGATGTATGGAGACACAGAGCCGAATTCTGACTGTAAAGAATTCGAGTTAATTGGTTACTCATTTGCCTGTTTGACATGGTCAGTATTAATCCAAGAACAATAAAAGCAACGGTTATGAAAATCATTACAGTGTGAAGCAGGTGCTAAGCCTTCTGCTAAATAACTCACCTTTGTTTACAATTCGGAACTGGGCTAGGCTAGGTTGGTAGAGTAGAATAGCCCAGACCCATCTTCATGCTGGATGTTCAGTGGGTACTTTAATTGCAATTCTTCACCTTCCTGGCAGAGCAGAACAAATGGAGCTGAGAGGTGTATTAAGAAGATGGTTCTTCGGAACACAAAGCCCATCTTCCTTTTTCTTAACAGTTTCACAACTTACTATCAGACAGTTTCTGTCTCCACAATGCACTTTTTTGCAGGCCTAGTGTGAAGGCAGCCACAGATTGCCTGTCAATTAGCAAACTTGGTAAAAACTTTATTTATGGACACTGAAATTAAATTACTTATAATTTCCCTGTGGCCCTGTGTACTATTCTCACAGTTTAACTGTGTTTTCGGCCATTTATGAATAGGAAAGGCCTCCTCTTAGCTCTCATTCTGGAAATAAGTAGCCAGAAGGTAGATACCTTGTGAAATTTCTTTTGTTATCAGGAGTAAGGAACTTTGGTTTGATGGACAATTGCTTTCAGATACCTGAACCACTGTTGTTCCCTGTCTTTCAGCGATCTACAGTGTGATGGCTCCAGACCAAATATATTTCTAAGTTTAATGCTCATTACCAGAACTTTCTCAAAGTATTTTCTATATCTTGAAAATCAGAAAAATAATTCTAACCCTAACTTATATAATTCCTGGTTTGTACAATGTAAAACTTTCTTCTGTAGTTATTAGGTTATATGTAACATGTGAAAAGACTTAGTCTTTCATGAACATATTACAACTTTAAGGATGTCCATGTTGTCCTTTTTGTTGTCTTAGCTTTCTGATACTGTGATAAAGTAGCTGAGTAAAACAATTTAACGAAGAACGGTTTTATTTTGTTCATAGTTTCAGAGGAAGGGCAACTAGTTCCATTATTTTGATGGGAAAGAGAGTGCCATAGTAGCAGATGTGGGAGGGGGATAGCCAAATTCTATGTCTTCAGGAGGATGTGGGGATATCAGAATGGACCAAGACATAGTCCACAGATCACAAACAATAAAACCATTTTCCAGTTATGTCTCACCTTATAAGTTTCCGTCATCTCAAAATATTCCATCAAATTATGACTTATCCATAAAGTAGCACATGAAAGAGGCCACAGCTCTCATGATACTCTCATATCTTCAAAGACCGCCATCTGGTAAGAATTCATTAGCTTTTTAGCAAATGGCTTTGGGAAAGAACATTGTAGAACCAAACTACAATAGCTTCCATGCAATGTAATGATGGACATATGTTTATGATGCCCTGTAAAAAATGTTGGTAGGCACTGTATTCCCTGGATATTGCTCAGATATGTCAAATCACCTTAAGTGCTAGAAATGAATCTAGAACCAGGACCCTATTCTCTTTTGCCTCAAGTAGTTACTAACTTTGAGCATCGATGGTTAGGTATTATGAAGAGACTCATAGAGATCTAGCATTATATTTGCTTCTAGATGTAAACAAAACAGTTGATTTCTGTAAATTTTAGCTTCTTCTTTTGCTCTCCTTATGTCTTCTCTTTGATAGTATTCAATTTCCATTTCCTTTTTTTTCAAAGTTCTAGCACCTTCCATGATCATACTACTCCAACAATCCTACTGCAATGAAACATTTGTTTTTTGCATATACTTGAAAAGAGGAATATGATTGATTTGAAAATGGAAACTAAACTTACAGTTATATCATAAACTCCAAGAACTGAAATTTAGGAAGTTAACACTCCTAGTTGTCTGAATCCTCTCTAACTGCTGTAGTCAAATGTCATACATCATACATCTTAGGGATAACAGTCTGTAATTCTGAAGACAGGACTCCAAAGACATTGTGCTAAGAGATTCCATCTCTGGTTCACAGTGTTGAAAGCTGGCTTCTGGCATCATCTCACCCTTTTCCTAGTATGAATTTATCTTTTCTCCATCTTTTCCTTTCTTATTACCATCTCCTTGGTGATTTATACTTCAACTTTTGAATGTAAGAGAATACAACTTTCATTGTAGGAAACTCCAGTATGCACACACTATGCGTATATTTTTCTGTGAAAAGAGAGTAAAAATGACTATTCAAACTAGCTTGTATTCCCAATACCTTCTTTGGTTAACTTGGTTCTCACCTTCAAAATTAAGGTGCTATGAAGATCAGGAGACCATTATTTTTAAGCATAATATTATTTTATGTTTAAAAGTGTAAAACTTCTCTTTCTCACTTTCCGCTAAAAATAACACACATAAGTATGTATATGTCACTACTATATAGAGACATGTGTGTTGTAAATATAAGCATGTATATGCATGCATCGTATTATATCACATTTTTGTATGTGTATAGTTATGTTATTTTGACAACAGTGCTTCCTTGTTCTTCTCAGGATTCTCTTTCTCTTGATGAGTTAAACACTTTCTCATTAACCAATGTGTAGTGTTCACTTTTGTCAGGTTTATTATTAGCCATAGCTTCCTATCTACATCAAGTCGCATCTCCTACAGTCCTCATGAGATCTTATGGCTAAGGAAGCTCAGAGGCCACATTGTTATTCTGATATCAGTTGACATTACTGCCTTTCTGCTGGACTCTATCAGTACCAGCCTACACAATGTTAGTCTTTTATATGATGACTCTGTAACTGCATCCACAGCACCAAATCATTTAGATTTCCTGGAAGCAAATTGATTTCCAAAATTCCAAATCATAGAGCTGATTTCTTATTTGTTAGCAGCTAGTGATGAGGAGTTCCAGATAGAAGTAGGCTGGTGGCAGGCACACCTCTTCACATCTGTGAGATTCTGGGGTCATCCTCACTGCCTTTTGCTATGGGTTTTACCCTCTCTACACAGTGCTAAACTGGTACTAGCAGCTAGAGACTTACTGTGCCTGTTCTCACCTTCAAGTCTTTGTTCTTGTTGAGCATGAGAACAGTTGTGCTCAGCCAATTAAGCAAATGTGGCCTTCTCTGGTGAGTGGTGGTGTCTGCTAGCCTAAGTGTCTCCAGAAAGAAGAGCAGAAGATCTCCAGCCAGTTAGACATCCAAATCTTCCTCTGTGTTTTCAGTTTTTCCTTTTTTTTAATTGTCTGGTACAATGGAAACAGGACAGTAACTGGTCATTCTTTAGTTTCCCTCATTCTATTAAGACTTGGAGGCAACAATTAAGTGGTCTGGGCTTAGTCACAGTTCACTGGGTCCTAAGTAAAAGGACTGTATTGATGCATCTTCACAGAGATCATAGTTCCTTGCAAGGTAAATAATTATTGGCAACATTGTTGTTTTAATTGTTTTATGTTTCTTAAGGTTAAATTTGATTTCCTTTGTTTGATCCTTGTATTTAATTTAGAAATTTGTTCCATGGATTGCCTAATATGTACCATCTTCACCTTCTACCCCCTCCAAATTCTCCTGTTTCTCCAACTACCATGTTCAAAATTGCAATCTTGTCTTTTGTATTTACTTTTTATATTATATGTATTCTATAATCAGTATATATATATATATATATATATATATATATATATATATATATATATAGTCTTTTTGTGTAGTCAGGGCTCACGACTAAGAATTAGGGTCTTATACACTTACCTGCAAATATATGTATTTGAATCTGTCAGTGTACATGAACTACCTATAGCTGTTCCTCCAACCATGCTGGCATCATGGCTGTCATAGCCTTTGTAGATCTAGTGCTGACACATATTTTGAGAGTTCACTAGAACAATATGCCTTTCCAGAAAACACAGAAAAAAACCCTGCCACACAGTACATTTATTTGAAGCATATATTAGGACACTAGGAAGAAGGCAAAGAGCAGTCAGAGGAGAGGTGATGAAAAAAAAAAAACAGTATATGTAATCCATTCATTCCTCATCCCTGCTTGGAAACATCAGAGGCAAGCTCATTCAATGTGCACAATTAATGCCTGCTTGCTTTTTTTAAAACATGCATTAGAGAGTAATGACATAAGCCTGTCAGAGAATGAAGATTATAAATGTTTATGACACTCCTTCTACAGTGGAACACATTATTCAAGTCACTTGAATCCATGTTTATGAGCCATATTTGACTTAGAATAAGCCATTTTTAATTCTATACATCACAGTTATATCTTCTGTTAAAACTATCCATATACACATCAACTTGGCCAAAATGCATAGAGACAAAGACATTCATAAAGCTCCAATATACCTTATAAAGGAAAATCAGCATTAGAAAATCTAGATTATGGATGATGCAATGAAACTGATGCTCCAAATTTTAAAAAAATAATGTAAATAGTATAAAAAGCACTGAAATATTTTTCTCCTCTGATATTTCTATAAATCTGTATACGGTAAAAAAAATACTTGATGGCATTATTTTTCTTAAAAATATCAGGCTCTTCACTAAGATATATAGCCAGGCTCTGTGTAAATGTTCACCCACTCTGAAGAAAATAAATTGTCCTCAGTGTAATGCTGCATAGCTGCAGAATGACATTGGGTTAAGTATGTTTTCTCTGAGCCAGTCACTGCCCTGGCTTTTGGGTTTTTGTTTGTCTAATTGTTTGTTTGTTTTTCCCATCAGGATGCATATTTTATTATGAATTCTCTAAGTCTTTATGCCACACCTAAAAGCAAATGCTTGACCTTTTCTTCCTTCTTGTATGTGTCTTTTCCAACTCATTAATAAAGATATAAAGTGGCATCAAATATTATTTTATATTTGGGAATACATCTTAAAGATTGTGATGTACTGTATTCACATGTACACACACACACACACACACACACACACACAAATACGTATGCAGGTTTAACCTCACCAACCCTCTTAATGGCAAAATAGGTATTATCTATCACACCAAATTTGGTAGAATGAATTGGGATGTCTTCTCAGTCTGTTCATTTTTTGATTAATATGATCTACAATATAATGTCTAGCCTCAACCTGTGGTTCTTTAAGTATTTCTGTTATATATTCCTCTGTCTGTATCTCTCATCTGTCAGAACTTTATCCTTAATCCATTCCAGCTGAGTCATGGGAGAAATAGAATCTGTCTATCAGCCGTGATGGAAGGACCTAGGAACTATGGGTCTTGATTTGGTCTTTGTCAGCACTGAACCCTGACAAATTTCATCCTTCTACCTAACAAGGACTGTGATTTTGATGGTGCTCAAGCCTTCTAAATATCTGATACCTTCTGTTAGATAGAGAGTCCTATGTGACTACAGAGTTGCTTTCTTGATCCTCTCATCTGGTCTCTCCGAGATTCTTCTCCTCACCTTACACAGAAAAATACCATTAGAGTCTGTGCCACATCAAAATGGTTGCCATGTAGAAGTGAGTATCAAATCCTGTGTAATTTTATACCCCTGATTGGAGCAGATTTTCCTTTATTAGACATCATTGATACTGCCGATTTCCTAGAAGACATTTTTAATATCTCCTCTCTGTTAACAATTTTCTTTCTACTTTTGTAACTCATCAGACTCTTCTTTACTGATATGAAACATCCTCCCAGTTGGATTGAGCAAATCATTGCCTCCATGTCTGAATTGCCTCTCCGTTCTTTATCTCAATATCTATTGGTCAAGAAAATAACAGAAAAGTTTGTTTTGTCTTTCTTTTAGGTCTTATTATACTAACTTAGGGGTTATAAACAATCAATTTTGTTTCTGTCAACATGCCAGTACAGGTAAAAGGACAAGAAATTGTACCACATGATAAGAGAACACACTCCCAAAAGTATCACTCCAATGTCATGCCAATTCTTTGATAATTTAAGCCCTGGGATAGTAAAGCATACAAACAAACATAAAGGCTGACACTGTCAATCTCACTCGTGGCTCTTAATGACAAAGTGAATGTTGATGTACCTAAAATGCAGAGTTACTTATGGCAGGGCTAATCTCAGGAACTGTGCCTTGATCCCATGGTTTCATTCTTTAGATCTATGACGGGTATAGAAAACTCTTTCCTATGTGCTACAGAATGCTATGCTTGTAAATTCTGTCTTTGAAGATCCTGATAATACAACAATAAAGCAACTCGAATCAACCAGACATGTGGGAAAATTAATTTGACTGTATTACAAATAGAAACAAACTAAAAGGAGAATGCCATAGCAGAACCATCTATAACATGGAGTAATCACAAATTATAATTAATCTTAGTCTGGCATTATATAGTATTAAGTATTAAGATTTAAAATAATACTGCATCAAGCATTTCATATACCTTCCCCACAAGAAGTCTTTGATTCCTCTAAGTTAATTTATACGCCATAAGGGAGCATAAAGAAAGTATCTTTATTGGTCTTCTATTAAAATATCTAAACAATATAGTTTTGGAAGGGTCAAGATGTTTCTTGTGATATTATTTCAACATCAGTAGTAGTTACCAGTATCAGTTATCTCGCTCTTCTTTCTGGAGACATAAGAGATCAACATTCACAAGGTCTGTCCGCTGGCTGTGATCTTTGTCCAATGACCTTGAATAACAAGAGCTAAGATCAGTGAAAATATTTTTAAAATGTGACTTATCAATAGATCACGAAATCATCTTTGCCTTTTAGCCTTATTTAAGGGACTAGGTTGCTGGTGCTTAGAGGTCCTGTTAGAGTTCACCTGAGCTAACCCTCATTTTCCAGATGAAGAACCTGCCTCTGGGAGAAATTAAGTGAGTTACTTGAGGTCACTCAGAAAAGTCACACACAGAGGCCAGCTGACAGTCATGTCTTTTGCCATCAGTTCTCTTTCCAACATGTGATGGTGGCTCAAAATTTCACACAACAGGGTTGTATTCTACTAATATTTTACAAATAAATTTTCATCTGTCCCTTGATTTCTGCTCATCTCCAAAACTTAACTTTGGAATTAGGGAAATCTGGGTGAAGTTTCTCAAAGGGAAAATAATTCCTTAAGTCAGTATTTCTTCTGTGATGACTTTTATCTCTTTCCTTGGAAATAGATCCTCTTGAACAGAGTTGGTTTTTATGTGAATAACATATTATTTGCATCCCTTTTCTCTTCTTTAACATATTAAGAAGTAGGTTTAGAGTCCCAGATTTTAAGTACACACAGGGGTTGCTTAGGCTAAGTGTAGAGACTGCCCAGGAAATGCAGACTCAATGACAGGACATGTCCTACTTGACCTCTCTTCGGGCTTGTGTAGAGAAATGATATAAAGTTAATTAGATATTGAGCAGGGTCTAGTTAACACAAACATGTACTGAGATGCCACAAAGATGATCTCAGTTGTAAGCAAAAATGTAGGAGCTTGCCAGAGTGATCACTGGACAAGTACAAAAACATGTATTGCTGAGATGGTGAAGGCTGCCATCAAAAGCCACAGAAGATGATATTAACAACCAGGCTTCAAATACTCAATATCTAGAGCAAAATTTCAAGCAAAAAGAGGAATCTGGATGAAGCCTTGAGATCAATAAATTAATCTCTCCAAATTCCTTGTATTCTCCACTTCTAGTGTGGTTTCTCCATCTCCTCTCAATATCCTTCAACTCAGACCCACTTTCATCTTGCCATAAACTTGTGGCACTGTCAAAAATTGTAGCCTCCGTCTCACACCTCTTACAATATCCTCTAGCTCTCTGGCCACTTCCACAAGTACTATCACTATACTACATTTCACTTATTGTGTTGCTTTCCACTAAATGCACCACTATTCCTTTATGAAGGTTCTCAGATTCATTCAATGCCTAAGCTAGCTTGGATTCCATGGTCCTTTGTTATGATCACTCTATAAGAATGCACAGTCCCTTTGATTCCTCTTCTTCTGGCATCATCTATTCCAACCCAAACATGGTTAATCTAATGCTCTGTCTCTATTATGGTTCCATACGAGGCAGGAATACAGCTGTAAGAAATGCCAGTCAGGCCACAAGGAAACAATGAAGGCTGCCATGATCAAGTCTCTGTGTTTCATTGAAAAACTCAATCAGGTTTTTTGCCTCTCCAGCTCTGGTGACTTCACCACCTTTGGTTACTCATCTTCAATATCCCTCCCCTGGATAAGGCAATAGGATATGTTTAATCATTGTTACTAACCAATCAGGAGAACATTATTTTGCTTTGCCATATATAACCTTACACACTGAGTTGGCCACAAAGTGTGTGCTATTATTTTCACAGGTGTATATACTATTTCCTCTTTTATCTTAGAAAATCCCACTTAATAGTGTCCTACTTCTGTGTCTCTTTCCCATTCTATTTCTTCTCTCTTTGCTCCCTTTAACACAATCTGAGGTATCCAAATCTTCTCTTCCTCTTTATAGAAAAATTTGAATGGATACTGGAAAAATTCTTGAAATAAAAGCAGCATACTTTCTTATAAAACTTTAAAGAAAGACACGGAAGATACAATTCACAAACCAAATGAAGCTCATGAAGAAGGAAAACCAAAGCGTGGATGATTTGGTCCTTCTTAAAAGGGGGAACAAAATATCCACAAGAGTAAGTACATAGACAAAGTGTGGAGCAGAGACTAATGGAAAGGCCATCCAGAGACTGCCCCACCTGGGGATCTATTCCATATACAGTCACCAAATGCAGACAGTATTGTGGATGCCAGAAGTGCATGCTGACAGGAACCTGATATAGCTGCCTCCTGAGAGGCTCTTCCAGAGCGTGACTAATACAGAGGTGGATGCTGGCAGCCAACCATTGGACTGAGCACAGAATCCCCAATGGAGGAGTTAGAGAAAGGACTAAAGGGTCTTAAGGGGTTTGCCACCTCATAGGAAGAATAACATCAATAAAACTCAGAGCTCCCAGGAACTAAGTTACCAACCAAAGAGTACACATGTAGGAACCCATGGCTCCAGCCAAATATATAGCACAGCATGGTCTTGTCTGCCATTGATGGGAGAAGAGACCCTTGATCCTATGAATGTTCAATGACCCAGTGTAGGGAATTCAAGGACTGAGAGGTGGGAATGGATAGATGGGTGGGGGAGTGCCCTTGTGGAAGCAGATGGAGGGGAGATGGAATAAGAGGTTTCAAAGGGAAAATTGGGAAAGGGGATAATATTTGAAATGTAAATAAAGAAAATATCCAAAAAAAAACTTTGACGAACAAAGGAACTTATCTTGTCTAGAGTGAAGAGAGGAAACAGGTTGGACTAGAATACAACAGACTCTTGATTTTATTAACTGATAGAAATAAATTTATGCCTAAAATTACAAATGAAGCTCTGAATAACCTGAAAAAATTTAAAAAAAAGAAAGACACAGATTAAGATGTAATTGTAAATTACATTGTCTATTGGTGATTGTTAGGACAGATGGATAGCTGAGTTGATGGATGCATATACACAAACATGAAAATATCAACATCTAAATCACTTGCTTTTCTTTCTTCTTTTACTGTGAAAGCAGCAAGCACACTAAGATATTTCTGTTAGCATATTACGCATGTATGCCTGTTTAGCAAAGTTCTACCTCTTCTTTTACACATTACAAAATAAAGTGACTTGTACTTCAGCCAAGGAAGAGAACATAACATGGGAAACTGGAATTGAGAATGTTGTATACTAGAGGCCAAGAGCAAGCACTGGAACGATGCACTCATGAATTTAAACTTAAGAAATCCTGGTGAGTTTCACGCTTTGTAGCTGTGGAGGTATGATACTATCAAGGTCATAATTTTATTGTAATAGTTGGTTGCAAAAAAAAATGTGAGCTCAAAGCAACCATGAAATAGGGAGACAGGAGGAGAAGATCCATGGGAAGAAGTATGAGACTTACCAATTTCTTTTTCCTCAGTAAAAGCCAGAGACGATTTCCTGATTATGATGATTTCATAATAAGCAGCAATCCACTTTTCAAAGGAAAAGAAGAAACTTACAGAGATTACAAAAAAGATGCATCATCACCTGTAATGTACATAAGAAAGAGAAACACTTCTAAATGTTTAATAAGACAGCATTTGTTTTAGATAAAGCAACAGCAAGATATAAATATTGATTAGGTTAAATATTCTTTATCAACAAACTTAAAAAGAAATACATAGATGGAGTTTCCTTTGGTGATTTCTCTGTTACTCTTATTTATTTACTTGTATTTGTAGATTCATGCAAAACAAACAAACAAAAAACAAAACAAAGACAAAACAAACAAACAAAAAAACCTGTGATTTTCATATTTGTTTGAACCTTCTAAACCTAAGGAGAGACAATTCATATGTAATAAAGACATACTGGGCTCTTAAACTTTGGCCTTTGAAAATAATTGTTTGGAGGACTTGAGAGATGGCTCAGCTTCCAAGAGCATGCATTGCTTTCGCAGCGGACCAACACTTCATTGCTAGCACCCATACAACATCTCACAACCATCTCCAATTTCTGTTTCGGGAGAAACAGTGCCCTCTGCTGACTTATTTGAGCCCACTAGGAACATGGCGCATATATGAAGATACAAGAAATATACACAGAATTAAAAACAATGAATGAAAAAATAAAAAAATAAATGATAGAGTTTTAGTGAGCAAAAAGAAAAAAATAGAAATCTTAAATATTCTATTAGACCACTATTTTGCATTTAAACACTGCTAGGGTTCTGTAGGGTATACTGCAAGTTGCCACAAAAATATAGTACTTTGTTCAAATGTAAATTCTGACTTCCAAACAAGAACCTCTGGATGACTTTTAGTGAACTGTTGACTAAACAGACTCCACACTGTTTAAGAGCTTCAGAAGGAAAGCCCTGTGCCCCTTACCCATCTCTGTAGATGAGGTGGGACTCAACCTTCTTCTCATTTACACTCTCATTACATTAAGAGCTAAAGTATTCAGGTACATTTTATTTATTAAGTAATTAAGTTTTATAATTGCTATTCTGACTAGGATAAGAAATCTCAATGTTCTTTCAGTTTCTGTGTCCATGAAGATTAAAAATAGTGAAGTTGTCTTACTTGTTTGCCATCCATTTGTACTTTATTTTAAAGATGAGTCTGTATAATTCCCTTTTCTGATTGTCCTCATTAAATTTCAAGTGCTATATCAAAAACATATGGAGTCAACATCTATGTTTCCTTCCTTATTTTAGATGATTCATTTTCTGGAGATCCCCATTTAGTATTTCATTAATTATTGGTTTATTATATATTGCTTTATTGCACTGAAACAATAACCTTCTGTTCCAACATCTCTGTGCATTTCATATAAATAAGATTGTAAATTAAAAAATAATAAGTTGTCTTCAAATCAAGATGGTCAATTACATGGACAAATTGAACATGGTCAAGCTTTGTAGACCAGAACTTGCTGTGACCTCTATCCTATGTGAACTTTTTACAGAGCACAAGCTCTGTGCTGTTTGACCTTTTTCTCTTTGCTCCACTTGCCCTAATAGGAGGATGGGGTTGCCTTTTATTTGGAGACAATTATAGCCAATCAGATGCCTGCTTATCAGTAACGCTGGGATTGTGGGGAGATGCACATTTTACCAGGAGTCTTTTACTCTCATTTCATTTCTCTATATTCCTTGGGTAAAGCTAACAATCATCGTGGTGCATCTTGTTCTTAACACCTGTACCTTTATTTGTGTCATTTTGGACAGTTGGCAAGCATCCCCACTGAAGAGTATGCTGAAAACTGATGAAGGGTCCTTGAGGAATGTAGCCTTTCACACAGAAAGCTGATTTTATAATATGTGAATAAGCATTCATCTCAGAGTTTCTGGCACTAGCTTCTAGAATCAGCCATCGTAAACTGAGGATAACTTTGTTTCTTCATGTGTCACAGATCCACTTCCCACTCCATTGAGCTCTGCAATTTTTTTCAAACAAATAGCAATGAAGGCCAACAATCTCTTGATCAATGATGGATATTAGTTGCAAGTTCCCAAAGGCATGCAGTTATTTACTAAGCAGTAAGCCCAGGACCCCTTCTCAAGGTGGTTCCAAGATGCTAGAAACAGAACCACCCCTCCCCCCAAGAGAGAGAGCTACAGTGCAGATTCCAGCTCCTGTGTCTCATTAGATAAGATATTTGCACTATGCTCATTTCTTTGGTAGCTCTTCTTCCCTACTCCTGTCACAATTGTAACATATTTTGCATTGGGGATTGCTTTCTTATCCTGTGGATCTCTCTCTCTCATCCTGTGGATCTCTCTCTCTCTCTCTCTCTCTCTCTCTCAACAGTGGTCATAGATTTTGCTTACACAAGGGCTCATTTTCTATACCCTGTACTATTCTCAATGACCTGGTTTAAACAAACCTGTCTTCTCACAGGGAAACTCTAACACCTTTCCACAGTGACCTACCTCAAATAGCAGCTACTGTCATTCTAACTGAATCCTCTGAAGGATTTGAGGGCATGGAGTTGCTTTCATTTGCTCATATTGGAATTCCCCTGTGTGAATATCTTAATGGAAAAGCTATCTTACTAGGAGCTCACAGAAAGTCTTATATTATTACATTCCTTCTTTTGAAGTTTTTTCCTCAAGTATTCCCCTATCTCGGGTTACTACATTTCTATACACCTCCTCCTAGACTGTCTACCTACCTGCTCTAGACACTGGACATCCACTAAAAGGATACACTCATTGCAAATCTTGCATTCTACCACTCTGTAAATCTCATCTAAACATATATATGACTGCCCTATATTTGTGTTTTGTGAATCTAGAATGTCACTTACAACCTTAGCTACCACACTTCAGCTACTGCAATTCAGCAGAGCCCAAGAGTAGGTGCTCTGAATAGCCTTAGACTTGGGGACATAGAATTACATAGATGAGTAATTTTTTCAGCAAATACATATCAGTGATGAACTATTTATATATTAAATATGACTATATAAATTCTAACTATTGTCCTTTCTAACATATTTAAATATATGAATTAGAATATGCATAATGCATGAATAGATAAATATATGATCTAGTTAAGGTGAAATACATAATAGAAATAAGAGAAGATCAAACACTCACTAAAATAATAAAATCCCATTCTAATAGCATCTTCACCAAAGACCAAAACATACATAAACATGTCACTTCTCATTGTCTCATCAAGGCCACAGAAACCTTTTTCTGACAGGATTCTGTCAGCATGGATGACATTTAGACCTCAGCACCTAATTAAAGCTCTTTTATTTCCTTCACAGCATTTTTTTTTTTAACATTCTGCAGCAGCTTGCTCAGATATCTCACCACTCCTCCCCCCATACCATAGGACACTATAGGACACTCTGTTTGCATATATATTTAATACAAATAAATATAAAAATTGGTTTCTATCAGTGTCCTTAGTCTAAGCAATTGAAGAACATATTTGTAACCTCGTGTTCTTTGAAGCATAGACTTGGTCAACAAGTATAATTGCTTATTCATTTATTGTTTCTCTAAACCTACTCCAAGGCTTAACCTCTGTGGATCGTTAAAATAACTCAGAAAAATCTGTTGATAAAAGACTAAAACGTTTGTTCACTCCTTTTTGAACACCAGTGTTCTCAAGTGTTATTAATTGTACAAAATCTATTGGCAGTGTATTCTACCCACTATCAATGAAGCCACTACACCTTGAGGCATTAGGACAGGCATATACCCATGAGCATATTGATCTGAAATATTTAACATTTACATAAAACTTCTCCAGAAGAAGTTAATTATTTATCAAGTTATGCTACTCACAGACTGTGTACAATTTTTGCGTGATCACTGGATTGTAATCTTCTAGTTATAAATGACTGAACTCAACAAATCACGCACCCTGATAGTACAGAAGGCTTGAGCTTCAAATAGAATTTTCTGAGAACTCTTGAAAGCTCAGATGAAGTAGGTTTGAGAACTTGAGATACTGTAAAGAAACAACCACTGCATTCATGTCTACTTCCACCTCCATAACTGAAAGAGTTCACATTATATTATAAGACAAGTCATGCCTGATTCAAATAATATTAAAATTAATTCTATTAGTTTTAAAAATGTACATTTATAGCACATAGACGTAAAAAAGAGATGATGTTTTGTAAATGGGAAAAGAGCATTGAAAAACACAGCTCTTCAGAAGCCCTCCCCCACCCATGATGGGCTCTTCATAGGGTTTCCCTCATTCGTGATTAGCTCTTCAGAGGCCCTCTTCCATCCATGTTGGGTTCTTCAGAGGTGCTTTCCATCCATGGTCACCTACTGAGTAGCTATAAGCTGCTCAAAATTTTTTGGGGATCCAGAGTGGTATTCTCCATGGGAAGGCACTGGTAAGTTACTGATGTTCAAGTAAATAAGCCCCTTTTGATGCTTAAGGTTCAACCAACTGAAAATAACAAAAGCTTTGTTGATAAGGTTAGAACATACTGGCAATAATTCACATATTAAATAGCTCTTTTAACATTTTTGGGAATGTTTTATTGAGGAAAAATTTAAATGTAATGAGCTGGAAAAAAAAAACCCAAGTGAGAAAACAGTAGAGAGCTTTCCTGGGAAGAAGAGAATAAAGAAAACATCAAGATACTGGAAATACTACAGTCAAAATATATTTTGATATATGTAAACATGTACTTATGTAAATATATATATATATATGTGTGTGTGTGTGTGTGTGTGTGTGTGTGTGTGTGTGTTTGTGTGTGTGTATGTATGTATTATTGAAATTAGGTATGTATGCATTGAAATTGGGAAGGACCATAGCTTTTAATGATCGTCCTCCACCTACTATGGAGACTGATTGTACACAAGGTCTGCAGTATCACCAAATTGAGAGAAGGATCATTTGTAATTGCAACTGTCAGTTTCATACTAGAAACTGAACGATATTAAGAGACATTGAATGACCTAGGTAATACTTTATATGGATCATATTTACCTACAAGTTATTTAAAACAAATGGGATGCTTATAGATTTTCATCTTATTTTTCACTGTTTTAGTCTCATAATACAAATGTTGGGAGGTTTCCTGGTATCCCCAAATTCTTCCTTAGTTTTATATCCATCTGTGGCTTTTGCTGTCTGATCCAAAGTCTCTATCATGTCTTCAACCCCTCCCAGACTTTGCAAATGATGCATTCTCTTAGTGAGGCTTCCTATTAAGGTTTTTTTATTTGACTTGCTGAGGTTTTCATTTCCAATGTCATTTCAGTTTGGTTTTTCTACAGTAATCCTCTCTTTATTAAATTCCATTTACACATCTTGTTCTGACTTCTTCATTTCAGTTATATTCTTATTTTTCTTCATGTAAAATATATTCATATCTTCTTCAAGTTGTTTGAACATAGGCATAATCATTCTTTTGAATTCTTTGTCTGCGAATTATTTGAGGACATTCTCATTGAATTTAATTATTATATAATTAGAAGTTTCTTGGAAGATATGCTACCTTAGATTTTCACACAGCTTTTGTGGCTGCTCTGAGTAGCCAATCTACAGATAGTTGGAAGACTTATACTGCCATCAGTCTGGGCCTGATGGTCAGGCAACTGCTTGCTTTTTGGTGCTAACTAGGATAATTGCAGAAGTTTGGGCTTGGGAATCAGGGTTGAGGGACTTATTTCTTGTATGCAGCAGAAAGTTAAGAAATTGGAAATTTTGAGCTCAGCAGTTTAAGTCTGGAGACCCCTTGGCAAATGAGATTGTGGTAAAAACCGGCAATGGAGTGGATCCATGAGGCCTCAGCAGCCCAGAACAGTATAAATCAGTGGAGCCCTAAACCACTGTAAGTAAGATGTACCTAATGACCCAAATGGCAGCACGTGCCATGGATCTATAAAGGTAGTTGATAGAATGTACTTTGTTCTTCTCAGTTCTCTTCAAAAGAGGATTTAAAACAGATTTCAATCAGATTTGGTAAACACCTGAATACATTGCCATGGTGGTTTCTAAATTGTTTCTCTGTTTACAACTTGAAGAAAAGCATCTACCTTGAGAACACCATGGTGGTCCACTACACTGACAACTCCAGACCAGTTAAGTTGGATAAGTGTGCGTTGGGACATATATTAAGATTTGAAAAAGATACATGTATCCCAGATGGCAAGTCATATGCCTATTAAAAGATCTGATACATAAAAGAATCTTTTGAGAGGTATGTTAATGGTATACATAGTTGGTAGTCTATATCTTGCATCTATAAATTTGTATCTTTAGCCACAAATGGGCAAAGACAACTTTTGGAAACCTCATGAGTTCTTAACAAAAGCACATGTCATGCTTGCAAATGTCACGATGGTCTTATTATTGACATCAAATCTGTCAGTTTTAATAATAGTAGAGAATATCACAGAACAGTATAGACACTATTAATATCACAGAATAGTAGACACTGTGTTTTAAAAGCTCTGTAATTCCAGGTATCTGGAATAATTCTATCTTAATGAACTCAAACTTCCAAGACTGAATGGCACAAACTGTTTTGCTTGCAAACAATGCAAGCACATTTCCCACATTTCTGGAGATTTGGTCAACTAAGGTCAAAATTTTTAAGTCTCTAAGGAGATAACAGACCAGAGAAGATCCCTTCTCATTGTCTTGAGGTCAAAGAAGCGCAGAGAAAAAGTTCCAACAAGACACTGAGTCACCAACCAGTCAGCATACATGAGCTGCTCTGAAGCTCCTGACACATAGACAGCAAAGGACTGCCTGGTCAGGCCTCAGTGACAGAAGATGCACCTAACCCTTGAGAGACTTGAGACCACAGTAACTGGGGAGGCCTGGGAAGGTAGCATGGGGTGGGAAGGTAGGAACATCCTCTTGGAGATAGGGAAGGAGGAATGGGATAAGGAACTGTTGGAGCACAGACCAGGAGGGAGATAGTGACTGGACTGTAAAAAAGATTAAAGATGATTTTTAAAAAGTTCTAACAAAAATAAGTAGAAATAATTTCACTAACTTTAATTTGTGATTTTCTTGGTTCATTTTGTCATTCTATATTTTCGTAGTTCTCAAACACATAAGAAAATTTCAACCCCATCATTTTAATACAGTTTAATAACATAGAAGGTCATATTTTAGATTTCAGATAACTTGCTAGGACATGTTTTGATATCCATGTGTCTTTTCATTATTCATGAGTAGGTTCTCAATGACATCAAAAGAAGGGTATGGTAGCAGAGTTCATATCTGTCCAAGATTAAGGACTGAATCGCTCTATCAGCCAACCCAGGCATATCTGTTGAAGCTCTGTCTGAGTTTACCAATGCTTATGAGAGAAAATGAGTATTTGCACCACGTAAAGACCAACTGTATTATCAGGGTTTTTCATTCACTGATTCTTTTCAGGTGCTGTGATCAGTCATGATCAAGTGTTCTGGCATCGGTAAACTAAGGGCAATAATCAAGATAAGAGTAAAGAAAGAAGTGGACATTATTGTTTACTATTTGTACTTTACTAGTACTCTCTTTGCATAAGTTGAGCACTATAAACGTTATCCACCTTTAACTACTCATTACTTATATCTTACTGAATGGATGCCATCTCTCTAATGGATGACAGCTATCTCATTTATGTAGAATTTTACTGAGAACAGCACTCCTGTAATCCCATCCATGCTCAGCTTTCATCAGCATGCAGTACCCAGGCATCCTCAGAGCACCCTTGTAAACAATATATTGGGGGCATCCCGACTTGTTTCCTTGTTTATAAAATAGAACAGATTTTGGTAAAAAGAGTAATGTGGTTAGTTCCTTCCCTCTATGCTCTCCTGTTTATAACCCTCTTCTTCTTAAGGATGGCCATCATTAAATCTCTTTCATTAGAATACCTACCATAATGTTGTCTCATATCTCATCCTAAGGGACACATTCATTAAAAAAAAATGTGCCAATGAATATAAGGTATTATACTCTCTAGGTGAGTTTATGATCTCCTTGCACCAAATGTGTAAACAAGCGCCCTCTATTTTGCTAGCTATCAGAGGAACAACAATTAAAGGTTGCTTTTAATGTCCTGTCATTTGAAGATAATATGCCCAGAGATACATTTTTGTCCTTGAGAAATATGATAACTACTTGGACACTTAAAACTTAGGAGTAGAAATTGCTAGGATTAATGACCATAATTTAATTAAGTAAATGTTTACTGTCTAGATAGATATTATCCAGAGTCTAGAAAGTAGATTTTCTAGATTGCACAAAGTTTATGGGTGAAACATTACCAATGAAGTCATAACTGGCTTAGATGGGAGTCCATAAATTTTTATAATGATTTGCATGCTTTCTTAGGCAGAGAATATTGGATATAATTTTGGTCGGTTTTGATGGCTGTACATTATTGTTGTTAGCAGCTATTAGTGCTTGGATGCCCCAGATAAGAACACTTCTGACTCTGCATGCATGTGCATGGATTTGTACCAAATATGCAGAGATTGCTTTGTTTCCAGTTCTTGCACCTAGTTTAAATTGTCTTGCTTCACCTTCATATCACTCTATAGTATTTTGATTATTTTCATATTTTGGCATTGTATTATAATTACATTGTTTCCTCCTGCCCTTCTTTCTCTACAAACCTTTTCATATAACCTTCTTTGCTCTCTTTCAAATTCATAGACTATTTTTTCATTAATTGTTTTCTCTATTCTGCCCATTCATTGTAGGTTTCCCCTCACCTCCATTTGTCATTGTTAAAATTTTATTGGCATGAGAATTAGATAATGTAAATAGTTATTGAATGTGTACCATGCACCAGGCATTTTCTAATGGCCTTACAGACATGAACTAATTTGATCTTCACAATACTGAAACACATTTGAACATTTCTAAAGATTCCAGTGAAATGGACAAACATTTTTCACACATAAATCTGTTGGAATGTGAAATGGGAGATTAGAAAACATTACAAATAAAAGAAATTATTTTTATTATGGTACTAAGTTCCAAACTTACAGAGTAAAGAACTTAGCAGGGACAAGAGAAAAAAAAACTTTCATCAATTCCATTAATTCTAAAAGGGTCTTTTCTTGAGCATAGGTTATGACAATATATTGTTGACTCCTTTGTATTTATTGCTAGTTTCTAAAGTTTCCCAGGCTTTGTTTTATTTATGTTTATCTATTTCAATAACATCGATTATATACATATAGCCCTTAATAGTCATTCAATCTTTTTGAATCTAGATGTAGAAGGAACAGCTCTTCTCATCCTTCTTTAATCTAGCCTTAACCTCTTCAGAAATGTTAGAAATACAGAAAAAGCAAGACAGAGCCATTGGCCTTTATTTATCCTTATCAGTATTCCAGAAATAAAAGGTAACACTTATATTATTTAATAGAATGTAGTCAAGTTTCTTCTCTGACTATGTTCTTAAACATTCCCTTAGGGGGTACTGTGTTGGTGTATTGTTGGCTTCTTATCAATTTAACACATCCTTTTCAAACGTGTATAACACTCCCTAATGTACTATTGGCTTATAAATTATACTAGTTTCAGGGCAATAAATGAAATGATGAATGTTATAATTTGTTCAATCACCATTTTATTCATGAAAGGTAAAACAAATATTGTAAAAAATAGATATTTATCTACATCAGGAATAAGCTATAAACCTTTCAAAATGCTCAAAGTAATCCAGAAAGAAGCCACTAATTACTATCATGACAGAATGGATTCCTTAGTTCTAAATGCTCAGAGTATTGAAGACGGAAAATTTCTCCCTGTGCCTCTTTTTTCCAAACAAGAAAGTGACAGTCTTAGGAGCAGTGTAGCTTATACAGGTCATCCCACCTCTGATCGATGCTGTTATGCCTGCAACGCTGGATTCAACATTAATCACAGCTTCCTAAGGTCAAGGATTTTGACCTCCAGTAGGAGAGATCAAAGAGCCTATTCTACTTGCTCCTATATCATGGTGAAGGTTATTCACCATGCAGATCTCTACTCAGTCATATGAATCTAAGCATCTCAGAGCAGAAACACCTCTACAGAGATGACAGCCTTGAAAGGAATATGCCCTATAAAGATCCTGATTTTGTAAGAGTATCCTAAAATTTTCATTGTTCTTGTGACACACCCAAGTTTGTCAAGCAGGATGAGAGACCAGTTTCGGGATCTTCTCAGAGATGACAGAGAGATGAGAAATGACATTTCAGCTGATGTTAGGACACTAATGTTTGCTTTCTTTCTCAAAACTGGGCTTGCACATCCTGATTTTAGAATTATTTCAACTTATGTATCTAAGTTTTGTTCTACCACCTTCTCTTTTTATCTTTAAAGAGAAATTGGGAAAAGTAACTTTAACATTTCTACCGACATGTGTTCTAGATATCATATGAAAATCAAGGTCCAAAAAAAGAGGTAATGAGTGTTAAACAATCTCAACCTTCGATTTCACCAGAAATATCTGCCACAGTAGGTTACCACCAACTAATTTTCCATTTTGCAAATGTTATTTTTCTCATTTTATCAACTTTTTATTAATAGTGTTTTCAAATTTACAGATAGCCTACAAATAAACTTCAAAAATATTGTCTTCTACATCTAGTGCAGAGGCATCCCACAGAATGGTAGATGCATGTCTGACAGAGGAATAGTGTTTGAATATGCATAGCACTAAAATAAACCCTAATCATCAAGAAAACAAGCAATCTAGTTTTGTTTTTAAATGAACTATAAAACTAAACAAAGATTTCTCAAAGGAAGTTCAAATGGCTAGGAAATAGTTAAAAGATGTTCAACATCTTTAACTGATTAAGGAAACACATATTTTAAACACCATTATACTCTGTCTCATCCACATCACAATGATGGTCATTAAAATATAAATAGCAACAAATGTTAGTGCTACTGAGAGAAAGGGATACCCTTACACACTCGGAAAGGGATACTAGTACACACTGTTGGTTGGGCTGTAAACCAATGAAGCCACTTTATAAATCATTCTCAAGGTTTCTCAAAATCTGAAAATAAAACTACTATATCACCATGTTGTAACACTCCTGGGAAAACATTCAACATTCATATCCTATTATAGGGATACCTGCACATCCATGTTTATTCTTCAGTATAATGTGTATAGTGTATAGTATTTGTGCCAGTCAAAATACAAGGGAATGATTTGGGGATTACCTTAAAAAAGAAGAGCTAGTAGGGAATAGGTAAACAGAGAGTAAACATAGAGATTCTTGTGATTTGAAACATTTAGATCGAGAGACAACTAGACTGGTGGAAGAAAGAAAGAGATGGGATGAGGTTAATTGGTATAAAGCAAGCACAAATAAACCATGTTAAAAACATGATAAGCTTATCTGTGCAATAACAACTTGATTTTTGTCAAGGTAACCAAGTATCTTCTGAGTAGTTTCAAGACTGTGTGAGGCTATTAGGTTTGGGGCGGGGCGGGAGGGTGGCAGTGTAGGACTGATTAGCAATGCTAGTGTGAGGAAGTAGTAAGTTTATGCAGGGGACACATTTCTGATGGTCCATAACCACTATGAGACCATAGATTTGCTCTAAATTATGACCCTATAATTACTTTATGTCCAATTATTTTGTATAGTTATACATTTAATACATGTTTATATGTCTTTTAAAAAAGTAGCTACTTTCAGTTCTGTCTTTCATGCCCTGTATACAAAGTCATTTGGTTCTTACTACCCTTTGACTCTAATGACCAGGATCTGCTAGCACTTTGTAGGTCTTTCTAAGGATAGCTAAACAAATAGATAAATAAGAAAAAATGGCAAGATTCATTCACTCTATAAATCAGTTAATTGAGAATTCTCAGAAGTATTTCCTTTCACTGTAACTGTCTGCTTTTCTTCCTTGAACAGTTTATATTTCTCCTTTAACAGATTTTAACAAATTAGTGGATATAACCTGTCTATAACCATGGAGGTACCCACCAAAAATCTATAATTTTGTGGAGTAAAACACATCTGTAGCTTATTATCTATCACATACAAATTTTGATATTTTAATAAATAATTTTATAAACTTAATTTATGAAAATGTTATTTTAATTCCAAATTTAAAAAGAACGTTGAATGATGAAATCAAGACTGGAACTACAGGAACTAATTAATAATCCAGTATTATTAGTGACAGTCTAGTGAGAAAGCATGGTTCTGAGGAAAATTATTACATAAGATGAAATAGAAACGAAGCAGTAACTTATCCGAGGCTTAGTATACCTTCTAGGAAGCAAGAGTACTTTCAGGTAAGATAGTTAATTCAGTAAAATGCTTGCTGCATAAACATGGCAATCTGATTTTGATCTCCAGAACGAACCAGTAAAAGCTAAGTGGTAAAATACTCTTGTAATCCTTGTGGTGGTTTGGCAGAGCGTTAGACCTTGGGTCCAGGTGGTTAGCCAGCCTAGTCTACTTGAACGAGTTCTAGACCAATCAATAGAGGCTACCTTAAATTAAATAAGAGCAAGGTGGATAGAATCTAAAAGGAAAACACGTGAGTTTGTCCTTTAGTCTCAACATTCACACAAACACAACTATCACATGCACACATATGCACTTGCATACACACAGACATGTGCACAAAAATGTGCACTCATCCATAATGAGAAAACACAACACAACACAACACACACACACATACAGACACACACATACACACACACACACACACACACACACATAATGAGCTCAGAGAATTAACTGAGTAAATGAGTGTTGTCATTGCTAATCTTCAGGGAAAAATGAGTCTGATACTCAGCAGAGAGATACATTGTGAAAATTGAGAATTGAGAAATCAGAACCACTCAGATACAGAACCCAATGGAGACACCCAGTTTGTAGAACACAGGTTACCCACAGGAGACTCAGATTGGCTGCATTCAATTTTGGATGATACTCTTAGATTGACTGACTTTTGTTTCCAAATGCATGACTAATAGTGGAAATAAAATCACACAATTTTGTAGACATAATGTTTTTGTGAATTGTGTAAACATTATCTTTCTGTTATTCAAATGCTGATTTCTCTGCCCTCACATCTTGTTTCAATCTGGACAGGGCATTGTAATACTTATATCAAAAATCTCAAATTTGTATAAATAATTCTTACTATTTATTCTTTGTCCTGTCAGTAAATGCTGATCACCCAATGACTGCACAAAAGATACAATAGGATAGGACTTTGGGACTTTGGCCAGGCAAAGGGAAAGTGTGTGTGAGAGAGAGAGAGAGAAAGAGAGAGAGAGAGAGAGAGAGAGAGAGAGAGAGAGACAGAGAGAGAGACAGAGAGAGAGACAGAGAGAGAGACAGAGAGAGAGACAGAGAGACAGAGAGAGAGACAGAGAGAGAGACAGAGAGACAGAGAGAGAGACAGAGAGACAGAGAGAGAGAGAAGAGGAGGAGGAGGAAGAGGAAGAGGAAGAGGAAGAGGAAGAGGAAGAAGAAGAAGAAGAAGAAGAAGAAGAAGAAGAAGAAGAAGAAGAAGAAGAAGAAGAAGAAGAAGAAGAAACCACAGAAAGAAACTTTGGCAGAGCAACAATGGGAAAGAAACCTTGACCACGAAGGAATATCTAATTAACAGGAAGTCAATGAAGAACTGAAGGACACTTCTACAACTTATGGTATTATGATTCTGGTTTGCTCTTACTTGTTATAAAAAGGTTTATTTATAAGTATCACAGTCATGGTAGACATTTGTTGGGGCTCTTTTTTGAGAAATGAAATCTTTACATGTTACCATTTTCACATTTCTAGAGGTGAGAAGAGCTAAAGTGAGCAGAAATAACAGTGTTATCAAGACATCTCTCATTTCAAGGTCCTGGAGGAAAACTGTTACCTCTTCTAGTTTCTAATAGTACCCAGATTCCTTGGCTTGTAACAATGTAACTTCAATCACTACTCTAGTCATGTGGCCTCTTCTTTCCAACAGCCTCAAAAGCTTGAGTGCATCTAGCCTAAAGCTCCTATGAGCATCCAGTATTCGGCTTATTGAGTGCCATTCTGTCCTCAGAAGCTCTCTTCTATGGAAGGATACTTCTCATTGCTATCCCAGAAAACCTAAAATAGTTGTTCAATATCAGGAAATTTCTTCATAATCAAGAATTGTAATGCATGTCTGCAGTACCAACATGGTAATGAAGGCGGCAACAGATCAGGTCATTCTCACCTCCACAGGGTGATTGATGCCGGCCTAGACTACTAAGTCCATGTCTCAAAAATATTAAAACCAGCAAAAGGGTTATTCAGTTTCAAAGGCTGTTCCATGGAAGGGTCTTTTACAAGTATTAAGTACCAAGAATAGGAAAGTTGGAAGGCACTTGATCTATTAAAGTTACCTTTGTAAAAGAATGAAACCTTGATAGGGTGAAAAAAGCAACGTTATCTATCTTCTATCATTTCCTCACATGTAATCACTGATCAGCCTGTGTATTTGATGTGTGAACGAACACACCATTCACTTAGAGCACAGCTGAGACAGAGATAATGTTTAGTTTGTCCACTGCACTTTCTGCACTGGGAACTTTATCCCACCACTCACAATCATGCAGCCTACAGTACTCAGAGGGAAGATAGGGTATGAGACATCAAAGATGTGACATTCCAATTATCATCATAGTCTGTGTTTTCTAAGTATTTGGTCAAGTGAGCTCTAGCTGAGGCAGGAGGGAGAAATACATGTATCAGACAGGTTTTGTAAACCAAATGATTTAAGATCCCTATGCACACACTTTCAACTTGATGACTAAATAATTGCTGGTCTTATCCTCCTTTTATACATGGACAAAATAATGAAAAATGTCACATCTTATTTGGCTGAAAATCAACATAATCTGTCATGAAAGTGTCATTTTCTTTAACTTTAAAATAAGTGGTATGAAGCTCAGAAGTTAATTTGTCATAAACACATAGATATGTGTGGCAGTTCCAGAAATTGAAAGAATATCCTACTTCAAAAAGATATTCCTGAAGACAAGGGTGAAGGGGGAAAAAACAGTTTTCAGGCAAAATGAACTGAAGTATGTCATAGAATGACTCTATTATTTTTAGTAGTGACTAATTTCTTATGCTTAACCCTTTATATTTTAGGACACTTCTCATCTGAGACTAAAGTGTAACCAAAAGAAAGAGAGAAATGTGGAGGACTCTTTTAAGTAAAAAATCAAACAAAGGAGATTGGTGATTCTAGGACACCCAGACATGTGGTACATCATGAGGACCTGGGGTACACTAGGAGCTCCAACATAAGGAAGCAACCCAACATTTAAAGTCATGCCTTCTACAGGCTGCAGATGAACACTGATGAAATGGTTCACTGGCTAAAGTTCCACCCAGTGTGTCTTCCTGTTGAACTCTGTACTAGCCAGAATCCTTCAGATGATGCTGAGATTGAACACAACCATTTAAACTTTTAATGCATCTTTTAAAAGTAAAAACATATTAATGAATTGAAAGTTTCGTGAATAAAGCTGTCTGTAGAATTACCTGCCTTATTGGAGTGAATACACTCAATGAATTTTCGGTGATTGATGCTAATACAATGAACACCACAGTGCATAATAACGATTTCAGCATCTTATAAAATTTATCAATATTTTTTACACCCAAGCAAGCAGTACAGCACTGGAGACATTCAATAAAGCCAATTTAAGCAAGTCACGGGAGGTGGGAGACATGGGACCGAGCAACATCCTCTCTCTGGGGAGAGAGGCCTCTCATTTACTAATAATTGTGTTGCTTTGGAATTTCTGTAAGAGAATGGTGCAGTTGGAGAACTGTAAGAAGAAAAGTGGCTGTCACAACAGAAGTGAAGACAGAAAACTGTTTCAAAGGACTAAAGCATCTCTAAACAAAAGGGTGAGCGCAAAGACACAACTCCCTCCAAAAATTCATAACATTTACAATCTAGATAGCAGAAAACCAAGTAGAAAGGCTGAATAAAACACTGTTCCTTCAGAAAATATTAAAGACACTGAATTTCTGATATGTAATGTCCTTTTAATGAAACCAATCTCAGCAAACCATCTCTTAAATTCTAAGAAAAAAACCAGAAATGTCAGAGGAGAGTTATACCGGAGCATGTTACTAACATGATGCACCAAGTACAGTGTCTACCACTCCACCTCTGTAAAAATGTTGTTACTCCAAAGGCTTATTTTGCATCAGAGCACATGCCAGCAGCATATATGGCAGGGGCTATAAAATATGCATAGCCTAAAACAAGTATCCTCAAAATTATAACCTTGTCATAGCTAATCAAAAAAGAAGACAGGATTTTTTCTTTTACCTTTTCTTTCCTTTCTTTTTTTTTTTTTTAAATTAAGTGCTGAGGAAAGGAGACACTAAAAAGAAGGCTCAGGTGCACTAAAGAGTCGGGTAAAGAGCAGTTCTTGGCACACAGCCTTTCCCATGACACACACAGGATAAGCATTAGCAGTGGGGTGTGGGATGTCACTGTGATGCAGTGGAAAATGTGACAGTAGTAAACACGGAATATTGATCCATTTAGTACCCAAAAGTAAGCATGGAATAGTGAAGCAGATCTGTCTCTTAAAAGTCAGCAATCCAAATTCTGTGTAAGTAAACATTCCTCTCTAAACTCATGTCAGTAGAAAATGGGAAACAAACTTCAAAAATATTACTTACATGCAAAATAATATTTGAGGGATAGAAAACAAAACGACAACAGAAAAATATTTAAATTAGAAAGTGAGCATTGGTATTTGGAGAAGGACAGGTAGATAGAGCTAGGTTAGGGGTAGAGAGAGGGAAGGGGTAGGAGTAGGAGTAGGGGTATGGGTAGCGGTAGGGGTAGAGGTAGGGGTAGAGGTAGGGGTAGAGGTAGAGATAGGTATATAGAGAAAGCAGTTATTTAAACCTATGCTTTATAGTCCTCAAATAGTAGGAAAACTCTGCAAAATGAAATTAAGATAAAAATAAGATAAGAATCCCCATAAAGATGCAGAAAAAGTGCAAAACTGGTAAAAATAAAGAACGACTTCAGAATGAGTAACATTGGCATTACTGGGTATGCTTAATGAAAACAAAGCAAGCAAAACATGGACAAAAGATTCCAAAATAAAATGGTTATAAGGTACAATGTTGCCAATATTTAAATATGTAAGTCATTATTATTCTCTGTAATGAAACACCAGCATATACAGGCTAGAAAGGGCCAGGATCTATTGCAAAGGTACACCTGGGAAACAATACACAGGTGAACTGTAAGAATTAGCACAGAGAACAATCAACTACAAGTGCAAGTGACAAAATGAACTAGAAAGGAGTATCTGTGACTGCTGCTATTTATTGTTAGAAATTAGTGAATACAGAAGATGTGCAATTACCCGGTCCTCTAAGCAAAAACAAAACTAAGCAAAGACACTTTACATTTGGCAGAAAGGAACAGAATCGTGACAAAGGTGTGGGAGGTGGGTGGTACATGCCCAGATGTTCCCTTTTGTATCATCTGACATTTAAATCAAGGCTAGAATTTCACAGAATCAAAGAAATGAAGAATTCAACCATAGGCAGAATTTGTGTGAATCCAAAAAGGAGTTTAAACTGTCTTTTCATTATAGATGATCTAATCACAGAAAAGCAATGAAGAAGACTAAACAAATCTGACTAACTTAGAAAGCAATGTTTTTATATGCACAGTAAATATCCAAAACTAAAGAAACATGAGCATGACCATTTGTTCAATAAATTAATTTATCATAGTCATATTGTCTAAAAGTTTTTATTCCATTATGTACATTCAAAGATAGTTAAAGTTAGAAAATACAGACAATTGTGATCCCAACTTATTATGGAAATATTTGAAATATAGTGCTAGATATACTCACAAGTGGAGGCTGATGGTAGAATATTACAAACTCAACTCCATCACAGGCTACATCGCAAGAAAAAACAGAGGGGTGGATTTAACACATATGTGAACCAAGAAATCTAGAGAGGATTTTGCATGTACAGACAAAAATACATGTTTGCAATATTGTCATATATGAAAATAATGCAATGCTTGTATCCCTTTGACCTGTTCTAGATATACCTAGAACAAATGATACTCTAAAAGGATGATTACATCCAGCTGACAGAAACTATTTTCTAAATATTGTTCTTTACTGACATAAATGAAGGTGGCTTGGGCCAGTATCTACTTCAGAATGTTGATCCTAACATGTCATAAAGAAAAAGAGCTCTCAAAAATTACAAGCACATTATAGTCCTTTAGATAATAAACCTATAGCTCTAATACTCACAATAGATTGACTGTAGTGGATTATATTTTAGAAAACAAAATCAGTTTTTATTAGTCTACACTTACATAAATAAGTAAGCAAGTTAAATGAGAGCACGGATGCTTATTTATTACAGTGGGATATTTAATAAATGCAGTGGGAAAATATCAGAGGAAAACCATGGTTTGGCAAACACCGAGTTCTCAGCATCGCAGGTGTGAATTAGTGCTAAAATTGCTGAGCGAAAAATATGCTAAGCCAATTCTCATCACCCATTGCACCTTCTTTGGAGGATGTACTCAGGAGAAGATGGGAAATAGAGTAAGTTGTGCTGGGAAACCAGACAACCATATTAACAAACTGATCAATATTGGCGTCATCTAGTCTGTGACAAATCAGGACAGCGAATCTTCCACTGCAGTTCCCAACAATGCCCCTGACAAGAATTACTGACACAAAGAAGGTCCCAATTTTAAGTATAAGAAACTTGAGATGATCCAAAAACTAGTTAGAAAGTTACACTACAATATGACTACAGAATCCCTGAAGAAAACATGGAAATACCACAGTAAAAAAGACTGAGGCTCTTTGGCCTGTTAGCACAGAATAACAAGAAATGGCAGCTAACTTCAATGTGTCATCTTAACTTCGTTCCTAGAAGAGAAAAACAACATTACTGGGACAGTTGGTAAATTTTTGATAAGGTCTGTAAGTCAGTTAACAGCATAGAATCAATATTCATTTCCTGCTAGTGTTCAGTGAGCCCTGGTTAGGGAAGTTATCAACATTTTAGGAAACTAGGTGAATGATGACTAGGAATTATCTGTATTATTAATTTTGCAACCTTTCTATGACTTTTAAATGATTTTCACACTTATCTGTATATATACATGTGTGTGTATGAACGTCAGAAAACAACTTTTCAACTACTATTAAGTCAGTTCTCTCCGTCATCATCTCTGTTTCAGGTATTAAACTCAGCCTATAGTTCTTGGGTATATCCATCTTTACCCACTAAGCCATCTCAGCATCCTAGGAAATTATTTTAAAATGAAAAAAAAACTTGAAAATAATATGCAACGTTATATTACATACTATATAAGAAATAATATAAAATAATAAAGTAAGGTAATAATTATTGGAGATAAACTTCTTGGGGGATTCTGAATAATATTCATTCCAGTCTCTTTTAAAGGATCTTCTAATATTTGTTGAGGACCAGTCTCTAGTCATCTGTGGGATGATGGAAGCTTAAAGATATGGGGATCATTACGATTTAAAAGATGGTGCTAGTGATGCAATCACAAATGACCCCAAAGGATGTTGCAGTGAAATCTTGGTGCCCAGAGGGTACTATTGGAAGACAGAAAAAACTTAATCAATGCAAAGAAGCTCATTCTGGCTGTTTTGGTGTATAGGTTTTGTAGCTTTCCTTTGGAGCTGTGGGGACACATTAGTACTGGTCCCCAAATTAGTTTGCCTCATTGATGGATCTGAAGAGAAACTGACCAAAGTTGTTTTGCTCAAATATTCACTGGCTCTCTCGTATAATATGTCACTAGATATTTGAGTAAAACTGTAACTTCCCTTTTTTTCTTTGACTTTCACAACGTCTATGTTCGAGTGGGTACTTAATAGGAATTGCTTAGCTAAAACTAGTTAGATACAGAGGAAGAAGTATACACCAGAAAAACATTGTCAAGATCTAGATGAACAAGGAAGGTGGTAAAATCCTGGTGAAAGCTGTCACAAACAGCAAGCCTGCCTCCTCCAGAAGAAGAAAGAGATTCTCATCTAATTATAGTGAGATGACTAGATCAGCTTCTCAAAGTAGAGCCTGATCTTAGCCAAGATTTTCCAAGAGTGCTAGGACAGATCCAAAGCATGTCTTTGGACAGCTATCAGGACCACCACCCAGTAAGAATGTCACATACACACAGTCACTGTTTATTCAGAAAGGTTGTGTATGTTACTTTATAATGTTTTCTTCCACCTCTTCCTTTTCTTTCTCATCTCTACATCCCTTTCCCTTCTCTCTGGCATGTGTGTATGTGCATGCTTGCACTCTGGTAGAGCCTAATTGTCAACATGAGGCATCTTGCTCAGTCACTCTCCAGTTTATTCTTGAGACAGAATGTTCCCTGAACCTAGAGCTTGCCCTTTGGCTAGAGTGAATGGCTACCTATCTTCTGGGATCCATTCATCACTGCTCCCCTATTGCTGGACGACAGATGTAAGTTTCACTGTTTGCTTTTATGTGGATGTTGAGGTTCAGAACTCAGATCTCCAGCTTGTAAGGCAAGCACTATCCAAAATCTATCTCCCAAGGACTGTCTCATATACATTTCGTCTTTGACAGTTACATTGAATCATCTTATATTCAGAAATACTACTGTATTCTTTACTCAAATTAGGTGCATTTCATATGGAGGTTGTAAAAAGTAAAAAGTCCAGCATTTAGCAGTTCAACATGTTTGTATTTTGTGTTGTTTTCCACACAGTACACATGCACAAAAGTCACATTTCAGAAACAAGTGATTTCAAAGTCACTGCTATTTACAAGGAGAAGAGATTTACCTTACTTAGGTTTGAAAATCTTTTATGTGGATCTAAGAACTTCTTGAAGAGAAAATACACACTAATCATGAGACAGCATGAAGCCACCACCATTTCTACTCTCAGCGAAGATAAATGTGCACACATCTTCTCTAAATGGAGAACCGTCCCAGATGTTCCACTTTATAAAGTGAAGCCTTACTCTGTGACTTCTCACTCTTTCTGTCAAATATCCTTTAATTAAATTTATTTATTTACTCTTAATAACCTATCCTACATCTTAAGTTTCCACATACAGTTCTGACTCTATTCTACTTCCTGGTCCCTGACTTAAAGTCAGTAAGGTTTTGCCATCTGACATTCAAAAGGATTGGTACACAACACAATTCACTGCGTTTATATGTGGAAAATACACTACACTACTGAAACCACTGCATGTAGGATATCACATCCCTTCTAACTGGTGTTCCTCAAGGTGTCTAATTCTACCTATTTCTGCCACTGTGTCCATGGAACATTGTGCTATGAACCTTTTATGCAAAAATATATGTAACTCCTTATCTACCCTGATCCATGTGCTCATCTCAGAAACATGGGAAGCATCTCCCTGTCCTGCTTTGCATCCACAGAAATTTAAGACCTATTTTAGGTCATTTCTATTCCAGAATATTCCACAGCTCAATGTCATAGTGACCCAGTGGAATCTGCTTTGATACAGCCTGTTTGGACCTATCTGAGGAAATAGGACACAGTTGCCTTAAACTCTCAGACCTTGAAACACTTTCAAGCACATTACCCCTGGACCTCAAGCAAGCTTATCTGATTATCAAGAACATCTGTTTTATTTACCTTTCCTGTTTTTCACTCATTGGCCCTGCTAATCTCAGGTTACTTGTGGCATCAGTTCCTCCCTAGGCAAACTGGCTCTCAAGTAATTGTGTATTCCACTGGCTGTGTTAATTATGTAAAGAGCTTTGGGCTTAGACTTCAAGAACGAGCCTTCTGATCTTCAGATGCCCTTCCTTCCAATGTCAATGCACATAAGTAAGTAACTGAAAACCATTTCCCATAGACTTCCTCAGGCCACCCAGGAGCACCAGCAAGGAAAGGTGGAAAGCATCCTGTGATGAGTACAAGTGGAGATAAAATAATAAACAAGAAAATATACATTCGTAAATCTTCTGTAAAAATGTGTCATTACTTTGGAACTACTATACTCACTAATCTCATGATGATTAGTGTTAATTGGCATACACCTATGCATGGAAATTTTAAATTTAAATTATATATTTCTATCTATGTAACAAATTATCTAGATTCCACAACTTATTTAGAGGGAAGTTTTATATTTGGCTCACAGTTTGAAGTTTTCAGTCCCTATTCACTTTTGTTGCTTTGGCAAGCTTGTGGTGGCACAGTACATTCCAAGGAATAGACGGTGTATGAAAGGAGAAGCCTGTTCAGTTTACAAACAGTGGCTCAAAGATGAGTAGAGAGACAGAGACAGGGAATAGTTCCACTCTTCCTTTCAAAAGAATGTTCCCCCAATGCCTGAGTAATTTGATACCAAGTTCTAATTGTTATTGTTTGTCACCTACTTCTCAAGTCCTTAGTGAAAGGACCTCTAAGGGACAGGGATGCTGTAGATCCAAAGTTGTTGAGAATGAATCTCCATCTTCTATCCCAATTAGTGACTTACAACTGATCGTGCTCAATGTGTATCTCTTCCTAGTTGCACCCAATATGTGTGTTTTTTAGCATAAAATTTGTCATGAATATTTAATTATTAAGTATATAAAGGTGTCTATAGATATGTTATAATTTAATACAACTACAAAAATCAACGTCATGGTTACAATTAAAATGAAGGGAAGAAGGAGAAGAAGAAAGGAGGAGTAAAGGGACAGAGGGAAAGGAGAAGGAAGGGGAAAGGGAGGAGGATAGAAGGAAGGACGGGAGGCAGTAAAGGAAAGAGAAAGGGAAGAAAGAAGCTTGAAAGAAGGTAAGACAGTGGGGAACATGTGGAGGTGGAGAACAATTAGGAGAGGAAGAAGGAAAGAGAGCCAATTGAGGTTCAGTGGATCTATCCGTAGCAGCAAGAATTTTAGCAGAGGGACTGCATGAATGTCCTTTGAGATACTCAAGTTCTGAGGCTATTAGGAATGTATATGGAAAGTGAAAATATATAGGAGATAAAAGCCTAAAACAATTGTTGATTGGGTGACTATGATTGATGAGAAAGGTTGCAAAGGATTAATCTAAATTTTTATTTTGTAGATATTAACCACTGAAATGCTGGAGACAGGGAACACTGGAGAAGACAGGATTTGTCTGGAGCTGTACAGAGAGCTTTGACTCCATATTTCACTGTGGTGAGACAGAAGCACCCAGAGTTGGATCCTCAGCTCAGGACAGTGAGTGTTAAAGCAGATGTAGAAATGTTTAGCTTCTAGAGAACTACCAATGATATGTGTACAATAGATTGCTGAGTAGCTAAAGCAAAGATAGCAACAGATAAACCTTCCAATTAAGCATCCTAAAGCTGATGTATGATGAGGAAGGCAGAGAGAAAGGGACCAGGATCCAAAAGGACAGAAGATGAGTGATCAGAATGTAGGGAGCTAGAATATCAAGAACAAATTTCAAAAGCCTGGAAGAGATGTGTGTGTTTCAAAGGAGAATAAGAAAGACGAGTATCAAAAGACATTGAGAGTTCATGAAAGATTAGTGTAAGTAAGAAATATTTTCTGGTGGGTTATTTTCATGGAGAATATATATCTATATATTTGTTTGTTCCAGGTTAGGAATTAAAGATTGTTGAAAGAACAGGGCAATATGGTTTCCTGTTAAAAGGAGAGACCCGAGCTGAAGAAGCAGCTCAGTGGATAAGAGGACTCCTTGCTCAAGCATGAGGACCTAAGTTCAGATCCCCATAGTCATGTGGAAAAAGCCAAGTGTGGTTGGTTATTCATGCCTGTAACTGTAACTCTGTAGTGGTCAGATACAGGAGAATTAGTACTTTTGATCACTAACATAGATCTGGGTCTAGATAGAAACCTTCTCTAAAGGACTAAGGTTGGGAGTTATAGACGGGGATACATGACATCATCCTTTCTGAGGACACACACAGGGTAGATGTTCCACAGATTGTAAACCATCTTTTTGTGATAGGTATTTAGTAGTGTGCACATTTAGATTAGAATAACAAATTCCAGTGTGCAAGGCTTTTGAGGTCCCACTGAATATCACATTAGAAGGGAATTGTGTTAAAGGCAGGTTCTAACACCAATCTGGATAGCTGAAAGGTATAATTTTCTCAATGAATATTTTAGGAAATTCTTCCTACTTTTGTCCTTTGCTTTTCTATACTTTCTGAATCAGTTAGTCAATTCCCCTACAATTCTATTCGAGTTCTGATTGCAATCACATTGGTGCACGTATCAGCACAAAAGGATTTGTCCCATTTTGGAGTGTCAACAAACAAGACATCTCTACACTTTTGGTTTGAACTTTATTGACAATTTTATCTAGAAGTATACATTTCTATATTTTTATTTACTTTATACTTTGGATGATCTTAGAAAGGGAAATATTTTCTCAAATTACATTTGCTGAATTATGCTGCCATATCAAAATGAAATTGATTATATATATTGATCTCCCAGCTCACAAGCACATAGACATACTCTTTTGCTATTGCTAATAATTTTTAAATGTTCTGATTTCTATGTAGGCAACCATAACATCTGAGAACAATTTATTTCGTTAACATTTTACAGATTCTTGTGTTTAAAATCATAATCACTTACTTTACTCTGCAGAGCTCTTCCATCTAAACTAACACTGATAGGAAATGCTAATCACAAACACCATTGTTCTTTTTTTTCATTTTAAATAAAGGGCTCTAATATATTTATTTTATAAGGTAGCATATTTTCCACTGTTTCTCTTTGTGCTATGTGTCTCTATCATATTAAGAAGAGTCTATATGCTTGCTTTTTACTTGATCACACAATTTCATGATGTATTTATTGGTATTTTAGTTTTCCTATTATTTTTTGCTTTTTGTTGAGATGTTCATATAGTTATATTCTGGTTAATTCCTTCAGAAGAGAAACCATATTCATCATCTGTTCACTGACAAACCACACCCTGTTTTTGGAACCACTGCCTTTGATTCAGTGCTCTAAACAGGAATTTTCATCTAAGAACATATCCTGCCATGACCCTTTCCTTCTCTAATTGTGGATATGGCATTCCTAGGGGAGAAGACTGGAATTGTCTGCTCCTTGCATATGGATAAACTGGCCTTGGAGACTCACACCTATAATCCTGGTACTCAAAAGGCTGAGGCAGAAGGATTCTTGCAAGTCCTAGACCAGCCTGGGGTGTATTGTGACACTGACTCAAAATAAAACTAGTGATTTTTAACTTACATAGAAATGCCCAGATTTTGATGCAAACAGTCCCACATCTCTAGAGAACTGGTTTTCTCTATAACATTCTTGCCTGGGAGCCTTCTCTGACAGCTAGCTGCTGGGGAAAGTAAACAGAGGCTCAGATATTTTGGTCATTCTGATAAGCCCTTAGAAACAGTGATCAAGGGGAGTGATCATGGGACTCTGTTTATTGCCCTGCTTGCTTTTTGACTATTTGTATTTATTGCCTTGCTTGTTCCTTAACTATTTGCATGTATTGTATTGCTAGTTCTTCAACCTAGAACTAATCTTAATACTTGCATGTAATTAAAATGGTATAAAAACAGATTGGGGAAAAAAGAATGTATAATCCAGTGGGGGAAAAATAACATGAATAGATGATAGATAGATAGATAGATAGATAGATAGATAGATAGATAGATAGAT